>NC_086153.1:332730792-333045998 GCF_035149785.1 Candoia aspera
GGATAAGGGCGTTCCCTGGTCACAATTTCCGGTGGTCTTAATATGGGAATCCCTCTCTCTCCTCCATTGTTGATGCAGTATTGAAGTCAAGCCATAAATCCTCAAAACGGGGAAAAAACACACCACTTTTCATGCACAAAACTGCTGACTGTCTCTTTTTAAATCCGTTTTGCCCTATTATTCCCAGGAACCTTGTTACGTAAATCACACTTTGGAACAGCCGTTCTCAACCTTTTGACCCTGGAGGAACCTTGAAATATTGTTCAGGCCTCAGGGAACCCCTGCACCTTCAGGCTCAAATAGAGGCCAGAAGTTACAAAATTATTTTATTCATTTCATGGATAGGCCTGTATATATGCATCAACAGTGTTCTTAAACTAAAGAATGAGACTTACTTCTTTAATGGGAAGTTGCAGAAATTTGAAATAATTTTTTTAAAAAATTGTGATCTCCCAGGGAACCCCTAGTGATCCCTCGCAGGACCCTGGTTGAGAAACCCTGCTTTGGAACTTTGCAGAATTGAAATAAGCTCTTATCAGAATTCCCCTACACAGGATCAATCTCTCATTGTGTGCCAAATGATCACCATTCGGGCAAATGCGGAGAGAAAGGTTTTTCTACATAGTCCCTTCCTTTCAAAGGGTTTTGACAGCTTTATTTAATTTTGTCCGTTCCTCCCCATTATGTAGAATGGGGTAGTAGTTATGGTGACCGTATTTTCTTGGAAAAATGAAAGACAAACCTGAAAAAGGGGGCAAATCTGAAAGAGGTTCATAAGGGGAAAAAAAATCGTTCATGTTTATAACTTGGCTTTACAAAGGAAAATTCAACAGCAAAACCAAGAAAAGCTTTACAATTAAAAACAGTTTTAGTATTCTAATAAAAATTTATTGATATTTATTTTTTGATAAATAAAATCTAAAATCAAATAGTATATGTAATTTTTTTTAAAAATTCATTTTCCATATTTTTCACATGAATGTGAAAAACTGCATTCAATGGTACCATTTGTACAATAAAAGTTAAATGACCCAAATAAAGGATGAATGTGAATGTTTGAAAAATAAATACATATAAAGGACAGCTTTCTGAAATAAAGAATAGTCCTTTATAATAAAGAACAGATGGTCACTGTAGTGATGGTAGACAAGAGAAGAGAATTACTTGCTTGTATCTCTTTCTACGGCAGGCAGTGAGAGGAAATGGTGGTGACAGTACAGGTAGTCCTCGCTTAATGAGCACAATTGGGGCTGGAATTTTGGTTGCTAAGTGAAGCAGTCATTAAGTGAATCTGACCCAATCTTGCAACCTTTTTGCAGCAGTCATTAAGTGAATCACGTGGTTCCCCCATTGATTTTGCTTGCCGGAAGCTGGCCAGGAAGGTCAGAAATGGTGATCATGTGACTGTGGGATGCTGCAACGAACCATTTGCCAAGAGCCCAGATCATGATCACGTGCCCGTGGGGACATTACGATGGTCATAAGTGCGAGGACTGGTTGCAAGTCAGGTTTTTAGCACCATCGTAAGTCTGAACCATTGCTGAACAAACAGTTGTTAAGTGAGGACTAACTGTATTTATTTTATAGACATTGGTAACATCTGCACAATTTCTGCTACTTCAGTCTCTGCTTTTATATAATGGGTGGAAAGAAAGTGGTAAATCTCAAAGTGACATGGAGGACTGATTTATGTGAAATTGCCAATGAAGGTGAAAGGGTCATACTTAAGACTTCTCCCATCAGTTAGGGAGTGCTAAACTTCTCTGTGATTCTTTAGATTTCTACAGAAAAGGAAAATTCTCCCTGCCTTTTAAACGTTGGGAAAGCCTTTGAAAATAGCACCTCTGAGTTCCTGAAGGTGTTGTCTCATTTGGTGCCTTAGGAGAGTGGCTGGTGATACCACTGTTTCCATAGAGGCAGGCCATAGGAAAAAAAATGTGCAACAGTGCATAATGCAATCTTCCTCTGTGTGGTTTGAAATGACAATCCTGGTCTTGTCTCAGAAATTGCCGCTTCATTATGTTATGAGATTTACACCTTTTTTACAAGTATACCCAGTCATATTTAAGCATATTTCACGCATACCCTAACCCAGTGTTTCTCAACCTCAGCAACTTTAAGGTGCGTGGACTTCAACTCCCAGAATTCCCCAGGGCTGGCTGGGGAATTCTGAGAGTTGAAGTCCACGCACCTTAAAGTTGCTGAGGTTGAGAAACACTGCCCTAACCTTTGTATGAAAGAGGTCTGATGATATGAGTCTTGATCCACAGCAAAATGGGATGGCAGGGACTTGAGATGGAAGGAGGCTGGACCATTTCTGCAAATAGGGGAGCAGTTTAAAATTGCATGCTCGTGTTAAAAAACAAAATATGGTATGGAAGTAGCATACTGGGGAGAAGGGTTCTGCACCAACCTTCCTCCCCCCCCCCTTTGTGCTACTTTCTACTTGCAGGGAGGGGTGAGATTTTTAATACAGAGTGAAATTAAAACATGCACATACCGAAAACATTTGCATTCTGTCCTGCAAAAATAGGCCTTTACCATCCAGTTTGCGTGCACATGAAGATCTGGTATGAGTCCAACTGCTGCTTTTTGAACCCTTCCTTCTCCTCCAGGTTCACAGTCCTCTTCTCACATGGCAATGCTGTGGATCTGGGCCAAATGTGTAGCTTCTACATCAGCCTGGGCACCCGGATTAGCTGCAACATCTTTTCTTACGACTATTCGGGCTACGGTGCCAGCACAGGGAAACCTTCAGAGAAGAACCTCTATGCTGATGTTGATGCAGCCTGGCAGGCCTTACGCACACGGTGAGGCTCGCGGAAGGGCACCTCTTTGCTGTAGCTACCTTTTTCTTGCAAAACCTCCAGGATTTTTCACAACCATGTTGGGATAGTTGATCAATCCATCTGGTTCAGCCACCAGTTTCCAGCAAGGTCATTCAAAGGCCTCTCGAAAGTTCATGGGTAGGAAACAGCTATAGTTCTTCATTAATTTTTCTCAGAGATAGAATACTTCTTAAAGTAGAGAGTCCATTCTCAGTTTTTGAGGCCAAGAGAGATTGATAGATATACCATCCATTAGACCAGCCTTTCTCAAACATTTGACCCTGGAGGAACCCTTGAAATATTTTTCAGGCCTTGGGGAACCCCTGCACATTCAGGCTCAAATATAGGCCACAAGTTACAAAGTTAAATTTGTTTCATGGGTAGGCCTGTATATATGCACTAAAAGTGTTCTTAAACTAAAAATAAAGAATGAAACTTACATTTTTAATATGAGATTGCCTGAATTTGAAGTAATTTTTTAAATAAATTGTGATCTTCCAGGGAACCCCGCGGAACTTTGTGGAACCCTCTCAACCACGGAACCCGGGTTGAGAAACCCTGCATTAGGCCATAAATAGACAAATGAAAGAAAAGCTGTACTTGTTCAATGCCTGTCTTGGTCCCCAGAGTCATGCCTGGGGCTGCCAATGTGACTGGACACCAGCTTTGGTCCCCACCAGGCTTCTTGTCCCACCTATTTTTTTACATTAAAAAAAAGCAAAAATGGGAACTTAACAGCGCTGCTAAGTAAAGCAGCAGCCTCCGGTACTGTACTGCCACCTTAGAGTGCTGAAATGCCCTCAAAAAGATGTTATGTGGGAATGACCCTGGGAGACTGGGCCTAGAGACGCTGCCTAGGGAACGGTCAGATAAGAGACAGCAGAGCCTGCAGCTGGATAGTGGGCGGGGCAAGAGACTCAGAAGGGACCCTCCCTAGTTTCTCAGGCTGTAAAGGAGATGACGGGAGGATTGTACTTTCAAACTTGCAAGATTCTGTTTATGTAGCCTTACAATAAAGTAGAATTAGCTCATCTGGCCATGTTTCCTGTCTGGTCTACCTGGTAAGGCTGACAATACCCTCTACGTTTTCTTACAAAAAATTGGCAGCTGCTGCCTCATGCTAAGTGTGAAAATGTGCCCACCTGCCCAGAGAAGGACAGAGTTAAGCAGGAGTATGCAAATTTTTCTGGGGTGGGGGAGGGGGGCAGAGGAGTGGCTGAGAATATGGTGATTAACGTTTTGCATGAGCCTACAACCACTTTGGGACTTTAGGACTGAGCAAGACTGCCTAATCAGCCAGGCGCCTTCTGGAGGTTCATCAATAGGACACACAGACAAACCATGGTACCCTGTTCATTCCAGCATCTATTTGGGGCTGGATTGCTTTCAAGTGAGGAAGTTCTGTTCCGAGTCATGACAAATAGCCAGAAATAGCAGCATCTTGTCAAGTTCCATTTAAAAAAACCCACATTCGCACATCTTTAGAGAGCAAATTCCACCCCTTGGTCAAGATGTACTTCTTCAAGCAGTACACAAAGAATATAAAAGATGTCATTTACCTTATGACAATGAACATGCCCCTCTGTTGTCTCTTCTCCTCTCTGCCCTGCAGATACGGGATCAGCCCCGAGAACATCATCCTCTATGGGCAGAGCATTGGGACGGTGCCCACAGTGGACCTGGCCTCCCGCTATGAGTGCGCAGCTGTGATCTTACACTCACCATTGACATCGGGCATGCGTGTTGCCTTCCCAGAAACCAAAAAGACCTACTGCTTTGATGCTTTCCCAAAGTAAGTCCTTGAGAAAGCAGGAATGTAGGTTTGGAGCCCAGCCAAGGATGGGCAGGTTTACAATTAAATTACAATTACCATTGGAGTCTCCTGGTGTTTAGGTTTTTCTCTCCCCCCACCTTTTAATTCCTTTTCAGAAGCATGTTTATTCAAAAGCCTATCCCGCCAGTACAACTTTTCAGTGAGAGTTTCCAGCATATACAGGTAGTCTTCACTTAACCATTCATATAGGGACGGTTTGGACTTAGGATGGTGCTGAAAAAACTGACTTACAACTGGTCCTCACAGTTACGACCAGCACAGCGTCCCCATGGTCATGTGATCACAGTTTGTGCACTTGGCAACCAGTTCACATTTATAAGCATTGCAGCGCCCTGTGGTCACATGATCGCCATTTTCGACCTTCCTGGCTGGCTTTTGGCAAGCCAAATCAATGGGGGACTGCATGATTCGCTTAACAACCACATGGTTTGCTTAATGCCTGCAGTGATTCACTTCACAACCACTGCAAAAAAGGTTGTAAAATCAGGTCAGATTCGCTTAATGACTACTTCACTTAGCAACCAAAATTCCAGTCCCAATTATGGTCATTAAAGTGAGGACTAACTGTAGATGCTGATCAGCTTACCTGTAGTTGCAAATAGAAGTAGCTCAGTATTTGGTTGGTTATTTGCAATTCAAGAGCCAGTTTGGTATAGTGGTCAAGGCACCATGCTAGAAACTGGGAGACTGAGTTGTACTCCCGCCTGAGGCACAAAGCCAGCTGAGTGACCTTGAGCCAGTCACTCTCTCTCAGCCCTGGGTAGGAGGCAATGGCAAACCACTTCTGAAAAACCTTGCCAAGAAAACTGCAGCAATTTTTCCAGGCAGTCTCTAAGAATTGGACACAATTGAACAGATTAAAAAAAAATTTGATTTGATTTGCTATAGTCTGTTTGGAATAGATTTGGTTTCAAAGTACATTCCCCACTGCAGTCCAGAAAGCACTGCATTATGGGGACTTGTGGCCATTTGCACAGATGATCTCTTTCCTGGCAATCAAGGAATATTATCTAATCTGATTTTTGTCCTGACAAAATATTCCTATTTTGCATTTAAGCGAGAGGCTGTAACTCACTGATGGAGCCCTTATTCTGGGATGGAAGGACCAAAGTTCCATTTGCACATCTTCAGTACAAAAGTATCGTAGGCTTTAAGATTGGAACAACATAAGTTACTCCAGCTCAAGTATCACAGCAGACTTTGTGTGTTATATGAGGGCTGTACTCATTTTGGAATTTGTTTTTTTTTTTTTAGCAGAGAAATAGATGCCTTGAGCTTTTGCAAGACATAAGGGGTCCATTTTGCCTCTGAAAATCCCCTAAACCTTAAATCCTCCCAACCAAGTTCTTTTTAATTAAAAAGTCTAAAATCGTGCAACTTTCTGGCTGAAATCTTGAGAGATCCTGCATAAACTTGTTGAAATCCCATGATATTGGTCATCTGTGATTTCAGCCACTTAATTTTGTGTGGCTGTTTTAATTTGGGTTGTCTGTAAATTCCAATGAAGGTTTGGTTGTGTGGGGCGTGGTGCTGTTAACCATCCTTGGTCTATGGTGATGTTGTTTAAGATTTAAGCTGCTGATCTACCTGTGGCTCAGTGAATGAAGCATGCAGAACGCCCCAGTTCCTCTTTCCAGGGTAATGGTGCAGAGCAGAGACCCTTCCTCCTGGAAAAAGAGGGGCTCTACTTGATTTGAACCCAGTGTTTCTCAACCTCAGCAACTTTGAGATGGTGGACATACATGGGCTGGGGAATTTTGGGAGTTGAAGTCCACCCATCTCAAAGTTGCTGAGGTTGAGAAACACTGCTTTAATATACCATCACTTTCCATTTTTCTTTCTCTTCCACAGCATAGACAAGGTGTCCCGCATCACTTCCCCTGTTCTGTTCATTCATGGCACCGAAGATGAGGTGATCGACTTCTCCCACGGCTTGGCTCTTTACGAGCGCTGCCCGAAGGCCGTGGAGCCCCTCTGGGTAGAGGGAGCCGGCCACAACGATATTGAACTCTACAGCCAGTACCTGGAGCGCTTACGCAAGTTCATCTCACAAGATTTGTCTGGTTAATGCAACTCAACCCGTCTTACTCACCCTTTGGGCAAGGACTGCCCACCTCGGCTGGGCATAGGGAAGAGGAGGAAGCATTTGTGGCTTTCGAAGGAGAAGGCCACTGATGCTGCAGGTTCCATGTTCTCATCTGCAAAATGGGAGTAGCTCTGTCCACCCTTCCTCCATTGCAGGCTTAGTCTGCACAGGGCTCTCAAGTCTCTCCTGGTGGGTTTTCCCCATCGCAGAGGGCCCTTTCCAGCTGTTCTCACTTCCAGCTGCTGTCATGGCTGAGGATGGGTCTGTCCGTAAGAACAAGAGGCCTGAGACCGAGCCTCTCATTGCACCTCATTGCGGGACTCCAAAGGACTTGAGCAACGCAGACTGTTCTAAAACATTAACATCTCCATCAGGGCTACCTTCTTGTTGCCTCCATCCATCTTCACCTCCCATTTCGGATCCAGTGTTCTTAACACTCTGCGTGTGACCCAGTGATAGCAATAAGCCATAGGCAGGGTGGGGTGGGGAGACAAGGCACTTTGCATGCTGGCCAAAATGGCTTGCTCCAGTTTTGCTGCCCAGCCCACCGCAGCCCCTGAAGACAATTGAATTTCGTTCGGATTTCCCCTGGGGTGGGGATAGGAAACCACCTGGAATTTTCACCAGGAAGTCTGTGAAAGGACTGTGGAATGCAGCAAGGCCGTTCTACGTGTCTCAGTGTTTATTGGGGGGAACGGTTCGCCGGCTTCATTCACAACTCCTAGGTACCATCGTTTTAATATTCCATGCCCCATCCCCTCCAGATGTTCCCAAGGAATGGATTACGCTTTACTTAATTCTGAGTATCAGGCAAGGGGAGGGGTCAGGGTGGGAAGTAAGGGAAAAATTCTCCATTCATTTTTGAAAGAGGAATTAAAAAAAAAAATGAAAGATCTGCATTTGTTTCCCAGTAAGTGTTTCTGGGAAATGGGTGGGTTGGAAGTGTGTGGTTCCTTCCTTCAAGGAGGCTAGGCCAGGAAATAGACATTCCAAGGATTCCAGGAATGGTCCTTTATTGTTGTAGGGCAGTGTTTCTCAACCTTAGCACTTTAAGCTGTGTGGATTTCAACTCCCAGAATTCCCCGGCCAGCCATGATTGAAGTCCACACAGCTTAAAGTTGCTAAGGTTGAGAAACACTGCTGTAGGGTATTGTAACAGAATCTTGAAAGGCTGACCGAGTTTCCTTCTATACTCCCTCATACCAAACTTAATCAAGGTGAAGCTATTTTGAGTTCCTTCATTATGTTTTCCCCTTTCCCCGGACTGAGTTGTCCTCCTCTTAAAATTATATAGTATCTTCCAGCTCACATGAGCATTAATCTACCTGCCAGATAGGAACGATGGGTGTTGTAATTCAACTTGTTCTGAAGCTCTTGTATGAAGCTTAGAGACAAAGATTGGGTTATTAGTGTGGGAGCAATGTAAGGCCCGACCAGCATGGAGAGGAGGCGGTAATGGAGTCACCCAAGGAAAGCTTTGGCTGTCTACTCTTAGAAGAGCATCAGATGTGTTCTTCACATGCTTACACCAGTCCATTAGAGACATGGAGAGTGAGTTCAACACAACACAGTTAGCCCTCTTTAACAAAGCTAGAGGTATCCATGGTGGGGCAAGGAGAGCAAATGATCAAAAGAGCACCACACTGTTGTGCACAAATTCCACCATTCTGTACTTTTGCTGTGATGTCACACAATAGGGGAAGAGCTTATGGGGTAAGGCTTGTTCCGTAATTTAGATGAAATAGCCAGATTCTGCAGATGGCTTTGAATAGAACACAAACTGTTGTTGCATTACATGCTATGAAGAAAGATTGCATAGTATGGCGTATGCCAGTGATGGCGAACCTTTTGGGCTTGGCGTGTCAAAAATTTGGAAAATGCCTAACTTGATTCTGCTGGTGTCTCTCTCTCTGTCTCACATCCCTGAACAAAAGAGAAACAATTCTTTACATATTCATTTATTTAAAAAAAACACCACCCAATTTTGGGTGGCCAAAAGGGCAGAGAAGGGGTGGGGGAGATGGGTGGGTAGGTGGAGTTTCAGGGCCTTTCATTTGGTTTCTTTGATAACTCAAATAGGGAATAGTTGTCAGGTGTTGGTGAATGCTGGCATGTCACCCAAAACGTGGCATGTCACCTTTGACATGCGTGTGATAGGTTCACCATCACTGGCATACACTAATGGGTTCCCATTAGTGAACTGCAAACTATTTAACCCCTTTTAACCTAGCCTTGCATGTTGTACAAACTCAGTACCCAGATTATTTTCAGGTTGGCAACATGGCTAACTTAGTCAACAATAATGTGACGTATGTTATCCAAGCCTTCATCCAAACAAGATTAATCTGGAGTGGGCGGCTATATTATATCATCATCATCATCATCATCATCATCATCATCATCCTACCAGCTTCTAGAAAAAGGAACACAAAAGTGGAAACCTAGAGTGGCTCCATAAAAATAGAGCTGTTCTAGGCACTCCAACTTGCTTGTTTTTTACTTCATTTTCACACACCTCCCTCCTGAGGCAGAAGCAACATGGACAGGGGGGAAAAGCGGGGAGGCCCATCTTATAATGGCTTTAATTCCAGTTGGTCACCCTGGACTTTTTACAACTTTCTTTTGAAAAAAAATACAATAATTGCCATTTGCAAAAGTAGCTGCATTACCGATTGAGCTAGCTGTAGATTTATTTAGTTATCTGCTGCAAGACCAATGGGTAAGTCTCTACACTGAACAATTATTCCATCCTTCACAGTATTCGGGCTTGGGAGCTGTTCTCATCGTTCGGGTCTTGATCAAACAGGCCCTCTCTTGCCCCCTGCCATTTTGGTTCCTTGTCTGGAAGATAGGAATGCCAGAACTGGATTTGCACATCACCATCACCACCACCACCACAATTTATTAAATTTACATGCCCCCTGACTCGCAATGACCAGGCCCACAACTAGGGTCTGTGTCACCCGGGGCAAACATGGATTCCGCGCCCATTTTGGTGCCCCTTCCAGTGCTCATTTTGGCGCCCCCTCAGCGCGGCGCCTGGGGCACATGCCCGCTTGCCCCCCCTAGTTGCGGCCCTGGCAATGACTCTGGAAGAAATGAAAGTCCAGCTTTTGAATTCAGATTGGTGCTCTGAGGCACCCTATTCCTTAATTATTTCTGCACATCCAGCACCATTCGTTTCTACCTGTCACTGGTTTCTATCCATCACTAGTGGATGTCAGGTTTAATTTAGAAGAAGATTGTCAAAACTCTAATAAATTACAGCAGACCTAAAATCTGTACAACTCATTCCCCAAATCAAACCTGATGTTCAATAGTTGCCATGTTAGGTAGAAGGGGGCTGGATTTAATTCCAAGTGTTTCTTTGATTTCTATGCTTGCTTTCCAAGAACTTGAGGTGCCACAAATAGGGATTGCCCTTCGTGTTATTCCCCACAGGTAGGTAGGTAGAGCTGAGAGCATGGCAGACGATGGAATAAAAACCTGGGTCTCCCTAACTGCTACATCACACTGCTGTTGCTTTTGTATTGGTTGGGCTGAATGCTGGAAGAGGGGGTGCAGGTTCAAGGGCATTGTTTCATAGAAGGTTGCCTGACCAATCAAATCCAGGTTGCGCTAAGCAGAAATGACAGTTCTGGATTCAGATGACTCACTTAACTTAGGAAAGCCTTAGGGCTTTTTCCCACAGTTGAGCCAAAGTATGTTCCACCCATCCTTGAGTTGGCTGAAAACTCTACTGGCATGAAATTGGCTTTCACTGTTGCTAATCCATTTCCTGTCTCTATTGCTTCTATCCCCAGTCACTGCAGTGACCCCTGACATTTCTCCAAGATAACGGCTGACAAAATCTGTTTTTATTTACCTAAGGAGGCCCTTGGATGGTGACCGAAGTGGGGAAAAAGAAAACTTGAAGGCCAACCAATACAGCTGAGGATGACTTAAGTCTGCCTCACTCATGGTTTAGGGATGAGATGAAGGCAAGTCATGGGGACACACACAAAAATGGTGATCGGGGTGTGTTTGTGCCATCTTTGGTGCAAGTGAGGAAAGGCATGCAGATGATGAAGAAGCTGTTGCATAGGATGGAAGTAAGATGGAGGGTGCCTTCATATTAACCAATCCAAGTAAATTAGTGTGTGGTGTGAACAAACAGCAGCAACCTCTGTTGCCCTTATTGTAAGTCAGACTTAGCACATGTGTGAATTACAATCTGTGTATTCCCTGTTAAATCCTTTTCTCTATTTCCTAACCCCCTTCATCTGTAGCCTAATTCCAAATTGAAAGGCCCTTAATGGCTTAATGGACTTATTTTGGTGGGGGGGGGCTGTTTTTAAGGGTTATGTTTTTAGTAACTATTCACAATCAAGTAACTATAATCTGCCAAGAGAGGTTCGGTTACTGGGCAAAGGATAATACAGTACAGTTTTTAAAAAATCAAGGCAGGAAACATAATATAATAAAGCAATACGCAACACAAACATCAGATGGAATGCATTAAAACCAAGGGGAAAATATGATCGACTTGTAGCAACTCCCCCAAAATGGTGTAGGGGAATTTTAATGCTTTGGGAACAAACTGAACATGTGCTTGGAATGGAAATGTGTTTGTGGCATTCACAAAGCAGGGACATCCATGGAGTGTCAAAAAAGGGTACGCATAAAAAGGGGTGCAGCTTTGACGGCACAGCAACCGTCTTTACTTTTTTTGACTCTGAGGTAACAAGAAACATCAAGAGCTTGTAAGCTGAATGTTAACTGGATAGGAGACAAGAGTAACAGGGTTTACATATCACACTACAGTCTAAAGTGGTTTATTTGGTTTTGGTTTGGCACGGTGTGCCACCTCAGCTTTTGTGGTTCATAAACCATTATTTATAGCTTAGTGTGCTGCATAAACCCAGTGTATGGCAGTTTAGTCAGTAAACCAAAACCAATGTTTTGTGTGGCATGCAAATCTAGTCAGTGGCTAGCCCACTGTTTCTCAACCTTGGCAGCTTGAAGATGTGTGGACTTCAACTCCCATGCTGGCTGGGGTATTCTGGGAGTTGAAGTCCACACATCTTCAAGCTGCCAAGGCTGAGAAACAGTGGGCCAGAGTGTAATTCTGGGTTCACTTCTCTATTTCATCTGTAAGAATCACGGGGTGACATCCAGCTGATCTCCCTTGCAGGGTTGTTGTGCTTATACCAGAAATTTTTACCCCAATCAAACAAGCTGGTCAGAACTTTGAAGGAAGAGTGAAGTAGAACACTGAATATAGGGAAAGAGGGGCCAAAATGTTGCTTCCCCTGTTTTTTTTTACCAGCCCCTTTCAAGTCCGCTTCCTTTGGGAATGAATGAGGAGGAAAATAATTTTTCCCTCCCCTTTGCTCTTCCTTGCATAAGCCTCTCCGTAGCCTCTGGTTCGCAAAGCTGATGGAACAGCCTGGAGCAACATAATCCTGTGAGAGAAAACAGTGCTTGTGCCAAAGAAACATATATTTTTATCCTCCTAAGAGAATCCAGCTTCCTGTTGGAAAGAGGCAGGAGGAAGGGAGAAAGGCTGATGTGAGCTTGCAGGCCACAGGAAACTGGGCAGGGGGGCAATGATTTCCTTGTTTGCAAAAGGACACTAAGAAATGCAACACACTGTCCTGCTCTGGAAAATTTTACAAACACATTCAGGCTGTGCTTGCAAATGGATTTGATAAGGCACCATTCTGTGACTGATGTTTCCTAAATCGGTGGGGCAACAGGTCCCATCCTCCTTGGCCTGCATGGCTGGAGAAGAAACATGCCTTGGTAGACCAACACCCCCCACACACACACATATGTTATCCCACAATGGCCACCCCGTTGCCAAGCAAAATCCCATTCATACTCCTTCCTCCCGTGATCTGTAATCTGTTGGATCAGACTGGCCATGCTATCTGTACAGGCTATAGTTCTAACGTATATGAAGAGTTGTTATTCTGGTGGTTATTATTCTTTCTTCTCTTTCTGGACAGGATATGGCCTAGGGTGTTCTATTTTTATTATTTTATTAATGGGGGGGGGCAGGGCTGCTGTGGGAAGGATAAGGAGATGAGAGCTCCCTGCCACAAAGAAAAGACTCTTTGAGAATTAGAGCTGCATACCCAAGTCATGGGACCCCTTGTAGGCTGATCATGGGATCTGTCAAAAAAAAAACCCACCCTCAACACCAGACCCACCCTGAATTAAATCCTCTTAAGTGGAATTTAAAAAAAAAACCTCTCCCCAACTGCTTCTCCTTCCATCACTTGGGATTTTCACGTGCTCATCATATGAACGGCAATAGTATAAAAGGATCACACAGGAATCCGGCTTCCACCATCCAGAAGGAAGAAGAGCAGAGAGGAAGAGTTGAAGGTGCTCCAAGCATCCAAGGCGGAGAAGATGTGCCCAGATGTGGCCAGAAGGAACTTTCCTGAATTCAGAGGCATGGTAAAAGTTGGCATGGTAAGCTGATCTTGATCAGGGACCCCCCACCCTTATTTTTAGAATGAGGAACTAGAATGGATCCACTGAAAAGTCCAACATTATATCATGCGTGGCGTGTAATAAGAAATTGTAGGGTCTTCTTTATTTTTCCTCCTGGGTAATTACTTTATTTATTTGTTAGATTTACATCCCGCCTTTCCTCCAGGAACTCAATGTGGTTTACATGGAAGTTACCCTTTATTTTTATCTCCATAATAGTGACCCTGTTAGGTAGGCTGGGCTGAGAATGACTGGCCCAAAGTCCCCCAGGGAGCTTTGATGGCTGAAGCAGGCCTAGAACCTGGGTCCCCTTATTCTTAGACCAGCACCTTCACCACTACACTATCCTGGCTCTTAGGCAGAGAGGGAAGGACTGAGCCAAAGTCCTCCAGGGAACTTCAACGGTTGAGGGAGGACTAGAACGTGGGTCTCCCCACTGCTACTGCAGGACGTTAATCAGTTCAGCACACTTCCTTGGCCTGCTTACAAGACGGATACATCCATCCTGTTTCCTTGGCGACAATGCAGCAATGGCTTGCCATTGCCTTTTTGTAGAGCGTAAGGAAGATGACTGTGAGGGAGCCATGCAAGCTCCATTACCAAAGCAATGAAGGGCAAAACATGTCCACCATGGCCAGATAACATTCAGAAGTAGCTTAGGCAGACACCTCCCTAATTCACTGAAGGAGGAGAAGGTACAGCACAATCAGACTTGCAAGATTCGGTTATTATAGCCAATCTCAATAAAAGTAGTTTTAGCCTTCCTGTGGAGTGGATTTCCTGGTCTGGTCTACCTAGTGGGGCTGACACTTTTTCCAAGATGTTCGTTTGATTTCCCAGTCCAGTTTACTTCCTGGCATTTCCTTATACAGTACTGTTGTCTACCAGATTCCAGGGTCTATGTCCAACCCTGCTTATCTTTTTCAAGATAGCCACCTTTGGCTCAATGCTGCCACCTTCTGTGATAATAAAGACACTAGGGAAGACCTACATATTACAAACTCCCCCAAGAATATCTTGTTTCTAGCCACATGTCCACACACCCTCTTTAGGTTTCATCTCCCTGAAGACTGGGCCAAGTGGTGTAAGAAGTAGACTTTGCATGATTCTAATCCAGCACCAAAGTTTCCTTCCAGATGCATGAATAGCAGAGTCAGAAGCACAAAACAGGAATTCCAAGATGGGGACCCTTTTAACGGACTAGACCTGTGTTTCTCAACCTCGGCAACTTTAAGACGTGTGGACTTCAACTCCCAGAATTCTGGGAGTTGAAGTCCACACGTCTTAAAGTTGCCGAGGTTGAGAAACACTGCTTTAGAGGATTCAGCTGCTGTTGGTCACCCTGAAGCAAATACTTTCAGCCATATGTGGACTAGCAGCTTAATAAACAGGAATCTCATGTCACGTATTTGCAAAACAGAATTAGCAGCACCTCACCCTGGCTAAAATCCCTTTATCTTTCTTTCATCTGCAAGGTCACAGAATTCTCACAGACATTATAGTAGCTCAGGGTGAAAGCGGAGCATGAGAGAAGCAACAGGGCTTTTGATTTGCAGCAAAAGAAAAGAGATGCCACAAACTATTTAGGGAGATTAAAGGGGGCACTGCAGATTTTAAAGGACTCTTGAAAATGGGTTTGGCAGGAGTGTGATGAACATTCTAGAGGTAAATGTAGTTCAACATGGACAAAATATAAAATGTGTAAAATGCTACAGTTATGGTCAAAAATCCTTAATGTCACACCTTACTATGATTACTACAGGTAGTCCTCGCTTAACACCACAATTGGGACTGGAATTTTGGTTGCAAAGCAAAACAGTCATTAAGCAAATCTGACCCAATTTTATGACCTTTTTGTGACAGTTGTTAAGCGAATCACACAGTTCCCCGTTGATTTTGCTTGCTGGAAGTTGGCTGGGAAGGTTGAAAATGGCGATCATGTGACAATGGGATGCTACAATGGTTGTAAATGCGAACTGGTTGTCAAACACCCAAATCATGATCATATGACTGTGGGGATGCTGCGACAATTGTAAGGACCAGTCATAAGTCATTTTTTTCAGCTCTGTCATAAGTCTAAACCTTTGCTAAATGAATGGTTGTTAAGCGAGGACTACCTGTAATTGCTTTATCTGGGAGGTTGAGATTGGCCTCCCTAATTTTAAGAAAGGACATAGAGAAAAAAATCTAACAATACTGTCATGCGTTTATGGAAGTCTGGGATGGGACCAGTACTGATCATTATGTGCTGTCCAGGTTGTTGAACCCCCCCAAATGAAAGACAACATCAAACTGGTCAGAGTGCAGAAACCCTTATTATAAATTGGTTGCAGAAAACGAAGTGTGCATTTCAGCTTTCAGAAGTGATGAAGAGATGGTGGTGGGTAAGGATTATAAAATTACACATGCTAAGGAGAAAGGAGTTTAGAACATGTTTTTTCCTTCCTCTCTCCTAATACAAAATCCAACCAATCAGAACAGTGGGAGATTCAGAAAAAGATGGATACCTTCACATAGCCCAGTGTTTCTCAGCCTTGACAACTGTAAGATGTGTGAACTTCAAATCCCAGAATTCTCCAGCCAGCATGCTGGCTGGGGAATTCTGGGAGCTGAAGTCCACATATCTTAAAGTCGCCAAGGATGAGAAACGCTGACATAGCCCATAGTTAAAGGTGGAACTCCTTGTGACCAGATGAAGTGATAACTAACAACGCGGATGGCTTTCAAGGGATTTCATAAATACATGGGGAAGAAAGCTCTCCATGCATGCCACTTCCTGTGGCTACGTTGCTTCTGTGGAAGCGGCAGATGTTACAAACACAAGCTGGTTAGAAACAGAAGTAGGAAGTTCTCAGGTTTCCTAGAGCATCTAGCTGTGGAGTTGGAATGCGTGACCATTTTATTTATTTAAACAATTTATATGCCCGTCCACCTCATAGCAATGACCCTGGGCAGTGCCCAAGAAGTTAAAACCAAGCAACAGTAAAATCAAACCACTAATCCACATAGCCAAAATCTAAGATTTTTTTTAAAAAATCACTCCCAATTTGCCACAAAAATAGCCAGTGTTAGAGTGCCTTATGAAAGGCTAACACAGTGTTTTTCAACCTTGGCCACTTTAAGATGTGTGGACCTCAATTCTCAGAATTCCCCAGCCAGCATGCTGGAGAATTCTGGGAGTTGACCTCCACGCATCTTAAAATGGCCAAGGTTGAAAAAACATTGGGTTAACAGGATGGAGACCATGGGGGGGGGGGGGGGGGGAGGGATGCTGAACCACGGGCAGGTGCTGCAACAGAGAAGGTATGATTGCCTTGTCCAACAAGATAATACTGCTTAATACAGTGTTTCTCAACCTTGGCCACTTTAAGGTGTGTGGACTTCAACCCCCAGAATTCCCCAGCCAGCCTTCCTGGCTGGAGAATTCTGGAAGTTGAAGTCCACACATCTTAAAGTGGCCAAGGCTGAGAAACACTGGCTTAATAGAAGGAACCTGGAGCTTCTCCTCTCTGTTACTTCTGGTGGGACAAGCAGAAACAATAAGAGACAGGTTGTTGTTTATTCGTTTAGTCGCTTCCGACTCTTCGTGACTTCATGGACCAGCCCACACCAGAGCTTCCTGTCGGTCGTCAACACCCCCAGCTCCCCCAGGGACGAGTCCGTCACCTCTAGAATATCATCCATCCATCTTGCCCTTGGTCGGCCCCCCTTCCTTTTGCCCTCCACTCTCCCTAGCATCAACATCTTCTCCAGGCTGTCCTGTCTTCTCATTATGTGGCCAAAGTATTTCAGTTTTGCCTTTAATATCATTCCCTCCACTGAGCAGTCTGGCTTTATTTCCTGGAGGATGGATTGGTTTGATCTTCTTGCAGTCCAAGGCACTCTCAGAATTTTCCTCCAACACCACAGTTCAAAAGCATTGATCTTCCTTCTCTCAGCCTTCCTTATGGTCCAGCTCTTGCAGCCATAGGTTACTACGGGGAACACCATTGCTTTAACTATGCGGGCCTTTGTTGTCAGTGTGATGTCTCTGCTCTTAACTATTTTATCGAGATTTGTCATTGCTCTTCTTCCAAGGATTAAGCGTCTTCTGATTTCCTGACTGCAGTCAGCATCTGCAGTAATCTTCGCACCTAGAAATACAAAGTCTTTCACTGCTTCTACATTTTCTCCCTCTATTTGCCAGTTATCCATCAAGCTGGTTGCCATAATCTTGGTTTTTTTGAGGTTCAGCTGCAAGCCAGCTTTTGCACTTTCTTCTTTCACCTTCATCATAAGGCTCCTCAGTTCCTCTTCACTTTCAGCCATCAAAGTGGTATCATCTGCATATCTGAGATTGTTAATGTTTCTTCCAGCGATTTTAACTCCAGCCTTGGATTCCTCAAGGCCAGCTTGTCGCATGATGTGTTCTGCATACAAGTTGAATAGGTAGGGTGAGAGTATACAGCCCTGCCGTACTCCTTTCCCAATCTTAAACCAGTCCGTTGTTCCGTGGTCTGTTCTTACTGTTGCTACTTGGTCGTTATACAGATTCTTCAGGAGGCAGACAAGATGACTTGGTATTCCCATACCACTAAGAACTTGCCAGAATTTGTTATGGTCCACACAGTCAAAGGCTTTAGAATAGTCAATAAAACAGAAATAGATGTTTTTCTGAAACTCCCTGGCTTTTTCCATTATCCAGCGGATATTGGCAATTTGGTCCCTAGTTCCTCTGCCTTTTCTAAACCCAGCTTGTACATCTGGCAATTCTCACTCCATGAATTGCTGAAGTCTACCTTGCAGGATCTTGAGCATTACCTTACTGGCATGTGAAATGAGTGCCACTGTTCGATAGTTTGAACATTCTTTAGTGTTCCCCTTTTTTGGTATGGGGATATAAGTTGATTTTTTCCAATCTGATGGCCATTCTTGTGTTTTCCAAATTTGCTGGCATATAGCATGCATTACCTTGACAGCATCATCTTGCAAGATTTTGAACAGTTCAGCTGGGATGCCATCGTCTCCTGCTGCCTTGTTATTAGCAATGCTTCTTAAGGTCCACTCAACCTCACTCTTCAGGATGTCTGGCTCTAGCTCACTGACCACACCGTCAAAGCTATCCCTGATATTGTTATCCTTCCTATACAGGTCTTCTGTATATTCTTGCCACCTTTTCTTGATCTCTTCTTCTTCTGTTAGGTCCTTGCCATCTTTGTTTTTGATCATACCCATTTTTGCCTGGAATTTACCTCCAATGTTTCTAATTTTCTGGAAGAGGTCTCTTGTCCTTCCTATTCTATTGTCTTCTTCCACTTCCACGCATTGCTTGTTTAAAAATAATTCCTTATCTCTTCTGGCTAACCTCTGGAATTTTGCATTTAATTGGGCATATCTCCCCCTATCACTGTTGCCTTTTGCTTTCCTTCTTTCTTGGGCTACTTCTAGTGTCTCAGCAGACAGCCATTTTGCCTTCTTGGTTTTCTCTTTCTTTGGGATGTATTTTGTTGCCGCCACCTGAACAATGTTCCGAACTTCTGTCCATAGTTCTTCCGGGACCCTATCTACTAAGTCCAGTCCCTTAAATCTATTCTTCACCTCCGCTGCATATTCCTTAGGAATATTAGTGAGCTCATATCTAGCTGATCTGTGGGTCTTCCCTAATCTCTTTAGTCTGATCCTAAATTGTGCAATAAGAAGTTCATGATCGGAACTACAGTCAGCTCCAGGTCTTGTTTTTACCGACTGTACAGATGTCCGCCACCTTTGGCTGCAAAGGATGTAGTCAATCTGATTTCGGTGTTGTCCATCTGGTGAAGTATGTATAAAGCCATCTCTTAGGTTGTTGGAAGAGAGTGTTTGTTATGCACATTGAGTTGTCTTGGCAAAATTCTATCAGCCTATGTCCTGCTTCGTTTTGATCACCCAGGCCATGCTTACCTGTAATTCCAGGTGTCATTTGACTGCCCACCTTAGCATTCCAGTCTCCTGTGATGAAAATAACATCTCTTTTAGGCGTGTTTTCCAGTAGGTGCTGCAGATCCTCATAGAACTGCTCTACTTCAGCTTCTTCAGCATTTGTGGTTGGGGCGTATATTTGGATCACTGTGATGTTAGATGGCTTGCCCTGAATTCGAATTGAGATCATTCTATCATTTTTTGGATTGTATCCAAGCTCTGCTTTAGCCACTTGACTATTAATTATGAAGGCTACTCCATTTCTTCTGTGGTCCTCTTGTCCACAGTAGTAGATCTGGTGGTCATTTGATGTGACGTGGCCCATTCCAGTCCATTTCAGTTCACTGACGCCCAGAATGTCTATCTTTAATCTTGACATCTCACCAATAACCACATCCAATTTGCCCTGGCTCATAGATCTTACATTCCAGGTTCCAATGGTGTGTTGATCCTTAGAACATCGGATTCGCCGTTCACCACCAGCACCGTCGGCTGCTAGCCGTCCTTTCGGCTTTGAGCTAGCTGCGTCATCACGTCTGGGGCTAGTTGAACTCATCCTCTGTTCCTCCCCAGTAGCATTTTGACCATCTTCCGACCTGGGGGTCTCATCTTCTGATGGTATACCGACATATCTCTGGTTGTACTGATCCATTTAGTTTTCACGGCAAGAATACTGGGGTGGGTTGCCATTACCTTCCCCAGGGATCGCATTTAGTCTGACCTCTCTGTCATGACCTTCCCGTCTTGGGTGGCCCTTCACGGTTTAGCTCATGGCATCATTGAGGTGCTCAAGCTCCAGCACCACGACAAGGTAACGATCCTTTGCTGAAGATAAGAGACAGGAAGTCCCACAAATTGCCTGGTCCTTTGCCATGTAGGACTTTATAGGTGATAACCATCCCCTTGAATTGTACTTGGAAATCCACTGGGAACCAGTTCAGCTGGCAGAGCAGCTGCTTTATATGAGTGGAACATGAAATGCTGAAAGACACTTGTGCTGTTGCATTCTGGATCAGCTGCAGCTTCCAGATGCTCTTCAAGGGTAGCCCACATAAAGTCATTATAGTAATCCAAATGAGAGGAGACTAACTTGTTATCCGCCATAAGGCTCATGGTCCAGAAACGGGTACATCTGGCATCAAATATCAACCAGTGCAAAGCACCCCCCCCCATAGCCACAGCTTCCAACTGCTCTTTGAGCAGTAGCTGTGAGTCCAGGAGGACCCCCCAAATTAAGAAGATATTTGATCTGATCTGGCCCAGCTCTGTTCTAATGATCTTACATGGGAGAAGGGCGCCATTTACAGTGCATCAAAGTTTTCAGATCAGAGTTTGTGTTTATTTAGGAGAGTTTGTTTTTTAAAAAATCACAGTGATACAATGGGAGTGTCCTTGACCAATTTCAACAAATTGGGGAGTGGGGTCTAACCCCTGCAGGCAGTGCCCAACCATGCCAAGTCCTTCTCCGTATCTCAAGGACTTTGAGAATTAAAGACCAAAGGATGGTGAAAAGCTAGGAGATGACGCCCTGTGAAGCACGATGGGAAGCGTGGATTATGTTTTGCTTGGAGAAAACTGAAAGCGTTTCTTCAGATCTCTGAGATGCAGAGAGAGAGAAGGTGGAATGGACTTGTTTCGTTGCTCCAGAAGGCAAGGGTGGGACTGATGCCCGAAAATTGCAGAACTAAATTTATTTGCTTATTGAGAATGCTTATTGTATGGCTGCCCATGTTAAATACATAACGCTCGGTGGCTAACAACAAGTTTACAAGAAAAACAATATAAAAAGAATTTCCATAACCAAATACAGTTAAAACGATCCAATAGAAAAGAAGACCAAGGCACCATATAATAAACCCACAGAACAGACATACTGTATATTGGGCTCCTATAATGTCCTGGCCCCAATACCTAGGGAAAATGCCAGGTCTGAAACACCTCCTGGAATGCCAAGAGGGACATGGCCCTCTGAATCTCAAACAGGGGGCTGTTGTATAGGTTAGACCTCATGACAGAGAAAAACCAGATAAATTCTGGTTCACTTTTGGAAAGATCTTCCTAACAGTAAGGACATCCCTGGAAATAGTGGGCTATCCTTCGCTGAAGTCAGGTAAGAAAAGATTTAACACCTACCATTAAAGGATGTTTTGAGTGCAGGTTTTGTGTAAAATTAATTTTAAATTCAATTAAATTTATTGAAAGCAATTTGTGCAATTGCTTCCCAACCATATATGCAACAATCTACACCCTTGGTCACATTAAAAATTATAATTTGATGACAGCTTTAGAGGTCTCGAGGCTCTATGGAGTGGGCTTACAGGCTTGGCCAGAGGTGATCATTGGGAAGGGTCAAAAAAGTCAAGAAAGGGTCTCTGCACAGTTGCAGCCTCCATATTGAAGTTTTTGACACTCCTCCAATGGACACGCCTGGACAAAGCCAGTAAACCTACCTCAGAAAGTGTTGAAATCTCTCTGTGGGTCTATATTTGACACACTACCTTTGGCTCTGCCCAAAACGAGTACATATCTCTGAGGACCAACCCCAAGGGAATGTAGCCTGTAATGAAGAAAATCTCCCCCCACCCTCTAGGGCTTTGGGCCACTGGTCTATGGAAAGAGTTGGGAAGTTATGGCCTTCCACAAAGGGTAAAAAACTACATTTCCCATGGTACTGTTGGGCCATGAGTCCTATCATGCCTGAATATTGGCTGTGCTGGATGATGGGAAGTAGAAGACCTTATGTTCTCCATCATAAATGCATAGATTAAATGTATGATCATGTCTTTACTAATTTCTCCCTTTTCTCCTAATTCACAGGATCCTGAAAGGCTTCCTTCCCATATGTTGTATGTCCTTAACTGACCACTGTCTTTCCTGGTCTCTTTTCTGCATGCACTCATTCCCCATTTTGCTTCTCTTCTCGGCACAGATCTTCCCTTGCTCTCACCCTGGGAACAGTGAGCTCCAGTCCCCTTGAATTATGACCCTGAAGGATGCCCACCCACCACCCTGCTTGGCTCTGTAGCTTTCCCTTTGTCATCCTATGCCTGAGAAATTCAGAGAGGCTGGGACGGTGAAGGGAAGCCCACAGCGCTATAGTTCCAGCTGGAGGAACAAGATGGAAGAGCCAGGCCTGCATCTACTAAACACACTGTGCTCTGAAGAGCAGCCATCTTGTCTTGCACTGTGTGGGTGACATCAGACTGAACCTTTTTCAGTTTGCACTATCTTACTACTTTTTTTTATCCGTTCAATCATGTCTGATTCTCAGAGACTGCCTGAACAAGTCCCTGCAGTTTTCTTGGCAAGGTTTTTTGGAAGTGGTTTGCCATTGCCTCCTTCCTAGGGCTGAGATAGAGTGACTGGCCCAAGGTCACCCAGCTGGCTTTGGGCCTAAGGCAGGACTAGAACTCACAGTCTCCCGGTTTCTAGCCTGATACCTGAACCACTACACCAAACTGGCTCTCTATAACTATTTAATTACTTTTTTTTTATTCCAACTCTTCCTTCTGGAAGATTGCAGTTACACATACAGCCATACCAATTGACACTTGAGCCTTCAGCAGCCAGTAACTACAACTCTTTTAACTGATCATAATTTCAGTTTTAAACCCTTGAAGGAGAATTAGTAACTTTCTTTAACCATTTTAGAAGCTACAGTTCTGTTGTATTTTTGCTTTCATGAAACCCAATATTTTTGTCTTCATACAAAATTCAGTATTTTTGCTTTCACATGAAATCCAATATTGTTGGAGGGGGCTAAAAAAGTCAGGATGGTGACTGTGTCCATGCAATCAAAGCCCCGCCTATTTTTATGTGTGTCACATGTGCAACAGGTATAAAAAGAGGGTGGGGCTTTTGTCATGTGGTTGCAGTCACCATCTTTAATTTTTTGACACCCCCCTTCGGACACCCCTGAAAAAGGATATCAGATATTTGGAGTGTCACCATCATATTGATCAAAGAGTTTGTTTTTGGGACTTTCTGAAGGTAAGATTTGATTTCCAGTTTTTTGCAGAAATTCACTTTATTTGACTCGGTGCTTTCCAGCTTTGTCTTTCCAATTTTATTTAACTGATATGTCATGTAGCCTCTCCAGAGCCACACACCTAGATACATAAAGTAGAAAGATTATGAATATTACAATAGTTTAATTTTTTCACATATTAAAAATAAAATTATTTAAAAATTAGAGCAAAACATGATGGCTTCCTCTCTGGGGTATCCCCAGAGATGCCCCCAAAGGTCAAGAGGGCATGCATGGATGTACAATTAAAGCCCCACCTGGTTTTTTTTTCTATGCAATACAAGTCAAAATTGGGGGGGGGGGGCTTTGATTGTAGTCACAGCCTCCATTTTGATTTTTTTTTACTTTCCACTGTGGATGTCCCTGCTTCCACCACCATCCAGGTATGAAATAAAGGCTGCTGGAGCCAACATGGCATTTTTAAAGCAGTGACAATGAGATAAAAAGGGATATTCCAAATGGTGAGATTTGCTGTCAGTGAGTGACATTTGACATTGACTTTGTTTCACATTACACACTAAGCTATGAGGTGTTTTGCCATACTATCTAATCTGAATATAGATCATGGTTAGATTGCAATTAAAGAGAAGCAATTTGCAACAAAATTTGTTTGGGTATGCTGGTTGTGTTGGAAGAGTACTTCGGGCATACAGAAACCAAGGGCTAGCTGAATCAGAGAGAATCCATGTTTGAATAGAAGGTAAGCCTTTTGCAGGCTTCATTCATTCATTCATGCATTCATTCATTCATTCATTCATTCATTCATTCATTCAATTTCTATAGCCACCCATCTCAGCAAGGGACTCTGAGCAGCTTACAACAATAAAAACTATAAAACAATTAAAACAATTTCAATTAAAACAATTAAAATACAAAATAAATATCCATGGCCACCGGGTAAGCAATGCATGGATGTCAATGTAACCAAGAAATGGGACCGTTCACATGCTTGGGGCCCCAGACCTGGGCACATAACCAGGTCTTCACAGCCTTACAAAAGGCCAACAGGGTCAGGGACATCCTAATCTCTGAAGGGAGAATATTCCAGAGGGCAGGCACTAAGGCTGAGAAGGCCCGCCTTCTAGTCCCCGCCAACCGACATTACTTGGCTGACGGGACCTGTAGCATGCCCAACCTGCCAGATCGAATTGGACGGGCAGAAACAACTGGGAGAAGACGGTCCCTCAGGTAACCCAGTCCCAAGCCCTGAAGGGCTTTAGAGGTGACAACCAGCACCTTGAATTGCACCCAGAAGCACACTGGCAACCAATGCAGCTCACATAGCCGTGGTGTTACATGCATCAAATATCCGACTCCATTTACTACCCGTGCAGCCACATTCTGCACCAACTGAAGCTTCCGAATGCTCTTCAAGGGCAGCCCCATGTGGAGCGCATTGCAGTAATCCAGATGGGAGGTCACGGGGGCATGAGTGACTGTGAGCAGAGCCTCTCAGTCCAGGAATGGGTGCAACTGGCATACAACCCAAAGGTGTGCAAAGGCCCTCCTAGCCACAGATGCCACCTGCTCTTCCAGCAGGAGCCGTGAGTCTACGAGGACCCCCAGATTGCGCACTGGGTCCGTCTGGGGCAGTGCAACCCCATCCAGGACCAATGATGGAAAAACCTTGTCACTGGGAGGCCCACAAACCCAAAGCCACTCAGTCTTGCTTGGGTTGAGGCTTGCCCAGCAAACGATCTTTTCCAGTGATCATGATGGATAATGAGCTTAATAAACTATATGATGAATATTCAGTCTAATGAAGTCTGTACAATCCATCTGAAAACACAGATGCACAGAAGTGCAACATCATGCTTTGTGCCTGATGCTGATTAAGTGCCGACAAATCAATGTTGACTCTTAATGACCCCATAGCTAGAGTTTCTCCAAGATTATTTGTCCTAAGCCTGGCTTTTTAGATCTTTCAGTTGTGCTTTTATTGCTGTTGCAATCAAGTCTATCCACCTTGCTGCTGGTCATCCTCTTCTTCTCCTTCTTCCACTTTTCCCAGCATTATGAATTTCTCAAAGACTTGGGACTTTGCATAATGTGTCGAAAATATGATAATTTGAGACATTCATGGCTTGAGAGCTGTGATTTGTTTTATGATCCATTTGTTTGGGGTTTTTTTGCTATCCATGGTATTTTCAAGACTTTTCTCTAAAATATTGTGCTAGGGTGGACTGAAACAATGAGATGCCGAAGATCTGGATAAGATCAAGGTATGCTTGATGGATAAAAACACCAAGTGTAGGACATGGACTTCATGATCAAGAGTTACCCAAGGACAGTTAGACTTCTCCTCAATTTGCCTTTGAAACTGTAACAATATGCCAGGACAAGATTGGTGAAAACCATCTTGTCAATGTCCAACACCATTAAGCTATAAAACAGGAGATGAAGAAGAGCTCAGTGCAGAATCTGGGAGAAGTGTGCAAGGTGCATTTGTAAAACATAAGAGTTTATATGCCTAGTTATTTCATTTGCTGCTTTTCACCTGCTATTTCTTTCACTACCTTTTCCTTGCTTGGTGGAATCAAAGAGCTACCAGACAACTTTTGGTAACTATCTGATTGCTGATTTAGGTAACTTTTCTGCTTACATTAGTAGGGAAAGTCATGTTGATCAGTCATATGTACCTTTAATTAGTGGTGCTGGACATGAGAAACATATTAAAGGAGCAACTGTTTTTAAGCTGAGATTCAATAAATCTATGCAATTGTTCTCTTGTGTACTGTTGCCTTCTGGGATGATTGTAGTCACCACAACAAAGATCCTGAGGGGGAAGGGGAAAAAAGCTAGCTTTGTTTTCCCCCTTCCAAGGGGCTGGACCTGGACGAATGATTCATTTATAATTAAGTAATGATTAATTCTCTAAAGAAATAAGATGAGGTGCAGGAATAGGGCTCACCAACAACATCACAAAAATGGCTTTGATACCATACCATACCAAGACATAACATAACATCCAAATCTCTCTGCTTTGAGAGCTTAGGGGAAAGTGGGCTGTATATTTCTGATCTACATCTATTCTGATAGCTTCCTTATTGGCTCCTAAACTGATATACTCTATATAGTCATCTAAAGTGCAAAGGTCTGTGAATTCAATTCCCAGGAGAGGGTTTGACCCAGCATTTCTCAACCTTAGCAACTTTAAGATGTGTGGACTTCAACTCCCAGGATCCACAGCTTTAAGATGTGTGGATGGGGGAAATCCTGGGAGTTGAAGTCCACACATCTTAAAGCTGAGGAAGTTGGGAAACACTGGTTTGACCCATAGAATAACATCTGGCTACTTACATCTGAGGAGTCCCAATACAGATGAAATTGACCATGTGGTGTATACTGGTGGTTAATGCAACTGAATGTATCTTCTTTTGGATAATTGTGCGTGCATGTGTGTGCCTTTGATATTCATCTGATTCACTTTCTTCACTTATTTTGGTTTTCTTTTTATTGATTTTGTACATTGGGCAGAGTCCTTTGGGACTAGGGTGAGTTATAAGTAGGCTAGATAAATAAAATAAGTAAACCAGCCACATTAGAGCTCTCTCAGAAAATATGAGATTGAAATGTAATAAACAAACAAACTGCTTGTTATGCAAACTCAGCCTTTGTGGCTAACTTATGAGTCAGTGTTTAAGCGGATCTGTGATATTGGGTTAACTGAATAAACCACTGCTTATTTACATGGGTAAATGTTTAATTGAAAACCACCCTTAGAATGTTGTGTGAACTAGAACACTGTGGTCTAGGATAGATCCAGATAATGTGGAAAGGTCAAGTCTGTGACTGAGTTTGCATAACACCTAGGCCATAATGTGGCTTGCTTATTTATAGCTTAGTGTGTTGTGTGAACCAGCCATTGTGGTTTGTAAACCAGGGTTTCTGGTTTAAACTTGCTTTGTTTAAACTGGCCAGTTATGGTTTATTAAATAAAGCATGTTTAACCATACCATGACTTAACCTGTTGTGTGAAATCAGTCAACACATCTGTAAAAAAAGTCTCTCCAATCCTTTGGGTTACTGGGCATATTGGAAATCTGAATGCATGTTATCGGCACTCTCACAAAACAGTTGCCATGTTGTGTGTGGCTAATCACAAAAATGCATAGCACACGATAGTCAAGCACTGGGTGTAGCCACCCTCCATTTTCTATTTTCTGAGAATGCCTGTAGGGTCTTAGCATGGGCCAGAAGCATTGCTGGAAGTATGCATTATGCTTGAGGCTAATGCCTCGCTCTGCAA
This sequence comes from Candoia aspera, assembly GCF_035149785.1. Classification (NCBI taxonomy): domain Eukaryota; kingdom Metazoa; phylum Chordata; class Lepidosauria; order Squamata; family Candoiidae; genus Candoia; species Candoia aspera. Next base: position 332,758,237 of record NC_086153.1, read on the forward strand.
CATTCTAGCTTCTCATTTTTTTAATATGAAAAGAATGTTTTAAATATTAAAAGAGCAGAGGGTTAGGCAGGTGCCCAGAAATATGTTGGCAGGCACACCCTTGGCCCCCCTGTGTGCTATGCTAGGGACAAAGGATGTAGAAGACCTCTAGGGTTTACCATGTTCTTGGATTAGGTGGCATCTCTGGTGAAGGAACAGATACTTTGTGATTATTTTAAGTGCTTGGAAGGTGGATCTTCCAAAAGCAGAAGTTGAAACTGTTGGTTGTAAAACTGTAGTATTAGTTTCAAAAGTCAATGTTGCTTTAAATTCTAAGTGATTCACTACATCCTCTTTCCTATGTTATGACCTGTGGTTACAACAATCAACTTATTTACTTACTTACTTACTTACTTATTTACTACATCCTCTTGGCAACCAGAACAAGGGCTGCAGAGATCCAGGCAATTGCTAGATGTCAGCAAAGAGAAACTGAAAACTTTGGCTTGGTGCTGCCAGCTAATGGTGGTCTAGATTTACCACCCGGATGATGATAGTCCCACCAGAGCCAATTTGTTCAAGGTAGTTTGATGACATCTCTCTACACACGGACACATCTCCACATAGCATAGCCTCTTAGGGCAAAAGTAATCTCTGAAATGCTACTCTTCTGAGTGAAGGAAGGAGCAAGGACAACTAGATCAACCTGAAAGGTAGGTGTAGACAGGTGCAGACAGGCGTAACTCTTTCTATAGCAAGGGCCACTCGGAAGCAACCTTCACTTTACTCAGTCTAAATGGGGGAGCCCCCTGCACTCAAGTTCTCCCCTTTCTATGTGTAGTGTGTGCCTGGAACAGGCTGGACTATGTGTAGGGCAAAATGACTGGTGCCCTTTCCTCCCTCTGGTTTCTCAAGTTCACATGTAAGCTCTTAGGAACAGAACTCTGCTTCGGTCTTCTGTATGCTTATCATTAATGTTATCATTCATATGGCAGTACAGGTAGTCTTTGACTCACAACCACAATTGGGACCGGAACTTCTGTTGCTAAGCAACGCAGTCGTTAAGTGAGTCACACCTGATTTTATTATCTTTTTTGCCACAGTTATTAAGCCAATCACTGTGGTCATTAAGTGAATTGTGTGGTTGTTAAGCGAATCCAGCTTCTCCCATTGACTTTGCTTGTCGGACGCCAGCTGGGAAGCTGGCTGGGATTGTCAGAAGCTGGCTGGGATTGTCGCAAACGGCAATCATGCAATCCCTGCAACCATCATAAATACATGCCAGTTGCCAAGCGCCTGAATTTTGATCATGTGACTGCAGGGACACTGTGACAGTCGTAAGTGCAAGGACTGGTCACAAGTCACTTTTCCCAGTGCCGTCATAACTTTGAACAATCTCTAAATGAATGGTCGTTAGTCGAGGATTACCTGGAATGAGTGGCAAATGCAGATATGGCTATATGTGAGCAGCCAGAAGTGATGGAAAGAAAATGAACATTAACAGCATCTGCCTTGTGTGCTTTGCGCAGCTTCAACTCTGACTTCCAAGGAACTAGGAGTTTATTTAGTTCAGTGCATTCATCCCACAGAAGCTCTCCAACATGCTAGGAAGACAAAAACACCCTTCTTCAGTTTGTCTCTTGGCACCAGGTACACTCTGCCTGTACAAGCAGGTTCTATTCCACCACATGCCTTAATATAGCTATGACTTTTCCTAGAGCTCCTGACACATTGCCTAAGCTAGTGGCCTGTTCTGTGGCCAAGAAGACCAGCTCTAAGCTAACATTTGGTGAAAGTATATTTCCTTTTTCTCCAGCCTGGGTACCCTGCCCCTCCTTGAGTGTGGGAAATTTCAAGCTGTGTAAAACCACGAAAAACCATTTAACTTGAGGTATATGGCAAAGGCGAGTTCCAGCTTTCCTTTTCCTGAACAGATGAGCAAAGTGAAGATTCATTTATTTGGTTTGTGTAAGGTATCCACCACCACCTAGTGGAAAAACAGTTCAGCTCTTTGATTTCTCTGTAGAAAGGCATGGAGCAATTTCCTGTCTCTCTCCCACCCTCCCTCCCATGTTTCTTACCAGGGAGAAAAGTAGGGTGGGGGGAGGTGAAATCTGTGCCACCCCTTGTTTTATTTCTCATGGTTGAACTTGAGTGGAATTCTGTCTCTTTTTAGCCATTTCATATTTTACACATACCTCATTTGAATTTAGCCAGTTCTTCTTAAAGCAGGCGTATCCACTTTTCCTAGGCTAGAAATCATGCTTGGTCTTTTGAATGCCATGACTGATTGGGGTTTTTTGTTTATTCGTTCGGTCGCTTCTGACTCTTCGTGACTTCATGGACCAGCCCACACCAGAGCTTCCTGTTCATTATCACCACACCCAGCTCCCCCAGGGACGAGTCCATCACCTCTAGAATATCATCCATCCACCTTGCCCTTGGTCGGCCCTTCCTTTTGCCCTCCACTCTCCCTAGCATCAGCATCTTCTCCAGGGTGTCCTGTCTTCTCATTATGTGGCCAAAGTACTTCAGTTTTGCCTGTAATATCATTCCCTCAAGTGACCAGTCTGGCTTTATTTCCTGGAGGATGGACTGGTTTGATCTTCTTGCAGTCCAAGGCACTCTCAGAATTTTCCTCCAACACCACAGTTCAAAGGCATCGATCTTCCTTCTCTCAGCCTTCCTTATGGTCCAGCAGCCATATGTTAGTGGACAATGCTAAGACAAAAACTAAATTCAATTTTATTTCACGTCTTATTTCATTTAATTAAAAGAGAAGATAGCTAACAGACTTCTTCGCCAACTATTTTTGTTCTATTACATTAAAAAATGACAATTTGATAACAACTTTGGTAGTATCTGGCGGCTGTACCCAAAGCTTTCACAGGTTGCAACCATCGATATCTTCCCACCCCCATCTCAGGTTGCCTTTCTGTCTCACAGCTGAACACCAATGATTAGCTCAGTCTGATTAGCACAATATGTTAGACCAGTGTTTCTCAACCTTGGCAACTTGAATGCTGGCTGGGGAATTCTGGGGGTTGAAGTCCAGACATCTTACAGTTGCCATGGTTGAGAAACACTGCTCTAGCAACAAGAATTCAAGATCCCCTGATACTGGGAGGGGACAATTTTTTTTCCTGCCAAGGAGCCCAAATCATAGGTGGGCACCCAGAGACTTTAAAATATCCCACCCACCAATGAGGTAGCAAGGGGGACCCACCGATCTCTCCTGCTGACCAGATAAACAGGTCTCCCTGGGGCTTAACAGCTGATGGGATGCTTGGAACAGGAGACACATCCCACCCACAATCTTAGTCACTACCTGCAACTGGATTACTGCAATGCGCTCTACATGGGGTTGCCCTTGAAGACCACCTGGAAGCTGCAGTTGGACCCAAATGCAGTGGCATGGATAATTATGGGTATTTCTTGTTGTGCCAACGTGACACCACACTCTGTGAGCTACGCTGGCTTCCAGTTTTACCTTCCAGGTGTAATTCAAGGTGCTGCTTATCACCTTTAAAGCTCTAGAGGGCAGAAGACCAGGTTAATTGGGGGACTACCCTCCTCCTCCTCTTCTAGATTTCTTATCCCATCTTTATTATTTTTATAAATAACTCGGCAGTGAACAGACCTAATACTCCTTCCTCCTCCTATTTTCCCCACAACAACAACCCTGTGAGGTGAGTTAGGCTGAGAGTGAGTGACTGGCCTAAGGTCACCCAGCCAGCTTTCATGCCAGGGTGTCTGCCTGCCCCATGTGCTCTGAGATGGAGGAAGCACTCTGGGTGCCTTCATTGAAACAATGGCATTTTGTAGGACCCAGGAGGTGTGCTTTCTTGGTGGTAGCCCCTATTTTACAGAGCGACCTTCGTCCTGACATACGGTTGACCTTGACCCTGCTGGCCTTTAGAAAGGCTGTCAAGATCTGGCTCTTTTTCCAGGCCGTTGGTGAAGTGTTGGCACCTTGATTGGATGATGGTGCTACTGCTGTTTGGGATTGCCATGTTAGTTTTGATTCTTCCATTATCGTTTGGAGGTTTTTGTATTGTGGTTTTGTATTCTCTTCATCAGGGTTTGTGGAATGTTTTTTGTGTCGGTTGAATTGGTGGCCATATAAATGTGTTAAGTAAATAAATAACCTGGAGGGATCACTGAGGAGGATTCTTATAGTGCACAAGTGAATGGGTGTTGCTGAGTTTGCCAGTTCCAGAGAAATGCAAACTAGGATTGTGCCCTTATTTCATTACATACAGTACACACCTTATTTACTCAGAAAGGAATTCAGCCCTTCCATCTTCAGCAAGCACCTTTCTTAAAAATAAACAACCACATCACAAAATAGCAGAATAGAAAACACTCAATTGCAACAGCATGTTTAGGATTGCAATTATAGCGCCTGATCCTATCAGATAGAGATGATCCTGTAATGCAGTGTTTTTCAACCTTGGCAACTTTAAGACAGGTGGATTTTCACTCCCAGAATTTCCCAGCCAGCATGGGGAAAGCTGACAAGTTGCCAAGGTTGAAAAACACAGCTGTAATGAATTTCTACACTGGGCAGAGGTCTGGACTAGATGATCTCCAAAGTGCCTCCCAACTCTTAAATTCTGGGATTCTATGTCATAAATCCCTAGGTATCCAGCTCCTTATTCACTAGTAAGTTTACCATTGCAATCTCAGGCTGCAGCCCTTAATACATTTCCTAACGAATCAAATCGCATTTTTAAGACCACCCGCAGCCCCTATACAGGGTGATTAGGAAAATAACAGCCTTGATCCTGATGCGGACGTTCGCTTCGGTCAACCCACCCAGGCGCAAATTCAGCATCCCCAGCGCCGTCCAGCGCCCGTCTGGACTTTTTCGCGGCCCAGACTAGTAGCCCTAAGCGGACGTCCTCCTACCCCGAAGGCGCCCTCCCCCCATCCCCCCGCCTCGGGAAGGTGGAGACTCGGCGGGGAGGGCGGCCACAGCCTCGGCTGCCCTCCAACTTGACGCGCCCTGGCTGGGCGGAGACCAGGCAGGCGTCTCTTCCCCCCACCCTTCCTTCCGTCTCCACGTTGCGCCAGGGCGAGGCAGCCGCGTCCGTAGAGCGAGCCGCGGTCTCGGGAGGCCGGGCGTCCGATCTTCACCGCCGAGGCCAGGCGAGCCGTTCGAAGACGCGCCTCCGACGGCTCCCCGCTTCTGGCGCGGCGTCATGTCAGGCTTGGATTATCTGGCCGCGGAGTGCCTGATGTCCATCTCCAGCGGGGCCTTGATCCACCCGGCCTCCAGCCTCTTCAGTTCAAAAGAGGAGCGAGGCGGACGGCCCCCTTGCCTCCCCAGCGCCCGCCACCCGGTGCGCCCCGGCTCTGCGCTTTCGGACTGCGGCGGGAGCGGCTCCTCCTCGCCCGGAGGGGGCGAGTTGCGAAACGGCGTCCCGGTCCTGCCGCAGGCGGGGGAGCTTCCCCAAAAAGCCGGCGCTGACAGCCCCGCCAGCCTCTCCGCCATCTCCCCGGCTAAAAGGCACCAGTGCCCTTTCCAAGGCTGCATTAAGGTCTACGGCAAATCCTCGCATCTGAAGGCGCATCTCAGGACGCACACCGGTAAGAGCCGGGCCAAGCCCGCCCCCCTGTTGCTTCTGGCTGAGACCCCAGCAGGGGGCCCTGAAGCTGCGCAGCACCACCTCCACCTCCTCCGCTGCCCTCAGTCCGGATCCCTCAAGCCCCGGGGCCCCTCGGCCACCCCTGTTCCCGCTTCCTCCCCCCTCGGTCTCCACCCACGTGGAGACCGCGCCTCTCTCCGCTTTGGCGCACGGATTTCCTCTCGGTCCGGGAGGGAGGCTTTCGCGGGGCTGACCGCTTTCCTAACCTCCCTTGCTTCTCAGGATCGGGACCCGCGGGCTGTCATCCCCCTCTTGGCCCCTGCAAACCAATAAAGATGCCGCCCCCCGCCCAGGGGATCCTGGCACCACGTGGTTGGCCGGGCGGCTGGAAAGCGAAAGTAGATCGGGGGAAGGGGGCGGGGGAGACGTTGGCGATCCCTCCTGATCGGTCGGGGGTCTTCAGCCTTAGATTACTTGCAGATCATGGCCATGCCCCTCCACCGCGCCGATGGGTCAGTAGAGCCTCTACGTTCCAAAGCAGGCTACCGTAGAAGGAGCTACAGGCGCGACAGGGAGGCGTTGCCTTCGCTAGGGTGCTTCCAATTGCGGACTCTGCCTTTCTGGCGCGCGGGGCCCCCGCAAGGGAAGGGGTCTTTCTGGCTCGCTTGCAGCCCCCGCCCTTTCCGAGAGGTTCCCTTGGAGATGGCTGCTGGCTTCAAATCTCGCCCACTCTTGTTGGCAGAGCCTGGGCTCTGCTGCCTACGCCGGACGGTCGGGGAGAGGTGTGGCCACCTAGGGTGGCCTGATGGGGTGGGGGCCTCCCCGTTGGAACTTAATCCAGGGACGGGGAGGGAGATCGAGCCCTGGACCGATCCCCGTAGATCCAGAGCCTCTTCTCCGCGCACAGCTCCCCCACCCCCAATTTTAGAGGGACACAAAGGGAGGTACAAATATTGCTGCACCCGGGGTGGGTGGAGCAAGAGGGGCGAGGAGAGAAGCCGCGTGGGTGTGTCTGCAAAAAGATCACCCCTCTGCCCTGCCAGTGCGCCTCGCCAGAGCAGAAAACTTGGCTTTGTAGGAAGGATAGCAGATAAAATAATAAGAGTTTAATCATAACAAGAGGAAGAGCCAGGGGTCTACCCTCTGGATTAGTGTTTCTCAACCTTGGCACCTTGAAGATGTGTAGACTTTGACTCCCAGAATTCCCCACCCAGACTGGGAGTCGAAGTCCACACATCATCAAGTTGCCAAGGTTGAGAAACACTGCTCTAGATTAATATTTGGTATGGCATCTTGCGGTGTTCTTGGCAGCTCACTCCCAAGGAAACCATTCAGCTTGGCTACCCTGGGCCCCCAATGGGGCTCCTTGGAAAGGACCAGTGTGACCAGAAGCCCCGACTGTTGGATTTGGAGCAGCTGGGAAGGGCAGGAGTTGGTTCAAATTCCCCCTCACTGTGGAAATTCACTGATGACCTTCAGAAGTCCTTGCTCGTTACCCTACTTTGCAGGAGTGTTGGGAAGGCCAGCCACTGAAGGATGCTGTCCTTTGGGGGATGCAAGCTTGGTGGGATTCACTTCTCAGTTCCGCACCTTCAAGAACCAGGTGCAAAGCCAGTGCAGAAGGGTTAAGTGCAGTGTGGCTTGGGGGAGTTCATGAGAGGCTATCTATTGCTTTGTTTTTCTCCCCCCCTCCACACTGCTGAGCTTCTGCATAAGGCAGGCTGGTTGGTGAGACAGTTCAGTAATGGGGTGGGCTAAAAGGAGGACTCTTTCAGGCAACCCTTCTCAACCTGGCACTCTCTGGCTCTCTTGAACTACAACTCCCAGGATGCCTTGCTGGCAGCCTTCCTATGTTCCTAATGTGGGCAGTGTTTATTCATCTGTATGTGTAAAAGGAGATGGGGCTGAGAAAAGGATGAATTTTGATAGCAGGGTTCCTTTGTGCCAGGAGAAACCTCTGCTGCTTGTTTTGTGTCAGCTATGTTTGGTGCCCTTAATCCTCTGGTGGGCGGATAACTGGGCTAAGCAGCTGGCAGGATTGTGTAGGCAAAGGCATAAAAGCTTGATTTTTTTTTAACCAGTGCAGGAGAGGCTTTCTTTGCCCAGATGCTATCTTCTTTAAAGTTGGTGGTTTCTCCAAACTTGCTGAAGCTGGCACGTGACTGCATTTATGAGCTCTTAAGCGCACAGGACCTTGCTGCCTTGCATCAGCCAGCCATCCTCCACCTGTGGAAGCCTGTTCCATGTGCATAGATTTGGGCATTAAGTTATTCCAACTTTTAGAAGACAACCAAAGGACAATATTGCAGAGTATTGCAAAGGCACTGGGCAGTAGGGTACTGGATATGAAATGGGAGAGTGATAAGTGGGAAAAACGAAACGCTTTGAGGCTTGAAGTGAGCAGTAGGTCAAGCAGTCCTCACTTAATGACCAACCATTTAGTGATGGTTCGGACTTACGACAGTGCTAAATCCAACTTATGACCAGTCCTCGCACTTATAGCCGCTGCAATGTCCTCACAGTCACATGATCATGATTTGGGCAATTGGCAACTAGTTTGCATTTACGACCGTTGCAGCATCCTGCGATCATGTGATCACTATTTTCAACCTTGCCAGCTGGCTTCCAGCAAGCAAAATCAATGGGGAACCACAGGATTTGCTTAATAAGCGTGGTGATTCGCTTAACAACCATAGTTATTCGCTTAATAACTGCCTCAAAAAGGTCGTAAAATTGGGATGGATTCACTTAATGACCGCTTTGCTTAGCAACCAAAATTCCGGTCCCAATTGTGGTCGTTAAGCGAAGGCTGCCTGTATTCCAGTTGTTTAGGTTGCAGGCATAGAGCCATATATGTGTGCGCACACCATGCCTACATGTGACGTAACTGAAGTAATTTTAGTACTTTGTTGCCTTGGTCTTTGTAGTTATGTGCTGTTCCCCAAATTCAAAACTGATCTTGTCCCCTCATGAAAATCCTCTTCAGCTGGAGATTGAAATGAGGTCTTTTTCACATGGACTGCAGAAGTATAGCTAGTTGAGTTTGGGCTGAAGGCAAGTAGCAGGAACAAAATGTACACTCTGTGATTTAATGACAGCAACCAGGATGAGGCAGGGTCCTCCCTTCCCCGCATTAAGCTACTGAGTTGCAGAAAGTTTAGTGGAAAAGTGGATTTGCGCATGAAAGAAATGTGAGCTCCGTTCCAGGACTAAAACAACTGTTGGGGCCAAACGTGGGCTTTTCTTTGATTTGTTCCTCCTTCATCCTCTGCTCCTGATTTCCACAGCATTTGTTTGCATCTGGCAGATGTCTGGCTACGAGTGTGTGTGCATTAATGCTGGATGAAAATCTGCCCAGCAATTTCTCACTTTTTCTTCCCCCCCTCGGCCACCTTGAAATTAAATAAGAGCAGAATTTCCACACTCTATCCACCAAAATCCTCTTTCTCCTTCCAAACAAATTTCAAAAGGCAATCTTTCACTGGGTTGAACAATAAATGAAGGTTCAGGGGATGGATGAACTATGAGATGGTTCCCTTATTGTAACATCCATTCATCTTTTATTCTTGGTTTTAGTTGGTTTTTTTAATATTTTAATGTATTTATTGATTGTTTTTAGCTCTTTGTACGCTGCCCAGAGTCGCTTGTTTGTGAGGTAGAAGGCTATATAAATTTGAAAAAAAAATAAACAAAGTTAACTTTTCTTCATGGCACTAGTCTTTTTTTTTTTTTTTTTTTAAAACAATCGTCCTAAAAATTTCCTAATCCTACTTTCCTACTTTTCCACATATCGTGTTTCAAAACATGTTTTTGTTTTCCCAACTTCCTTCCTTGTGCCAGGAAATCTCTTATCCCATTGGTGATGATGTGGGAGTTTTTCTTTTGTTTTCTTTTTTCATTCATTATTTTAGAAGCATACAAAATATAGGCAAAATACCAAGATGCACTACAATAATGAAGTTAAACTAAATAATCCTTTAAAAATAATTAAAAAACCAGAAAAAGGAGGGAGAGAGAGAGAGAGAGAGAGAGAGAAAATGAAACAAACAAACAAGAAAGGTCTATCTTATATATTAAACTTAAAGATAGTCACTGGTTTACTAAAGTACGACATAATATTATAGTATAATGAGATACAAAATATTATTGTAAAATATCGTAAAATCTATACAGGAGAAGAACATATTGCTTAACCCTTTGATTAGTGGAAAATCTTGCTTTCTCCAGGGTGGATAAGTTAAAAAATTCCAAAAGCTGATCTTTAACATCTGGAAAAATGCCACTTCTCCAATTTTTCAAGATTATTCTTTTAGCCACCCTCATACATGGTAATAGAGGGAGAAAATGTAGAAGCAGTGAAAGACTTTGTATTTCTAGGTGCGAAGATTACTGCAGATGCTGACTGCAGTCAGGAAATCAGAAGACGCTTAATCCTTGGGAGAAGAGCAATGACAAATCTCGATAAAATAGTTAAGAGCAGAGACATCACACTGACAACAAAGGTCCGCATAGTTAAAGCAATGGTGTTCCCCGTAGTAACATATGGCTGCGAGAGCTGGACCATAAGGAAGGCTGAGCGAAGGAAGATCGATGCTTTTGAACTGTGGTGTTGGAGGAAAATTCTGAGAGTGCCTTGGACTGCAAGAAGATCAAACCAGTCCATCCTCCAGGAAATCAAGCCAGACTGCTCACTTGAGGGAATGATATTAAAGGCAAAACTGAAATGCTTTGGCCACATAATGAGAAGACAGGACACCCTGGAGAAGATGCTGATGCTAGGGAGAGTGGAGGGCAAAAGGAAGAGGGGCCGACCAAGGGCAAGGTGGATGGATGATATTCTAGAGGTGACGGACTCGTCCCTGGGGGAGCTGGGGTTGTTGACGACCGAGAGGAAGCTCTGGTGTGGGCTGGTCCATTAAGTCACGAAGAGTCGGAAGCGACTGAATGAATCAACAACAACATACACGGTAAAACCCTGATTCCTCACAGACAGTCAAGTTCCAAAGCTTTGATATATCATTCAGCATTCACATTAACATATTTAAAGGTTTCTCTGTGAATCTACTTAGATACACTAAAATGCTATGCCAGAAAAGTGTCAGATGTTTACTGGATCATATCATCTGGGTCAATCCTCTCCATATCAGAGTTTGCGGTTTTATGCAATGCACACTTGCTCTTTTTGGAGAAAAATGTGAGTTTCCCCCCTTTCTCGTTTTCTCCAGTTGGCCCTTGCTTGTTGATATCAAGGCAAGCAAACGGGTTGACTAGATTAGTGGTGCTGGCTGGTGCTTAGCATTTATACCCTTTGGCGGTCACACCCAGCAAGGGTTGTGTTGTAGCCAACTTCTGGTGTTCGTGGGGTAGGCAAGGAGGGATGGGGAAGAACTGCCATTCCTGCACAGTGCAGGTCAAGCTTGGGTGAACTTTCTTCGCATTTTTTTTTTCTTGAAGCACAGTGGCCATCAAATTAAAAAAAAATAAGAGGAAAAAAAAGAGCAAAGAAGATGTTGTTTGTTGTTTATTCGTTTAGTCACTTCCGACTCTTCGTGACTTCATGGACCAGCCCACGCCAGAGCTTCCTCTCGGTCGTCACCACCCCCAGCCCCCCCAGGGACGAGTCTGTCACCTCTAGAATATCATCCATCCACCTTGCCCTTGGTCGGCCCCTCTTCCTTTTGCCCTCCACTCTCCCTAGCATCAGCATCTTCTCCAGGGTGTCCTGTCTTCTCATTATGTGGCCAAAGTATTTCAGTTTTGCCTTTAATACCATTCCCTCAAGTGAGCAGTCTGGCTTTATTTCCTGGAGGATGGACTGGTTGGATCTTCTTGCAGTCCAAGGCACTCTCAGAATTTTCCTCCAACACCACAGCTCCAAAGCATCGATCTTCCTTCTCTCGGCCTTCCTTATGGTCCAGCTCTCGCAGCCATATGTTACTACAGGGAACACCATTGCTTTAACTATGCGGGCCTTTGTTGTCAGTGTGATAAAGAAGATGTATGTATATGCAAAAACAGCCAGGAGCTTCTTGGCTTTTTGAAAATGGAATTCTTGCATGTAATCAAAGTAATATACAAACTCTATGCAGAGTTCTCCTTGTTTAAGAACCCATCTTTTTCCCTGAGAAAGAACACAGGAAAATTTACACCCATTGCAGTTTCCACATTGGCAGATTTTGCTTTAAGCAGACACCTCTTTTTCCTCCTTTCCTGGTCATCCTCCTCATTGCTCTGACCTTTTTTTTGGTGCTGAAAAACAAGAAAAGAAAAAAGGTCCTGTCTAGTCACATAAAATCCACCACCTGCTGAGACCAACCTGCTCCCATCGGGACTTCTCTGCAGAACTGCCCACAAGCATAATTGAAGGGAACTGGATCCCTTGGTTTGCCACTGCTTTCTGCACCCATCAGATATTTCATTAAAACCTAACATTAAACCTTTAACAACCCCAGTGCTTCAATCTGCCCCCTGTTTTTGTTAGATTTGGGTTTTCTTTTATTACTGCTAATTCTGAACCTGAAAAAAATAGTTATCAGTTACACAATCTTCTAACCTTTAGGGGAAGCTCCCATATATATATCTCATATATATATACGTATGTGTGTGTGTGTGTATATGTGTGTGTATATCTATATATATAGATATATAGATATATAAGGAATTTTTCAGTGTAGTAAAATATACAAAACAAACAAGAACAAAGATAGAAAATAAGAAATAGATTTCTTATTTTAAAAAAAACCATACAATTGTGCCTTCCACCCTTCTTTCTATCGAGTGGTTATCGTCTTAAACTTTCCCCCAATCTCCAGCAAGAAAAAGCAGCATGAATACCGAACTGCTATGCCATACGATTAAAAAAAAACCCCAAATCTCGAAATCATAAATTCACTTTTTTTCTTTCCACAAAAAGTCCTTAAGAGGTTTCCAGTCTTTCAAAAAAGTCTTTTATCATTTTTTCTCTGACCAAACTTGTTAGCTTTGCCATTTGTGCAAGTTCAGTTAATTTTATAATCCAGCCTTCCATTGTAGGCATTTCATTACTTTTCCAACTTTTTACATGCAATAATCTTGCCGCAGTCACCATATTCATTCCCCATATTTCTTTTCTAATTCCTTGTCCATAAAACCAAGTAAGAATAATTCTGGTTTCGTCATGATATTAGTTGTAATATCTTTTGCATCGTTGTATGGATTTGTAACCCAGATTTTGTTGCTTTTTCACAAGTCCACCATGCATGATAAAAAGTCCCCTCTTCCTTTTCACACTTCCAACGTTGATTTGATATTCCTTTATACATTTTAGACAATTTAGCTGGTGTCATATACCATCGGTACATCATTTTATAAAAGTTCTCTTTTAAATTATAGCACAATGTAAATGTAATGCCTGTTCCCCACATTTTTCTCCCTATATCCGTGTTTGTATTGTAACCCAGATTTGCAGCCCATTTCACCATACAGCCCTTAACTTGTTCATCTTCTGTTTCAAATCATAGTAACAATTTATACATTTTAGCTGTTATATGATCATCATTTATACATTATTCTATTTCAAATTCAGTTTTGTTCTTCTCAATTCTGCTTGTCCTTTTTTCCATTTTAAACCTCTCTTTCATCTGATGATAAGAAAACCATTGAAAAGAGTGTTCTTCTCTGGCTTATTGTTCCCTTGTCTTCATCTTAATTTCTTCCTTCTCTTGTATTAATAAATTCTCATACGTTAACCGTCATTCTTTATCTGCCATTTCTCTTCTGTAGAAGGCTTCTTGAGTGGATGTCAACAATGATATCTTTGGGCAAAGTCTAGGTTTATATTTGTCCTATATTCTTAATAACAGATTTCTCAGGTAATGATTCTTAAAAACTACATTTACTTTCACTTTATCATACCGTAAAAAAATCATGCCACCCAAAGCAGGTTTCTTCTTTCAAAGTTCAGATTTCTGCCATTACAATGGAAATAATTCTCATTTACTTCAGTGTAATTTCCAGCGGGCATGGCAACGTGCGTTGCTAAGTCTTTGCGAGTGTGATCTACATTTTTAGCTGTGCTGTAACCTCAGAGACTGGCTTCTTGTATGAATGTACTGCTGAATTCTCATGATCGTAGTCCATTTGTGGCCCACCACCAGCCTGACAACATGGCAGAACACCTTGACTAAAATGGTAGCTTGGTCTAGCAGCTAAGGGATATGACACAGCTGTCTCAGAGTGGGGGCACTTTAGTTACTTTATTTAATTTTTATCCCACCTTTATTATTTTTACAAATAACTCAGGGCAGGGAACTTCCCTAATACTCCTTCCTCCTCCCTTGATTATAAAGAATTAATTAGCAACAGAAATAATTTTCCTGTTTGGTCCCTTTTCCTTACACCCAGTTTATTCTAAGCATCTCAACTTCCTTTTGCAAGTTATCCATTTTATCCTGTTCATGGACACCTGCTGTAAATGAAAGCCAGCAATCTCTTTAAGAACCTGATTTTGGGGAGTTGAGAAATGAAACAGAGAGAAATGCACATGCATTTCAATTCCCGCATGGGCAGCCTTTGCTTCGTTGCTCTTTTAAATTTTTAGTGCTCAAACATTGGTCCTGCGCCATCAGAGAAGATCCATCACCTTCTTCCTCCAGTGACTTTCTCCCATCTGGGGACCTTTCTGCAGAAGCAAACATAACTAAAGGGATTGCAGTCCTTCTCTCCCTCCCTTCCTCCCCCACTCCCTCCCTCTCTCACACAAACACACACACAAAATCTTAAGGAGAAATACAAAATTGTAAGCATTCATATTCAGCATCACTAATCAGAAAAATGTTTGTTTAGTTGGTATTACTCCATTACAACATGGAATACTGTAGAGCTAAAAAAGGAGGCCAGATTGGAAAGAAAGATCAGTTCTCCATGTTTCAAAACTTACACGGAGCAATTTTAATAAGCTCATAGAATTTGCTTTATTTTTCCCCTGGAAACCAGCTTGAGGGTAGAGCCAGGCAAATGACTCAGTGTGGAACCAATTGGAATGAAATAAGCCCACCTAAAACCTCTTGTGAGCGCTGGGTGTTCTTACACAGGGCTATGGCAGAATCATTTGTGTACAGCAGCACAATCTGTCAGAACAGAAGCTGATTAGAATGAGGTAAAAATGAAGCAAAGACCTGCAGAGAGCTAGTTTGATGTAGCAACTAAGGTCCTGGGCTAGAAATGAAGAAACTGTGAATTCTAGTCCTTCCTTAGACATGGAAGCTGGCTGAGTGACTTTGAGCCAGTCCCTCTTTCTCAGCCCAACCCACCTCATAGGGTTGTTGCTTTAGAGCAGTGTTTCTCAACCATGCTGGCTAGGGAATTCTGGGAGTTGAAGTCCACGCATCTTAAAGTTGCCAAGGTCGAGAAACACTGCTTTAGAGAAATAGGAGGTGAGACCATTAGGTACACCACCTTGAATTGTACAAATAAAGGTGCAATACGAAGCTTAGAATCAATATAGGGAGAAGCTCCATTGAATTGCATTAGGGCCCAAAGAACCTCTCCTTTTAAAAGACTGAGATTAGGGAGACGTGGAAAGTTGTGCTTAATTACTGCCAGCATTGCTTTTAATCACGCTAATAACCACAACAGTAATAAAGCCGTTTGTACCATTGGAAAACTGGACTCTTTCTGTCATCCTGGATTCCTCCAGTGAACTGAAGGAGGGCACCAGAGAATCAGATTGCGTAAAAGATAATGCTGATTTGCAGGTTATTATTGGAACAGTGGACTGCTAGTGATAATAACAGAAAAACGAGTGCAAGCATGCTAGAAAGGGATCTCTGTTTTTCCCCATTATTTGTGCCATGCATGAATTTTATCTTCCTCCATATTTTCTCTCCTTACCTTTCTTTATTCCAAGCTAAAGAGCCCAATTTTTAAATAAAACTTTGCAAATAGTTTTATGGTTTTCTGTTTTTACTGCTTGTACATATTGTTTTGTCTTTTGGTCGTGAGCCGCCCAGAGTCTGGTTTTAAGGTGAGCGGCCATATAAATATTTTAAATAAACAAACAAACAAATAGCAGTTGGCTTTCTGACATCTGGACTCTTGTCAGTAACTAACTCATCCATTTGCCCAAATGAACAGTTCTGTCCTGGGCATCGAAACCTCCCTTATCAGACTGAACATCTGGAGAAGACCTCTTTTTCAAGTCAGAGAAACCTGCTCTTTAAGAATAGGAAATGAAATGGAAATAATTCTGTAATAGAAAAATAGGCCATATCAAGCAAAATATACAGCTGTGGCAGTACAGTATCTGTTGGTTGATAGTGACACTTGGCTTAGTTAATCTGAGTAAGGGCCAGCCTTCAGAATGAATGATGAATCAAATCTATTAGACAAAAAGCTTGTGGTACCAATCGAAGTGAATATTTGTAGCCCAGGGTTGAATTGTGGAGTCCCTGGTGCTCTGTGAGCCTTGTTGTTTTCTTGCAGACGTCTCACTGCCAGACTAGGCAACATCTTCAGTGCGAAGAGAGAGTGGGCCTTGCTCTCAGTTTATATAATCCTAGTGTTGATTTTTGCATAACTGGGTGTTGACTGCTGGCAAGGGAGTGTACTGGTCTTTTGGCTTTTCTAGTGTCTTTTTTGAATGGTATGTAAATGTTGTTTACCTCTATGTGTCTGTTGATGCCTCACCACCCAACCCACTACAACCCAACCAATAGAAACTATGAAAGGGATAACACTGCCATACATCAGAAACATCTCAGAAACCACCAACAGACTGTTACAACCACATGGCATCACCGTAGCACATAAACTAACTAAAACTCTTCAAAACATATTAAGTAACCCAAAAGACCCAATAGCCCAAGAAGAAAAAACAGGAGTTATTTACAACATACAATGCAAAGACTGTAACGGCCACTGTGTAGGACAGACAGGCAGAAGACTAGCAGAGCGCATCCACGAACACCAACTAGCAGTCAGAAGACACGATGAGAGCTCCTTCATCTCACAACATATGGACAGACTCAACCATACTTTCAACTGGGAAACTGTGAGCATCCTAAACCAAGCCACATCCAAAAACACCAGAGAATTCCTGGAAGCCTGGCACTCAGACAAAGCAGCCATCAAGAGACACATAGAGGTAAACAACATTTACATACCATTCAAAAGAGAGAATAGAAAAGCCAAAAACCAGTACACTCCCTTGCCAGCAATCAACACCCAGATATGCAAAAATCAACACTAGGATTAACACCAGATGGACCATCAAACAGCACAATACACCCTAATCAAGGAACTATCAACTCAGGCAATCAACCAAGCAGCAAACAACAGCCCAATCAAGGAACTCCCAAGGAGAGAACAACACCCCCACCAACACAAGCAGGGCAAGCCACGGTATATAAACTGAGAGCAAGGCCCGCTCCCACTTTGCACTGAAGATGTTGCCTAGTCTGGCAACGAAACGTCTGCAAGAAAGCAACAAGGCTCAGAGAGCACCAAGGACTCCACAAAAAGCTTGTTCTGCTATGACCCTGTACTATGCTGAAGTACAGCTACATGTGAAAAGGAATAATACTGCAGCCAGTATACAAAATTGAAAGCATTTAAGCTGCAGCAATGTAACATTCTCTTATTTTTGGTCTGTAGCTTCTGACAAGTTCAATATTCTTCTATGCCCTGAAGCAGTGTTTCTCAACCTCGGCAACTTTCAGATGGGTGGACTTCAGCTCCCAGAATTCTCCAGCCAGCATGCCCTGAAGAAAGCAAATTTTCATGTTTTTAATTGTGAGATGTTGCTATCTCACAGATTTATACTCTTTTTCTGATGCAAACTTGCATCTCATGGTGTAGAACATTTCTTGATGTATTTTCTCAAGCCTTTTTGTGAACTTACGCCTGTGCTGACTTGATTCTTTAAAACAGTGTTTCTCAACCTCAGCAACTTGAAGATGTGTGAACTTCAACTCCCAGAATTCCCCAGCCAGCATGTTGGCTGGAGAATCTGGGAGCTGAAGTCCACACATCTTGAAGTTGCCAAGTTCGAAAAACGCTGATCTATATAGCATTCTGGTTCCAATACGACTAATAACACACCGCTGGAGGAAGTCACTTCTGATAGTTGGTCCATAGCACAAAGATTTGGAGGGAGACTGGCCCTCTTCATGGCTGCCCTGTTTAACTGTTGTGATCAGTTGGTGATTCACCCTCCCTCTCCAGATGTTCTTATGGCTCAGCTGAAATGTACGGCATCTGACAGGGAATCACATATTTCCAAGGGACTGGCAGAAGGCCAGTGATGTCCTATTTATCCCCAAACAGTGACATCTCATATTGAAAGCTAGACTGTCCTTATATATGGAAAAATAATTACTATCCTGTTGCAGTGAGGAGTAGAGCCTTCTAAGTCAGCGGTTCTCAACCAGGGGCCGTGTGGACCCCTGGGGACCATAGGATATTTAACAGGGGCCACGGCACATGCTGAGGGGGCCACGGAAAAGCAAAGTGTATTGTACTGTAAATACTGTCTTGTTGACACCAGAAAATGTACCAGTTACTGTCCCATGTCCATATCTGTGATGGGACCTGTGGAAGGAAAGCCCCAAGGCTGCCGATATGAGTTTTCCTTCCTTATGAATTGTGTTCCTTTCTTATGGATTGTTTCCTGGGACTTTAGAGGGAGCAAAGGACCACAGCTGTACTGCAGGGAGGTAAAAGAGGGAGGCTGAAGGCTGTGGGTGGAAGGAAAAGAAGGAAGGAGGGAGGGAGGGAAAGGAAGAGAGGAAGAAAGAAAGAAAGAGAGGGTCGGAGAGCTACAGCAGGCAGTTGTGTGTGGAGGAGGTGAGACCAAAACAGTTGGTGGAGTGAACAAAGTGACTTGGAAGCTACTACAGCTGAGAAGAGAATAGCAGAGCCTTCCAAGCCTTCCGAAGATGCAGACCAGCTCCAGCCAGCAACAAGTAATTGTTTCCTCCTTCCTACCAACTGTTAAGGACTGAGAGCCAGAGTAAAAGTAAAAGGAAGCTATCACGAGGCTGGGAAAAGATGGTGATAATACTGCTTTTATTGCTGCAAATGGTGGGCAGTTAAGCAGAGAGGAAGACTGATTGATGTGCCATCAAGCTGGTGTTGACTCTTAGTGACCACATCGGTGGATTTCCTGCAGGACTATGTGTCCTGAACTTGGTCTTTCAGCTCTTCCAATGGTGCACCCACTGAGTCCATCCACATTGCTGCAGATCTTCCCCCCTTTCCTTCCACCTTTCATGAGAGCTGGGTCTTTGCATCATGTGTCTGAAGTAGGATAATTCAGGGGGAAAAGGAAACTTACAACTGTTAAACACTGTTACTTTATATTATACCATTACCGTGTATAAGTCTAATTAGGCACAGATAAGTACCTTTGGTGCATATATTAGGTTTAACACAGTAGAAGTATATGTTTTGTATAATAAACTAACACTGTGTAAATATCAAAGGAAAGCTTTCAGCCTCTTGGTCTGGGGGTTGTACGGTAACTTGATTGGAGCCCTCTCATGGGCCACAGGAAAAAAAACAAGGTTGGAAGGGGGCCATGGGTGAAAAAAGGTTGATAAACACTGTTATGTGAGTTAGTGTTTTTCAACCTAGGTGTAATGATTGCCATGCTGGCTAGGGAATTCTGGGAGTTGAAGTCCACTTACCTTAAAGTTGCCAAGGTTGGAAAAGACTGTTCTAAGTGATAGCATCTCAGTTACAAAGCTCTGTCCCTTCATCCTCACCCCCAACCTTCTTTCGGAAAACTCACAAAGTGTCCTAACAGCCAGGAACCACGCTGAGACAAGGAATAGGTCTCTAGTGTTTTATTACTGCTACATAACAGAGAATCCTAACAAACTGAAGAAGTGTGGGAGAAACCCAGACATAGAAACCCCAAGGACTAAGGCGGTCCCGATCTGTGTCTCTTGGAATGGCCACCTAATTCCTCAGTACTACGCATGCGCTTTACAGCCTGGATGGGAGCCCCCTGCTCGCCATCCTTACTCATGACACAAAGTCCTGCATGTTCAGCCATCTACTCCCGGGCAGATCCCCTTTACATTTTCTTGTTACTCGTTTTGTTTGTTTTAAAATGAAGGTTGTCCTTAATGTCTGTGGTACTTGCTTGCTAACCATGGCTGATGGTTTAATTTGCTTCCCTCCCTGTAAAATCCTCTGGGCTCTACTAGGATTAAGAGGAAATAAATAATGAACAGCTTATGTGACAGCGAACCTGTTAATTTGCTGAAGCTTTTCATTGCCATATACTGTAGGACTTCTGTTTGGATTGTATTACAGGTAGTCCTAGCTTAAAAGCCTCAGTTGGGACCGGAACGTTGGTTGCTAAGTGATGCAGTTGTTAAGCGAATCTGACCCGATTTTATGACCATTTTTGTGGTGGCCGTTAAGCGATCACTATGGTTGTTAAGCAAATCACGCGGTTCCCCATTAATTTTGCTTGCCAGAAGCCAGCTGGGAAGGTTGAAAATGGTGATCACATGACAGTGGGATGCTGCGACAGTTGTAAATGTGATTTGGTTGCCAAGCACCTAAATCACAATCACATGACTGCGGGGACACTGTGACAGTTGTAAGTGCACAGACCGATCGTAAGTCATAACCATCACTAAACAAATGGTTATTAAGCGAGTACTACCTATATACTTATTTGCCTTTGGTATGGCAGTTCCATTTAACTCTAAACATTACCTTAGTGGATCTTTTCTGGCACCTGGTGTCCAGCTGCAGCCAGCCAGGGGCATCTGGGGAGGATGTTCCATGTTTGGAATCTGGTCTTCAGAGATAGATTGCTTTTGCACATGGAGGTTCTACCACCAGCTCCTGAGAACAAAATAACCATCCAGAGTAACTTGTCTCTCTCCCCACCTTGTTTTCTCCTTGCAGGCGAGCGTCCGTTTCCGTGCAATTGGCCCGGCTGTCAGAAAAGGTTTGCACGCTCGGATGAGTTGGCCCGCCATTTCCGCACCCACACTGGCGAGAAGCGGTTTGCCTGCCCACTCTGTGAGAAGCGGTTTATGCGGAGTGACCACCTGACCAAGCATGCCCGCCGCCACCCTGCTTTCCAGCCAGGCATGGTCCGAAGGTCTGACTGCTACAGGGCCTCCCCTACTGACTCAGCTGGCAGCAGCTTGGCTGGAAGCCCCGCCCCTGGGAGCCCCGCCTCTGACAGCCCCGCCCCTTAAAGGGGGCATTCCACCCTGCTACTTGTCCTTCCCAGGCCCAGCCTCTAGGGGGCGACCAGGTACTATTTCAGAGGCATTTTTTGATTCAAAATCTTGGCTTCCCCATCACTTCC
This sequence comes from Candoia aspera, assembly GCF_035149785.1. Lineage (NCBI taxonomy): Eukaryota > Metazoa > Chordata > Lepidosauria > Squamata > Candoiidae > Candoia > Candoia aspera. Next base: position 332,779,123 of record NC_086153.1, read on the forward strand.
AGTTATGGTTTAACATGCCTTATTGTGGAAACAGCCCCTCCTTGTGCTTGGTGGGCATTTTGATTAGAATACTGGTCCCCCTCCCTGCTTGCTTTCAAGCTATAACCTCTGTGCACATTCCCATCCCACCTAGGCTGATGGTGGCAGGATCTGTAGCAACCACACCAGCAGGCTTGATTAAACCTTGTTGACGTTCCTTTGGAAAGAGGCCCCCTCCGACCCCCAGTCAGTGCCTAGCAGATGATTTTCTAGCCCTTGGTCAAACAGATAGTCCCACCATCACTTTGCCTCAGTTTCCCAGCTGTAAAGAGACTTTTTTCCAGGGTCTGTGCTTGGTATCATTGGAAATGTTCAGCTCATCCATTTCCAGTCAACTTTCTGGAACATGCAGATGGGAATGCTGATTTTTGCTGTAGTCCTCAGGAATGAAAGACCCTTGTCCAAGTTTCACTTAGCTTTAAGCCTCTCTCTTTGAGCAACCTATGGACTCTTTGCATTTAGAAAGAGAATACGGTGGAAATTGCTGTCCATGCTGTTGGTCCCCTTGCATTCGATAATCAGGATTAAATTGCCTCTGAATAAGGAGGGTCCATCCTTAGCCATCAGTGCTAACAGCAAGATGTAAGAGATCATGTTTTTCTGTCTTGTCTCCCCACCCCCAGCCTAAATTGATTGCCTCCAAACCATCTTCCTGGGGAATGTCCAAGTTGATGTAGGCCCTTTGACACTAGGACTGAAGCAAAAGTGGGAGATGGTTCTTTTTTCCCACGGGGAAATTGGGTGTCGGTAATTAACTTTGGGACCTGATACTGTATATTTTTCCCAGGTCCACCTTTTCTTACGGAAAGAAAGATGAGGACCTGTATCTACGGGTGTATCTGTTTCAGGGTTTGTGTTCGGTTTTTTTTTTGGTAAAATAAGTATTTATTCCTTTTAATATAGAATGTAGTTGACCAGGTAAAGTTTGGGTATATTGTCTGAATGGTCTGCACATGGATGAACTAAACCTGAGAAGAATGGGATTTTTAGTATGACTCAGGACACCTAAAAGCACTTTTTCTCCCTTTCGTGGGCTGTGGCAACTGCTCTGCGCAGCTGTACACCAGACAAGTGTGTGTGTGTGTGTTCTTTGTTTAAAAGTGGATGCTTTGATGCTTTGGATGATGGTGGTTCCTTGTAAGCTGTCAGATGTCTCTCAACAATGCTAGGCTGGGAGCAGGCCCAAGCAGACATTCAAAGACACAAAGCTCCAGTAAGTAGATCTATTGTAGAAAAACTAATGCAGCCACGATGAAAGAATTTCAGTGATTGCTATGTATTTAATGCAAGGTTTGTGTATAGTGGAATCAAGCTTTACTTTCTGGTGCCCATATGGTGTAGCTGGCGTGAAGCTGCTGGTCTAGTTATCAGGCTGTTTGCTTTTGACCTGCTGAGAACTGGCTCCTACATAAAGGCACCCTTGATTTCTTTCTGTGCTCTGCTTCTGAAAATGTAAATCCATTTATGCAGGCACGGCCCTCTTTCCCCTTGCATTTTGAGAACAAGCCAAGCTGTCACCATTCACGTCCTTGCAAATAAGGTGGAATGGAATAAAGAGACCTGGGCAGAGGTACCATTTAGATGTTTCATGGGATAGCAATAGATGGAGATGGGGAGAAAAAACACAGAAGGGAATATGTTGCCATGTCAGTGAGTCTTGCCCTTGGTAACAACGTCATCTGCAGGCTAACCCAGACAGCATCTTTCACTTGCATTGGATTCCAGCTTCTAGAGTTCCCAATCTGGGAGGGGAGGGATTGGCTGAGGATCATTGGATTAGGACAGTGGGGTAACAAAGCAATTGGGGTAAGTGGAATGGGAATTGGGGATAGGAGAATGTTTGCAAAGTAGCCTAGGAAATAACATCCAGCTGGTTTGACTTGAAATAGGAATCCAACTGGGGTAGCATTAAAGATGTCACACAAATCTTGTGTCTTCAAATCCAGCCTGGTGGACTGATTCCAGGATGCACTGCCCATGCCTCTATTTATTTGAACTCAGGACCCCATTGATTCTAGGCCTTATGGATTTCCAGTAGTCAAAAGCAATGGCAGGAGAGAGAACTTACAGTATTGGAAGGAGCCACTGGGGCCAATGAGTTCATCCTGCTCTCCATTGCAAGAAACCAAAGGAAAGCAATCTTCAATGACACTCGCCCGGCCTCTGCTTGAAGATATCCAGCACAGAGCCCACGAGTGCTTTTGATCTTTGGTTCCAGGCTGATATTGCTGTTAACATAAGGAAGGGTTTCTTAACATTCAACACGAATGTGCTTTCCCGTAACTTTAAGGCCATTATTTTGTGTCCTGGCACTGGAGGAAAATAGAAAAGAGGTTAGATGTCTTCTTTTGCTTGAATAACTTCTGCCCTAGAAGCTTTGGGTGCCTATTTAGGATTTCTGATGTGTTCCAAGAGTACTTTTAAGATGAACAGGTACTTTGTCCCATACGTGTCACTAGGCAATTGATTTTTTTATAGGTAGATAGATATATCTAAAAAGGACCCATCCTTCCTGTGTTAGAATATATAACCAGACTGATATTTTATTAAGGGGAAGTATATTTTCTTTCTTTTGAAATAAGAATGAAAGCTTGTTCTTACTGCTGGAACGTGGATATTTTTGTAGAAAGAAATCAAGTTATGTTGCACTTCCAAAGTTAGAGGAGAATTCTGATTTTGGTGGAGATGCTATTTTTTTTATTAGAACAAAAGATCCCCTCTTTATCCTTCCTCCATGCCTTTGTAATGGATTGTCTCCTGTACTCAGATATTGGCTACAGGGAGAGGGAAAAATAATGTAAGTAAGAAATAAGCCTCTTACAAACAGCCCCCACCCTTGCCAGTCTACCATGATTTTTACAGGTTTATGATCCCAGAACCTCTCTTGTAATTGCTAGATGGAGAAGTGATGAAAATGGTTTTTCAGATGCATTTATTTTATATGATTATGTACATGTATTTATACTCCAGTGGATCCCTGCTGTAAAATCCATCCCTGTATCTTGATCAGTGTATCTGTTGCATGCTGTTGTGTGCTGTGTTTTTGTTGAGAAGGAGTTGTTTTCATTTTCTCCAGATCTGTATTTTTAATAATAAGCACTGAAATTTGGTGCACCATTTTGTGTGTGTATTTTCCCTGTTCTATTTTTAAATAAAACAAAAACAGGCTCTTCTCTTTAACCTGGGTGTGTGAAGAGATTTAAAATTTATTTATGCGACTTACCCACCGCCTCAGTCCTAGGGAATTGCTATTAAAATAATAATAAGCAATACATGACATCAAATCATTAAAATTAAAATTACAAATCATAGAGGTATCCCTGGCTTTTTTTTTTTGCTTATTTGTTAAAAAAATAAGTCACAGTGTAGTTTACTAAAAGTTCACTCCTAATTTTTAATAACTTTTTGTGTGTGGGGGGGCAAAATGGGCCAATGAGCATCACTTCGATAGGAGCTGGAGCCTAACTGAGTTATCAGTGTCTCAGCCTTCTCTAACCAGGTGCCTTCCAGATACATTGGGACCATATCTTAGAATTCAAAAGTAGCAACCCCATTGGAAGTTCCACACTGAGCAATTCTAGGAGCTGCATCTGAACATATCTGGAAGATGCCAGGTCTTGAAAAGGCTGTGCAAGACACAGCTTCAGTCTCTGTAGGGTTATCAACAATATTTTTTCAATCAGCATTGAGTCCGATCATCAGAGCCCAGATGCAGTGAGTGGGACACGTCATCAGAATGGCGACCACCGTATGCCTCGCCAGTTGGTCTATGGCAGTGTTTCTCAACCTTGGCAGCTTTAAGATGTGTGGACTTCAGCTCCCAGAATTCCCTAGCCAGCAAATGCTGGCTAGGGAATTCTGGGAACTGAAGTCCACACTTCTTAAAGTTGCAAGGTTGAGAAACGCTGCTGTATGCGTACTGGAGACCGAGAAGAGACCTTGAGGTCATCCACGCAAGATGCTGTGAAGGAAACCCTACACCATTGTGACATCCAGCCAAGGGACCTAGAAGCTGCGGCTGCTGACAGAACCCACTGGCAAGCCCTGTCTTATGAAGCCTTCACCGGCTTTGAAGACAGGTGCCACCAAAAACTGATAGAAAACCATGAGTGGTGTCACAGAACAACACCCACAATTACTACAGCAATGGACTCCCACTGCCCCCACTGTGCTAGACTCTGAGCTTCCAGGCTGGACTGTGAAGCCACCTCTGTGTCCACAGATGAAGTGCACAACGTGTTTTCTTCAAACCTGAAGGACTACCTATACCCTGGGCACAAGTTCCATTGGACAGAATGATTCCTAGGGGCAAAAGAGGACTCTCACGCAAGTAGGGGTGTCTGCAAGGTGGGGTCAAAAAAGTCAAGATGGCAGCCATAACCATGTGGTCAAAGCTCCACCTGGTTTTAATATGCTTCTCACGTGGCTGCCATCTTAACCATACCCGGCATACAAGCAGTATGTTCTAAGAATCTCCACTGAGCTAAAGGGGGCAAATCTATCATTTGGGTTCACGTTTTTTTTTTTAAAGCAACTGCATTACAGCTCAGCATGTTGCACAAAAGCCTGTATTCAAACCCACGTTTTATTTAAATTTATTGGCTGCCCAGTTCAGTGAACTCTGTACGTGTAGTGCTGCAGAGGGTTGCTGTTACGTCTTCCTCCCGTTCGTGATAATAAAAGCAGGAAAAACGTTCTTCATATTCCCAATAGGCTTTCAGATCAGATGAAAGACCAGTATCCAGTTTCCATGTCTTCCCCACCTGCATAGCAGCATGTCCCTGCTTTCATAATTGCTTGTGAAGCTGGACTGCCTTGTGGACTGCATTTCTTCTGGGGAAAAAAGCCCATTTAACAATGCAGACTCTAAAGCGATCTTTCTCAACCTTGGCAACTTTAAGAAGTGTGGACTTCAACTCCCAGAGTTCCCCAGCCAGCATGCAAGGTTGAGAAACACTGCTCTAAAGGTGCAACGATGGAAGTTGGCAAGTTCAGATTTGCCAACTTTCTTATTTGGCCCTTCTTGTCTTGATAACTCTTGATTTCTTGCTTTATTCTAAAATCTGTATATCAATGACTTTCTTTTCATAGTCTACTCTACACAGACATTTTTGAGCAGGCACCTTCGTAGCCAGCATATAGTAAGTCAGCTGTGTTGCCATGCGAAGCCCGGAAGGGGCCTGCCCTATTTCATCCAATGGCGAACGCGCATTCGTTTTGTTGTCCTTAACTAAGATGGCTGCGGTACTTTCAGCGTCAATCCCGTAGGGCACACCTTTGACCCCTGCGTTAAAGTCACAGCTAATGTCTTAAAGGAACATGCGCGTCGGCTCTTGGCTTCTTTCCTTTAACTAAGATGGATGCCTTGCGCGTGTCTTCCCATGACTTGCCCTTAATGGAGCCGGCGGACCTGGCCTCTCTCTTCCCGGCGCCCTGGTTTTGCGCATGCGCCATTAACTCTGGAGCGTTGCTTTCTTGCCCGAAAGGAAGATGGCGGCAGCCTGAAGCGGAGGAAAAAATCAGCTGAGGAGAAGCGACGGTTGGGGTATTCCGCGAACTGCTTTTCTTCTCCTCATGCACCGCCGGGATGCTCTGCTCGAGCGGCTTCTTCCGCGGCGTCGAATGTCCCTACGGGCCGGCCTGCGGGAGGCCCTACTGCCACTTCAGACACCCGCCTGGGGCCCAACACGCCACCGATGGCCCTATCCCGCCTCGACGCCTCTTGGCCCTGTCTGGTCCCAGCAGACGCCCCGCCGCAGTCGGAGGTAATCGGGGCGGCATGGTGACCTCTTCCCCCAACCGCGGTCTGAGGAAAAGGCCCTCTACCCATGCTCCGTGGCGCTGTTGAACTCGGGTGGGAACGAAGGCATCGGCGTCCCCGTCTCGCTTGAGATAAAGGCAGCCTGTAAAGGCTTGGGTGCGACTGGCTTTTCTTATGTTAAGGAAATCCCCTGCTCTTTATATTAGAGCACACACCCCCCGCCACCTTTATAACCATTCTGTCTCGTGGGGTGGGGTGGGGTCGTGGGGAACATTTAGGAGAGGCTTCTTCCTCGCCCTGATCTGGGGAAGGAGAACCAACTCTATGTGCTATGTAAGTGTGAGGGAACTCCCTTAGTGTGTTCGGGATGGGAGGAAAGCAATGGGGAGCTTCCCTTTTCCCGGAGCACGTCCGCTCCCTCCCCGCTGGGGTAGTCAGGAGCAGGCCATTTACACGCGTTCAGCAGCGATCCTGAACGGGGTGGGAAGAATGAAGCGTCCCAGGGGAATTACTCCCAAGTCTGCGTGAGGAAAAAAAAATTGTGAACATTCGCAAGCTGCTGTAGAATTAAGAGCGTTCTTTAAAGAAAAAAAACTTGTCCTGGAGTGTTAGAGACTTGCCACCTCCCATGTTTTTGCCTTCTCAGTTCACAGTTGCTTTGTAGAAGGCAGTTTCCTTACAAGCCATAATTTGTGGGAATTTCTGACATGAAATGTGGGCGTGGTCCTTTGTACAGTTAGCTTTAGAAATGGCGTGATAATTAAATGGAGCCTCCGCATTTAGAAGGGGTTTGTCCCTGGGTATGTGCTGCTGCAGATGGATGGTGTAAAAGGGCCACTCTCCTGGCCAGCTTCAGTTTAGGCCAGTGAACATACAGGATTTTGGAAACAAGTTGTGAGCACTCTTGCCTAATAGCTGCCACAGGGGCTTGCTTTTTCCATAAAATTGCTGCCAGTCACAAAACATCAGTTTCCAAGAAGGTGACTTGGTAAGATGCCTCTACAGCTTCTGTTTTTTTTTTTTTAGTTTAAAAAGTTTTTAAAATTAAATCAGTGGGGAGAGGAATTTGGTAGGTGGCACTTATGGTCAGTGTAGACCGTACATCATATTGAGCATTAAGTAAGTAAAAACATGTGTGTTCAATCAAGCTCTATAGAAGTAATCTGGCCATAGGATTCTTCCTGCTTTAATATTGCATGATGTGCTCCTTTTTAATTTGACATGTGCATGTTGTAATTCTTACACATCATAATGATATACTTGGTATTGTACATTGCCATTAGGTCCTTTGAAAGAAAGATTTATAAAAAAAGATATTATGAACAACCTTTACCAGACAAGATTGAGACTGATCTGAAAGTGGATTTAAAGATGACAGGCTACAAGAGTGATATGGAAAAAGATGTTACACTGGATATACAAATGAAACTGGCTAATACCTTAATAATGAAAGGTGAAAGGTCCCCTGTGCAAGCATTGAGTCATGCCTGACCCTTTGGGGGGATGCCACTTTCACGACGTTTTCTTGGCAGACTATAGCAGGGTGGTTTTCCATTGCCTTCCCCAGTCGCCACCTTCCCCAGCAAGCTGAGTACTCATTTTACCAACCTCGGGAGGACGGAAGGCTGAGTCGGCCTGAGCCGGCTACCTGAGAATCCAGCTTCCGCTGGGATCGAACCTGGGTCATGGGGAGAGTTTCGGTTGCAGTAGTGCCACCTACCACTCTGTGCCACATGAAAGAAAAAGAGCCTCGTGTGGCGCAGACTGGTAGGCAGCAGTATTGCAGCCGAAACACTCCCCATGACCCGGGTTCAATCCCAGTGGAAGCTGGATTCTCGGGTAGCCGGCTCAGGCCGACTCAGCCTTCCGTCCTCCCGAGGTTGGTAAAATGAGCACCCGGCTTGCTGGGGAAGGTGGCGACTGGGGAAGGCAATGGCAAACCACCCCGCTCTATAGTCTGCCAAGAAAAGGTCGCGAAAGCGGCGTCCCCCCAAAGGGTCAGGCATGACTCGGTGCTGGCACAGGGCACCTTTCGCCATTTTTTTTAGTAATGAAAAGGGATATACAAGTAACAAAAGTTGGTTTATTTGATCAAGGTTAAAATAGATCAGTTATCTCTGGTAACCCTTGATAGACTTTTGCTAACTAGGACTGAACAACAAGGTTTTAAGAATTTGTTTATAGATAAGAGATGAGATATGGGAAGAGGAGATCATTTGTTGTATTTTAAGAGATGGTGATAAGTTGCTAAAATTGTTTATGCTTGTGATGAAGGGGGAAGCCATTTCTATATATATTTCTTTTCTTTTTCTTTATTCTTTTCTTTCTTTTCTATTTTTCTATTTTTATTTCCTGCACTATTTTTTCTTTTCTTTTTCTTAGTTTGTATTAGTTTGTATTTTTAAAATTGTAATGTTTAATAAAATTACTGTATAAAAAAGATTTAAAGGGGTTTTTTTTAGGTATTCCTATCCTCCACCAGGCACCATAATGCTAGCTAATGGCTAATGCAAACTGAAGGTTGATGTACAGATTAGAAGGCTCTCGTGCCTTATATGGAGTGTATATATTCACAAAGGTGCTGTGTCATAAAATAACGTGTTTGCACATCAGCATAGTGCAACAAGAGACCACCTATGAATCACTATCAATGCTTCTTGAAAGCTGTTTCTTCTTGGCAGCCATAGCAGAAAGCCTGGTCAAAAGCTGCTTTGGTAGCAATTTCTCTGAAGTCCTTGTCTTCTTCCATCAAAGATATATTTATATAATTTGGGGGTTGATTGTAAATTTATTTATTTATCAAATTCTATCACTGCCCATCTCCCCCCCAACGGAGGTTTACAATAAAAGCAAAGTTTAAAATTCAGTGCAATTATAAATACTATAAATATAAATAAGGAATAATAATATGAAATGTAATAAAATAAAATGTAGTAAAATCCAGATGGCTGAAGGCTCTCTATCAGTCTGTGAGTATACAGGGCCAGTCTAGGGCCAGTCTAGGTGCTAGCCATCTCCAGGAATTCCTGTTCCCCTTCCCGCTCCAGGCATGCTGGCAAAACTGGGTTTTTATGGTTTTATTTTCTATGGAAGTCCAGGGGCAAGGGGGCTTGTCTCACCTCCGGGGGAAGAATGTTCCAGAGGGCAGGAGCTACTGCAGAGAAGGCCTATTTCCTGGACCCTGCCAGATGGAATTCCTTTATGAATGGGGTCTGAAGCATGCGCTGTCTGCATGACCGGGTGGGACGGGTTGATGCGATGGGTGTGAGACGGTCCCTCAGGTAGCCTGGTCCCATGCCATGTAGGGCTTTAAAGGTGGTAACCAACACCTTGAATTGGACCCGGAAGCAAACTGGAACCCAGTGCAGCTTGCATAGCAAAGGTGTTACATGTGCCGACCTTGGGGCACCCAAGATCGCCCACGCAGCTGCATTCTGGACCAGCTGTAGCTTCCAGATATTCTTCAAGGGTAGCCCCATGTAAAGCGCATTACAGTAGTCTATATGGGAGATGACCAGGACATGAGTGACTGTTCGAAGGGCCTCTTGGTTCAGGAAAGGGTGTAATTGGCACACAGCACAAAGTTGAGCAAAGGCCTTCCTGGCCACGACCGCCACCTGCTCATTTCAATAAAAATAATAATAATAATCAAAAATTACTGATTTTTCTGCTAGTTTTCCATCATGTTGCAGAATGGAGGAAAAAGAAATGGAAGTTATTGTTTATCATCATTGTATTTCCAAAGCTAGTGACATCATGAACAAGAAAGCCTTTTCTGGGGAACGATCCTCTGGACATCTTGCATCAGCAACAGAGCAAGCAAGGCCTCCACTGAAGATCTCAGTGGTTGAGCTGGTATCACTGAGGGGTCAGCTGCTTCGGTTCTCCTCAGCTTTCACCTCACTGGCAGCCATTCTGTCAAGCTACTCGAATTGTTCCTATTTCAAATTGACCACTTTATAATCTATTCTTCAGTTGTCCCAGGTATCAGTATCAGTCTGACCGGCCTGTTGATCCCTGGTACTTTCCCCTTTCTAAAGATATGTACAGTATTTACCTTCCTCTTAATTGGGTAATCCATAAATACATGCTCACTTAAGTTGTACTCAATGGGTCTCAGTATTTATTCCATTTATATGCCACTGCAATTCAAATATAACTCTCGGTGGTTAACATAAGAATACGAAAAATTTAAAACACCCATGGTAAATTATATAAAATGTCCATGGTAAACTAAAACAATACAAATAAGCCAATAACAGTATATAAACACCTTCGGTTAATTATTCCCAACCAGCCAGCTCAACACATTTAACACACACCATCTTTAAGTACAAACACACTTTGAAAGAGTTCAGTTTTCAGCGTTTTCCTAAATGAAAACGGGGGTGGGGGTATTCCAAAGAATGGGTGATGCCATTGAGGAATAGCACCTCCTAGCTTCAGCCCCTGCCTTCCTGGAAGAGAGGGGCTACTATTTGTCCTGAGATGATAGCATTGACTGGAGTGACTCTGCTTGGAGTATGCAGTCCTGGAGGTATCCAGATGCCAAGCCATATAAATTGCACCTGTAAGCCTATAAGAATCTAGGGCAGGGCCTATAGCACAGGTGTGATGTGCTTCTGATGGTATGTGCTAGTAAACACATGACTGCTGCACTATGAATCGGTTGCAACTTCCAAGTAGTCTTTAAAGCAGTTCTATATAAAGTTTCTAATGTATGAATTTATCTATCACAAGTTTTGGAGATTTGGTGTATGCGAGGTGCTTGTTTTGAGTGTGGGTGACTTAAAAATACTGGGGCTATTTAAGAGGGAAGTATCTCTTTAAGAGCAGTGTGTGTGTGAGGGTGGGACTAAGAAGCTTCCTGTCTGCTGTCCTCCAGCCCTGAATTATCTTTGCTGTCCAAGAGCTGGCAGTTGTACTGCGTGTTTTGACAGCTTGGTGTGTCAGGGTGGCTGGAGAGCGCAAAGAAGATATTAAAAGGGAAAGAGGCCCTTTGGATGAAAGTATGAACAAGTATCTCCATTGTCTGTCCATGCATGAGAGCCCAGGTAAAAGAGAAAAGAAAGCCTTTGGCCCACACTTGTGATTTTGTCTTTGCTACACCAGAAAGAAATAATGTTGAAAGAAAGAAATAACGTTGTGCAGTCTTTCCACATACTGGCTGTGCTATTGAGACCATGATACAAAGAGCTGGTCAATTTTGTGTGTAGTGTTTAACTCTTCTTTGCCACCTACCTCCAAAACATTAGTTAACATATTTTATTTTAAGTCATTCTGGACTTATATATTAAAAGTTGAGTAGAAAAGGTTTATAAATCAAATAGCATCATCTAGTTGAGTGTAGTGTTAGGTAGAAAGTAAATATTAGTTATAGTGTTAATTCCCCTTTCAGCTTTTAACAGTTGAACAGAATTTTATTGTGTGCATAATTGTAATTGCATTAAGATTGTAGTTACAATGTTACATGACAAGAACATGGTATAGAAGGAAAGGATCTTAGTAATGTTTATGCTTCTTGGATCTTATACATTTCCCCTTCAGCTTAAAATCTTTGGATGTAGGTTTGTATTAAGTTAGCATATTCTAAACTACGATATTGATATAAATATGTTGATGAGGGATTTTCAACTTGTCGTCAGGTAGACCCCAGTATATTGTCAATAGTGCCTTATTTTTTTCGATTTTAAAGAGGATACAACTTAGATTTTCTAAGTGAATACGAAAAGTTAAAACGGGGTGCTGGTGGCTGAAACAGCACATCTTGTGTGATTATGAGTGGGGGGGGGACGTTTTTCAGCATTTTAAAATTATCATTTAGGATTGAAGAGTACTCTGAGAAACAAAGGAAACTTGAAATCTAAATTTCAAAAAATTAGGTTTTACTATATACTTACAAAAATGTAGTCAAGCTTGCTAACTACTCAGTGGAGATGGATTTCTTGGAGACTCTCATGCAGAACCTCCCCACTGTTGGAGGTAGGTGTCAGGTGGGCACAGAGAGAGAGGGAGAGAGAGAGCCTGTTCAACTAAGCTATCCAGAATTTAAAGTGGCATCTATACAGATAGTATTATTTTGCTGAGCTTGTCCTGATGTACAGTATATTCTTGAGAAGAGGAAAAAACGTAACTGTATTTGGATATGTCTAATGTGTAGTTAAGTCTATGGTGGCTTTTTTCTAGCAAGTTTTTAGATAGTGGCTGACTTTAGGAACATCAAAAGTTTCCTTACATGAGGTCTCATTCTTACAGAGTCTGATCTACTCTCAGTGATGGCAGTTCTTCAGATGTTCAGATAGAAAATGGTCTTTTCCATTACTTGTTATCTGAAACTTTTAACTGGGGGTTGAATTTAAGAAATGCTTACTTAAAAAAAAAAAAAAGGGCACTAAAATAATCCTTTTGTAGGGTTTGGGAGGTGCTTTGGCCAACATTCAAGTGCCCTGTGGTTGTAAGGTCTTTCTCTGCTAATTATAGACATGTTAAGTTTTGAACGGCAGATGTTCAAGAAAGATTCAAACCCTTGCCACGGGCTTAAATGCAGATTCTGAAGGAGTGAAACTGGCAAGGGTTTCTAAAGAAATTTTTGAGTTGCGATTTCAGTAAAATCTTTCTGAGGTGCTACAGAGCATGGTATGGCTATAAATGTGTGTATGTGCCTTCGAGTCAGTTTTTGACTTTTGGCGACTGCCTGGAAAAGTCCCTGCAGTTTTCTCGGCAACGTTTTTTGGAAGTGGTTTGCCATTGCCTCTTTCCCAGGGCTGAGAGAGAGCGACTGGCCCAAGGTTGCCCAGCTGGCGTCATGCCTAAGGTGGGACTAGAACTCACTGGTTTCTAGCCTGATGCCTTTAAACACTGTACCAAACTGGCTCTCATAATTGTGTGTAGACTTGCTGAAAACAATGTTTCAAGCACATTTAAGTTTTGACATTTTAGATACCTGTTCCACTTGTAGATTTATTCATAAACTAGTATGGAGTGAGAGTGGAAGAAGGAGAAACTACCTTTGGGTGTGGAGGTATATTTCCACATGGAGTGGTTTGGATAAACCATTCATTTGTCAAAGATCACAGAGATCTTACCTTTGGTTTACAAGAGGGGAAGGAAAAGTGAGAAGCTGCTTTTTAAAAAAAGGAGCTGGAAACAGCGTTGTTAAGCACTAGCTCTTCTCCAAGATCTTTTTCTTGTAACAGGAGCCCTATTTCAGCTTGTTCTGAAGAGCCTTTGCTGATATTTCCAAAGACATTAATTAGATGAGGTGGGACTCAAATTCTTATTGCTAAGCTATTCTTTTCTCAAAATGTGAGGTAAATTTGTTCCTGTCTGCTAGAGTCCTGAACATTTTTAAACTGCTATAGCAACCCTACTCCCTGAATGGTATTAGCATGCATTGGTAGGTGTTGTGCAACTTTCTTCCAAGTCTTCTTTTCTCTTTGCACTTCTTTTCTCTTTGCCTAGCGATAGGCTGTATATCATAACTGCTCCCCAAACTGGGAAAAATAGTAATTAAGGCTTAATTTAGCTATCATGGCTAATGGCCATAGACGGGCTATTTCCTTGAATTTTTATGAAACCCCTTTTAACTCTATCAAAGCAGCCTCCATAACTTCAGTTCAAAGCTAATCTGAATTTTGTGAATCTCCATTTTTCTTTCTATTGTAAAATGGCTGAACAAACGTTGGAATTACCAAGTACACGTATTATATGAAAGAGATGGTAGAACTCTCCTGCATTTCCTCCACATCAGGCATTGTGTTAGAAATTGCAAGCAGGTTTCTCCTAAAAAAAAAAAAGCTCATGACACTCATCCACCATGAGCTGGAAGTGAACATGGCTTCTGCGCATCTTTTCATTTGTGTTCCAACATGCCCCCCCAGCCCTTGTCTGCTGACTGTCTTTTGTTGGCTAAAGTCCCTTCACCTTTCTTGCAGTAGTCCTGTGGTTTTCTTTCCCATTTTGGACCGGAGTCTCATTATTTGTGTGCTAATACATGTCCTGCTTTTCAGTACAGTTCTCCTGTTACTGTTTGGAGGACTAGTTTCTCCATAATAGATTTGTCCTCTATCATTTTTAGCTATGCTGATAGTAGGATAATTCCCATGGGAATTTGATAATCCAATTAGCTGAGATTTACTCCTGAATCCTGTTAGAAACAAAGTATACTTAGTTAAAATTCCTCACTTTCTTCAAGGCCAAGCAGTTGAAAATCTCCATTATTTTTACAAGCCAATATGGAATAGTAGACACTGCTAATTTGAATAATTGAGATATGCAAGGTGGTCTTGGGCCAGTCTTGCTGAGTTGGAGGTTTATCAATGTAAAATCATGGTTAAAATTAATTCAAGGAAAAACAGGAGCACAACAATCCAGATAATCAATGAAATTCATCCCAAGTTCTTTGATTGAGACTAGAAAGATAATACTTTGTCATGGATGGGCCTCCTATAGATGGTGTTACAATTGAAATTGCCCATTATCTACTTAAGTTTAGATAGGAGGAAAGACCTGGAAAGTTGTTTAGATGAGAAATGCAAGCATGTTCATGTAACAGCAGGTGGTTCTTTAAGAACTTACGCCCCAAATCTAAAAGTTGTGGTATAAAGAAAAGAGGGAGAAAACACGAAAATCAGTTCAGCCATACTCTTATGCAGTAAAGTTGGATGATGTAATGTTGCCTAGAAACTCAGGCACCCTGAGTTTGGCGTGGAGCTGATAAAAACTTGGTCCCTGAATTTGGGGGAGAGACTAACTTTGCAAAGTAGCTTTTTGCCTACCTGAAAACACGAATCACACAGCAATTCAGGCAAAAGCAAAAACCTCTCTTAAGCGGGGGGAGGGGGTCAGGTCCTTTTATAGGGTATGGAGACAAATTATACATACATTTGATATACATGATACATCATAAAGCAAGTAATCAAACAGTAGAAAACATTGATTACAGATAACATTTGACAAGTGGCTAATTTATGGATTATGTCACTCCCTTTCCCAGCTGGGTTTGTATCATCTTAAAACTTGCAAGTGTATTCAAGGACTTTCAGAATACACTCTCTATTGTTTAGTTGCTGAAGAGGCTAGTTTTTGCATGTAAAAGAAAGAAATGGTTTTGAGTAAAAGGAAAATAATGGTTTCTTGAACTTGAAAAGAAGGCATGGATGCCATCCTTAAATGCTAATATCACCTTTATTAAAAAAAAAAGCTAATAATGAAGCCTAAAAATTCCAGGTAACAGTGGAATGGCTGCTGATATAGACAGTTCTAAGCGCCATGTGTCAGTTCTTTGCCTCTTCCTCTGATACAACCTAATGAATTTTTATAGTTGGAATTTGATGGGAATTCTGGGAATGGTTGATGCTAATGTTTTGTTTTTCTTCCTTTTACAGGGTGTGGTTATGACCCCTACAACCCAGAACTTCCCAAACCTGTGGCACAAGGCAGCAATGGCACGTTGGAAAATATTGTCCAGTCAGCCTCTGGGATTCTGGAGCTTGAACTGTTTGACAAGGCTATTGAAGCTGCCAAGAATGAGGTTGAGCGTGAGCAAAAGAAGTATGAGGAGCTGATGGAGACAACTAAAGAATATGGCTCATCTGAACCCTCTTTACTTGCTTCTAAGGCTGCTGGATTGGCAACTTCCAAGTCATTCACTTCTCTGGAATACAGCCCAGGTAGTTACAGTGCAAGCAGTGATGCTGATTACAATCCTACTCCTCTTGCAGTGGCTGCTGCCAGTCAGTCCAGCAAATATACTTTGGACTCCTTCAACAATATGAAATGCAAGGGCAACTCACTGGAATATATTCCTACTGTGGTCACTCAGCCAAAGAAGTACAGCAGCCCCGTTGTAAATAGCAAATACATAATTGACAACTCCAAGCCTTCAACAGATTTAGAGTATGACCCTCTTTCAAATTATTCTGCCAGGCTGTTGAACAAAGCTAAAGAGCAGAAAGGGACCAAGCGGAAGAAAGAAGATGATCCTGAGGAAGCATATTCTCCTTCAGTCAAGAAACGTTGTGATGCCACTAGCAATGATGAGCCAATCGCCAGGTTCTCTGACTCAGAGGATGAATGCCAAGAAGCTTCCATCACCTCCCTTAAATCTAAAGGAGATTCAGAAAGCAAATTGGCTATCGCCAAAGAAAAAGGAACTCCACAAATAGATGGTGGTTCTCGACAAATGAAAGAGACTGCTGTGCAGTATGACATGGGAGACATTGAATGTCCTCAGAGAACTGCTGTCAAAGATTTACTAGAGCAAAACACCAAGTTGGTCAAAGTGCCTTCTAGCAGGGATGCAAAAGCAAAAGAAAAGAACAAAGGGGTACCAAAGGATAAGCTGAGAAAGAAGAAGGATGATGACCACAAGGCACAGGGAAAGAAAGATCAAGATAAAATAGGAGACAAGGAGAAGTTGGATATGAAGACACAGCACAAAAATGGGGAAAGGAGTAAGGAGAAACGAAGCAAGTCCCACATTGATGGACATGTGCAGAAGCTCAATAAACTGAAATCTGTGATAGCACCTGGAATTAAGGAGGAGAATTCTGGCAAGAACAAGGATGTTGGCAAAGCTTCTGCTACTGAAAAATTGGGGACTAGTAGGAAGGATGGCAAGTCGAGGCCTGTTGAGTTGAAAAAGAAGCCCAAACTCTCTACTGGAACTGAACATACTAAAAGACAGGGCAAGCAGCCAGCCTTGAAAAGGTCTAAGGAAGCGTTGGCCAACTCCCTGGCCAAGGAGATTTCTGAGGCCAAATGCAAAGTTAAACAGCAGGCCCTGAGCCATGTTGATCTCTTTGGGGATGAGAGTGGAGATGAGGAGCAGGCGGGACGGCCCCTCCCGTTCCCTGTTGTGAGTTCAGACTCAGACAGAGATGATGCTGACTTACCTTTGCCCTGGGGCAATGGGGTGGCCAATGTTAAGCAGCTTAAGTTGTCCCAGGCTGCTGCTGCTTCCTCCTCCTCTTCCTCCTCCTCCTCTGATGAGATTGATTATTCTGTCCTAGAGAAGGATTTGGATTTTGAGTCCGACCCAATGGAGGAGTGCCTTCGGATTTTTAATGAATCCACTGATGTCAAAACAGAAGACAAAGGCAGACTAGGAAAACAGGTAAAGACCTAGGAATATTGGGATGGGATGGTGAGTTACAAGCACTGCAAACTGTTCACTTAAAAGTATGCCCCTCTGATTGTATAATCTCTGGATGTGATGGCCCTTTGCCCGTCCTTGAATTTTAAGGAGATTTATACAAAGTATAAACGATTTGACACATGGAGTGTGTTATAAAAGGAAGCCACGAGAGCATTATACGTGGTGGTAGTTTCTTTAGACTAGATGATGGTCATGGTCTCTTCCATCCTCTACAATCTGTGAGTTTGGATTTTCTGGCAGTAACGAGTTATGGTTTCCCACAGGAAAAAAAGGTAGTCAAAGATTTCATTAAGGGGAAATATAATATATAGAAATATATTCTAGTGTAGAAAGGATAGTAAAAACTGGGTTATAAAATGCCTTTGCATTTCAAGGATGGTTGGCCCTGGGCTTGCAAAGTAGTTTGTTGCAGGTAGGGTATCGACTGAGTTAGGGATAAATTTGCAAAGACGCTAGAGATTGCTTAGGGATTTGCAGCAGTGATATTGCCTAGCGGCTAATATCCCTTGTGCTTTATCCCTTAAGAATTATATTTTCACCGTGTAATGAAACAGTAAAACATTGGGGGGGAGAAGCCTGTGGCCTCAAGCAGCAGAACTTCTTCACAGCGTTCTTTTATGAGAAAACCTGTAGCTGAGTCGGTAGGGTACTTAAGTTCCTTTTGGAAGGACTCAGATTCAGATCATAGCTTCTCAAATTAAAAAGGTCTCGTCAGCAGTTGATGGGGGAGGGCCTGTCTCTGCTGTGATATTTGTGTTACGTGATATTTGATGGAATTATGGATAGTGTCAGTCAAATATGTAGTCTAGTGCAGTGGGCCCAACGTTTGGAGTTTGCAGTTTTAAGAGGTGTCCCTCAACCCCTACCATAGCAATTATTTTTTTAAAATTCTGTAAAACTTCCTGGATTTAAAAGTTACATTACATCAAGTGCAAGGTAAGACCAAATACAGTTTTTTGCTTGTCTGCAAAATTACTGCAGCAAG
Organism: Candoia aspera; assembly: GCF_035149785.1. NCBI lineage: Eukaryota > Metazoa > Chordata > Lepidosauria > Squamata > Candoiidae > Candoia > Candoia aspera. The sequence continues at coordinate 332,797,066 of NC_086153.1, forward strand.
TTCAGCAAAAGGATTTCCCCAGTTCTAGAGTCCTCCAGATGTGTTGGTAGCAGCTGCAGAATTCCCTGCCAGTTTCAGTCCCAGTATATCTGGAAGACGGCTACCAAAGAATACAAGGGGCTGTTTCTTCCTCTTTGGCCTGTGAGGATTGTGACCTGTGATCTCCGCCCTGCCCAAACTAAGTTTTAAGCTGTTGTAGGCAGTGTTGACCTGGCCTGCTTGTGATTCTGTTACTTTGAAAGACATACATACAAACATCATGAAGTGGAAAACCCCTCCTACTTCGGGAACTTGCTTTTTTTTCTCTCTCTTCCTTTCCCCCTAGCTATCAAAGGAGGAAGGGGGTGAAGAAAAGTTGACAGAAGACTGTTTAACCACACTGTTTCCTGGACAAAAAAGGAGGATTTCTCATGTAACAAAGCAAGGACACGTAAGTAGATCTTGAAATGGCATTAGAAGCTTGTCTGTGGTGCAGTCTTGCCAATCTCCATCCTTGCTGATGAGAGTTTTTGGTGTGTTTCCATGGCCAGCCAAGTAATATGGGGTTGGGAATGTAGTGTTGAAGCCTAGTATCTGTGGATTCCAGCAGGCCTTGAAGATCTATACTTCTCTCTCTCTCTCTCTCTGTGTGTGTGTGTGTGTGTGTGTTTTAAATATGGGCTACAGTAGCTCTCAGGACTTCAAAAAATTAGTATTTTCCTTGAGGCTGCCTGGCTTCCACTGTTTCCAGTATGTGCGATTCTAGAAATGGCTCTGCAGCTTTCAGGGTGATCCTAAACCTGCAGCCTTTCATCTTCATGTTGCCATAAGATGTGAAGAATGTTAAAAGAATCCAAGTCTTTGTATGTAGCACTCGCATATAAATATTCAGGATCCCAGGCAATCTAGAAACAGGGAATTATCTTTTTCCTTAATAACTGCTTCACCCATGCATTTAACTTTGGAGGCCTTGCTGTATGCTTCTGCATCATCAGCTGTTCAGGAGAAGGTACGAGGAATAGCAGGGCCCTCTTTGCTGTGGCAGCTAAGAATTCAGAAAGGCAATAAAGCCACATATAAAACAACAGATCTTTCACTAAGCTTTGCTTTTTAGGGCAGCTTCTTTTTAATAAAAGTGTTGTTATGCTATTGCCCAGTTAACTTGGCTGTTTTTGGCTGTTTATATATTTGAGTTATTTGCATTGTACATAACTGATCCTTTTGTTTTTTGTTTATTTGAAGTACGTTGCTGATTTGGCATTCTGTTGGCTGGTTTCAGTGATGTTGTGAAATAGAAAACAGGATTTAAACATGCTTTAAAACAGAAAAATAGCCCCTTTTCAATGAAGTGAATTCAGAACAAATCAGTTATTTGTCTTTTTCTTTTGGGGTGAAATAGTAATAAAGAACAATAACTGTAGTTTAAGTAACCATCAACATTTTTCAGGGTATTTACCTGATTTCTGAGTTTGTTAATGCTGACATGTGAATACTATATTTGCTATCAGTATTTAAGTAAGGAGATTCTAGCTGCTGGATCTTTAGCACTGTGTGTGCAGACCTTGATTAGCCTCTCCTCTGGAACATCAGTGAGTTCTTTGTTTTCACAAGTCAGGCTTTTGGTCAGCACATACAACATTCCGGCCAATTATGTGTCTTCTGTCCATTTGTCCATTAAGCGCTGTTGTACAGCAAAATAAAAAAAAAGGACTCTTGTGAAATGGATTGGAAATTCTGAAACTCAAATATTTGCAAGTTCTTAGCACATCTGCTGTTCCCAAACCACTTTGCAAAAGTATATAGGTTCAGCAGTCGACTTCAATATGAAAACATCACAGGTGGACAAATGTGTCCTGAAATGTGTGGATGGAACATTATTTGCACTGTCTTCAAATCCTCTTTCCTTGTGTTCTAGTTTGTACAAGTGAATCATACACTCATGATTAGTAGGGCCAATCATTCGGATCCCTCCTTTTGCTGATTCAAAATATGTCCAAAATTTGTGGTGCTAGCCAGGATCCAAATTCCACATGTGACAAGTTTCTACTGTATCGTGCCAACCAGGGTCCTTATGATTCCTTTTCAGGCTGACGTCCCAAGCAAGCCAGTGGTCCGGCCTTACCGTCCCCCGACTGCCCAAGAGGTCTGCTACCAGAGGATTCAGCTAGCTCAGAAGCAGGCGGTGCAGCTGGCCCAGCAGCAGCCGCCACCGCCACGGCCGGCCACACAGTCGCCTGTGGCACCCCAAAGAGCTTCCCTTGTTATGCACAAAGGAGAAAGGAAGCGAGTCGCTCATGTGCCCAGCGCAGCTCTTTCTGCAGTCTCCAAGTGGGGTAAGTGTGTTTCTGTTCTTCTCTCGCAGGAGAGCTTTTCATTCTGTTAGGAGAAGCACCTTGCTGTGGTAGGTGTTCAAGGCAACGTGTCCTCATAATCTGACCTGCTGAGGGGAATCTTGAATCAACTGAGCAGTTTGTGGGGGAAGAGGAGGAAGGCCGTACGGATGCCACGCCTCTCTCCATGAAGACTCCCCAAGTACATACTGCTCACATAGTCAGAGATTTGCAGCTCAGTAATGAAGAAGGAATGTCGCTAACCTTTACCCCCGTGCTGCCTATGGATGTCCCTTTGCTGTATGTTGAGAATGGAACAATGCATGGAGCTGTTTCTGTACATGGAACAGTGAAGCCAACAGATCTAAATGCGTTGACGAGAGTTGTTGCTCTCCGTGCAAATGGGGTGTATCTGTATACTTTGATTCTGTTTGGAGCCAGTATACAGTCTCCAGACATAATTTCCCCAGGTAGCATGACCCTTGCAGGAAAAAAACTGGTTCTTTTTCCCAGTCTATCGTGGTGGCTTGGGAAGGCAGTGGTTCAGTTTGGTCCACAGCATCACACCTTTTTGGCTGTCCCTGCTGATGGACCCCGACTTATCAGTTTGTCACAAATATTAGCCATGGCTAGATAATTATGCCCTTCATCGTTCCGTTAGTGCCTTTAGTCTAATGTATTCTTTGTTGTTTTGTCTCTCTTTCCCATAGTCCCTGTAATCCAGCAGTAAGTAGTAAATGTGCAAGCTAGGAACTTTTTATGTTTTTACGTGTTCGCACTTTACCAAACTGAGACCTTTTCTGGACTTCTTACATTTCACTAAGTTTCACTTCTTACATTTCACTAAATACAATGAAATGATAACAACAGAATCTAAAACAGGAAGTAAAGTAATAACCTACTTGGGATCCCTGAAGAGCTAGAGCAGAACAGATCTTGCTAGATGGTAATGATCGTTGTATCCTTGATTAAGTCACAGCTGTATCTAGTTCACTGGGTGTGACTAGTTCAGCCAGCACTAAAATGGCTCCCTCCACATGAGTTAGAACTTCGGTTACCAGATTTAGCAGGAAAGGTGAGCAGCGACTGACTGAGGGTTCTGGGAGTTGCAGGAGGGGGCTTTGGACACTAGTTCCACTCTTCCTTCCAACCCTCCCTAACCGATCTCCCAGAAGTGGGCAGGTCAGTCCTCATCTTTTCCATGACTTTTATAATTCTAAAACTTTGTAACAAGTTTCGGAGTTTAGCCCTCCTTCTGAATATTGTCCTGTTTTGCCCACACCCTTTCAGTTCCTGGAAATCTTAAGAAGACCATTCCACCTGCAAGTGTGGCATCTTCCAATGGTGTTGGTGCTCCAGGACTGAAAGCTCGAACCCTCACTGGGATGGCATCTAAGACAACTAACGCAAGTGTCTCAAAAAGGATAGCGCACACTCCCACTCTGCAGGTGATGAATTGCCAGCACATGCTTTGTAGTTGCCCTTCACGTTAAACACGTGGAACATACCCCTGCATGTGATTTTAGCCTCAAAGGTTTGGAACTCAAAGACTGTTGAGGACAAGCACTTGTGCAAGATTGTGCTTCCTTCTGTTTCTTCTAGGGGTTATAGCTCAGCTTTGCATATGAGAGGTCTTTGAGTCATTCCTAGGCAGAATTTTGGATAATTTGGGAAGTTTTACTCATCATTTTGGTGTTATTTGAAAAAAAAAACAGTACATCAATCGAATTTGGTAGATCGCCACTGAACCTCAGCAGTATGATCTTGTGGGCTGTTGGATCCTGCAGAAAGGTGGCCTTGAGGCCACATGTAGCTCATGAGTTGCTCATCTGTAGCTTAGTATAGAAGAACCAGTCAGAGATAGGGAAGGCATTGTAGTTGCTGTGTTATCAAATAGCTCATTTTCCTCCCCCTTTCCATGTTCTCTAGAGCACCACCTTGAAAAGGCCAGTTATACCCACAGAGTTTGGTGCCAGAGTTCCCACCAACATCCGTCAGAGGTATCTCAACCTCTTCATCGATGAGTGCTTGAAGTTCTGCCGCTCACAGCAGGAAGCATTTGATAAGGTTTGTGGTTTTGTAGTAGTGGTGATAGAAGGATTGCTTGGGCATCTCTGAATTCCTGTAGCTTGCCCTTGCATTAACTGCAGGCCCAAATGATAGATGGGACGAAGCGCTTCAAAAGATTTGGAAGTTCACTGAGCAAACATGTTTGCAAGTTCAAAGTTAGGACAGGTATAAGCCAGCCTGATGTTGAACTTCCTGTTTGGATAGTAAGAAAATCACAGGCCTACATTTCTTACCTTATTTTTAAAAGTACTGTTCCCTGTATTACAAATAGAAACACTGTATTGTCTGGGAGGAACTTTTGTGGAATGTGCAAAGCTAATGGCTACCCTTGTGCCATTGACACCTGCAGGCGGGTGCTTTTATGGCTGAATGCTTCTCTGTAAAAAGAAAAGTTCCTCTCCCCACACATGTCTCGGGGAAGGGTTCTAGTCCAGCCTTCTGCTCAACTTGCTAGTTTTCTAAGTGCAGGGGTGAGTTATAAAAAGTAATTCAGTCATGAGATACCCCCCCAATAAAAGCTGAAGTGATATGTGAAAGGGGTGCACGCATGTGTTTCTGTAGCCAACTTCAGTAAGTCCACCCTATTTGCATGCCATTTCTATTTGTTTTGATCCAGCTTTCCAGATTTCAAGGTACCTCTCATCAATCAAAATTGTCCTGGTCCATGTGATAGCAGGCAAAGCACAGCGAGGATTGTTCTTAACTCCTGAAGGTCCATTAAATAGGAAAGTGCATCATCACCATGAATCATGTCATACGCATTCCGATGCAGACCACTGTGAATGTCATAACTCAGGGAAAATTAACAAATTGAACTGTCTTTCTGGACTGTTCAGATGAAAAGGTCATGTCTGTTATTTCAGGGGAGTGTGTGGACAGGATTTTGGCACATGGTAAGTGGGGGTCCATTAAAATCAAGGTTTCGCCATACATCAGTGATGAAAAGGAGACCTTGAGAGTTGTGGAAGGGGAAAAAAAACCGAAACCCCAGCCTCCTGGCCTGATTGCTTAAAGGTATTTCACTTGCCAGAGGTGTCCAGGTGTTTGGCTATTTTATGTCTTGGTTTAATTACAGTTGATAGTAGATAATCACAAAAGATCAGGTAAGGCTTCTACAACAAGCAGACGTTCAGTCTAAAAAAAGAAAGATAGTCCCTGCCCACAAACTTGATGTTACACAGAAAGAATAGGGGAGGAAGAAAGAGGTAAAAAGTAATCAGGACGTCAGTTCTTAAAGTGACGGTCGCTCGTCTGGTGAGCAGACAAGTTGAATGGAAGAGAAAGGTTTCATTCAGCAGTAGTAAAAATAATGGGCCCTTTGGTAGTTCTACTGCAGTGCTCCAGGTGGAATTACATACCTAACTGGCTGGGCTTAGGTTTCCAGCTGGAAACAGGTGGGCCTAATTTGGGCTCCTGAATTGGGCCGCTAGGAAACCTCTGTAGACTATCACTGCAGTCTAGAGAGAGACCAGTCTTTCCCCTAATGTAAGGTTTCATACCTGGCACAGCTGTCCAGACACTTAATCCCTTATTCAAGGCTTAGCTTCTTTGGCAGAAGGCTCACAGACACAACTAGGGCAGATTGGTCTAGAGTAAATTTGTCTACCGTAGTATGCAGAAAACAAGGCCTGCATGTAAGCCTGCGCACCAGGGTTTATATTCTAGGCTTTTTCCTCCTGCTTTTCCTAGTCGATGGATATTTGGCCACCCTCCTGGTGGTGTTGGAAGCCACCTAATACATGTTACATATAACCATTATATGTTAATCTAATGGTTTTCTCTAGTCTGGGAACTGCTACTTCCTGCCTTGCCAGCTTCATTTTGTATATTAAAACTAAAAAATGCTGATAGCGTGGATATTGTTCACAGGCTCTTGCTGAGGAGAAGGTGGTGTATGACCGCAGCACCAGCCGCAACATCTACCTGAATGTGGCGGTGAACACTTTGAAGAAGCTGAGGACTCTGTTTCCCAACCCTTCGCAGAATGTTCAGAGTATGTAGTGATGCTTTGCTTCTTACCCATGGACTGAGGCTTCTCTGCTACTTTATGCTTCATTTTTTTCTTTCCCCCTACTCTTAAACCTCCATTTCAAGACGTTTGGAGTGTCTGTGTAACACAGCATACTTCAGATTTGCACAACAGAATGGGGGAAGGACTGCCTACCAAGCCAACAGGCATAATTCTATGGGCAAAGCTTTCAGCATACAGTCCGGCTCTTCACCGGCCCAGTAACATCTGTACAAACACACACTGTTAGCTGGTTGCGCTGTAATGTTGTGCCCCATATCATCCCACTTTTGCCTACAAACTGCTGCTATTACAAATGTTATTTGCACATTTAGCACATTGGCAAAGGGGGTACGTAATGCTAACCCTAAAATAATTGTAGTTCCGTTTATCCCTTGTTTCTGAGCTTAATTCATGGTGTGTGGGTCTTGACTTTTAAAGCATTCAGCGAGTGGACACCTGTGTAGCACTTTCATCCACTCAGAAACTTTATTTGTGGTTGACCCGGGATGTCTGCTGACATTCTTGTTTGGTGTCCGGCGTTTTCTTCCAGAGACCAGCAACAGGAAAGTGGTTTCTCATGAAGCTATGCTAGGAGGGAAACTGGCAGCGAGGACCAGTTATACACTTAATCGTTCTACAAGCGTACGGCTAGAAGACCTGACAGGTATGTTCCCTTTTTTGTCACAGACACAATGACTCTGGTGGTGATGTAATTTCATTCCTTTCTGTCTGTCTTAAAGACCTTCGAACTGATTTTTGAGATGAGTGTGATTGTTTCTCGGCCTCTGAGAACTGATAGCATCCGTCTTGAAAGCCAATTCAGAGCTATTTAAAATGGTAAAGAGCACAAAAAGCAGTAGAGAAGAATGGGCTGAGGTCAGGTTTCAGAGGCCCATTGATGCATGTTGCCTGTGATTCGTTCTAAATGTCCCCCTTCAGCTTGACCAGATTTGCTCTGTAGGGAGAGCATTTCATGACAAAAGTGCAATTACCCTGAAGGAAGGCTCTTTGCCCAGTTAATAACATCCACAATACACTGCAGAAATTTAAAGTATCTAATCTGTGTAAGTTTTGTATGTGGGCAAAGCACTAGCTTTGAAGCAAAACAAGTTGCTTTTTTATCAAGCATGTACATGCTCAACAGGTATTCCAGGTCTGTGTGGGGAAAAATAATCCTTCAAGTTGCATGGTCCTAAGCTGTAAAGGCAATGCCTCTGCAAGTGCATTCTGTCTCGTTGAGAGAGAAGAGGGGAATGCTTATTTCATGTAAATGAGCAATTATCATTTGCCCAAATTGGTATCGGCAAAAGAACTTCTTTGTGATCCTTCACTTACAGAATGGAATGTATAAAACAAGGAAGGTTGGGTACAGAATCCTAACATCGCATATATGTTGAAGGGGTCTAAACTGTCTATAACTAAGTGAGAAAAAGGTTCAGGTCATCGTAGATACCTCAGTATTGTTACCTGTGCAGCAGTTACGAAAAAGGCAAATTCTGTGCCATGGACGGTTAGGAAACAGAACAACCCAAAGCCTTGAACACTTCCTTACAAGAAAGGGTTAGAATACAGAGAAAGGTGATTGCAGGAGAAACCGTTCAAGGTATTTAAAATCTAGCATGTTGTGAAGAAAATGGATGTGATCTTTTTTTCTCCCTCCCTCACGGTACTAGGGCTGGGGTCGTGCAGTGAAACTGCATGGAAGGAAATTTAGACTAGTCCAGTGTTTCTCGACCTTGGCAACTTTAAGATGTGTGGACTTCAACTCCCAGAATTCCCCAGCCAGCCATGCTGGCTGGGGAATTCTGGGAGTTGAAGTCCACACATCTTAAAGTTGCCAAGGTCGAGAAACACTGGACTAGACAAAGAAAGTACTTCTTCCTATAGTACGTAATTAATCTGGGATTCTTTGTAGTAGTTGTTGTTGAAGCAGAAAGATGCAGTGATGGCCACAGACTGGTATAGCTTTAAATTCACAGAGGACAGATCTGTTAGGCTTAGTGTTATTTGGGTCTTAGGGAGAGCACGCCTGCAAATACCTGTAATGGGGGAACAAGGTTACAAGAGGGATATGTCGCCATCACCCCATAGGAACTGGCCACTATAAGAAACAAAATGCTGAGCTAGCACAGGCCTGGGCCTGGGCCAGCAGGATCGTTCTTAGGTTCATAATGGTCTCTGAAGAAAGAACTGCCTGGCACCTTTTCTCAGCATTTTTCCCTGGTTTATTCCCCACCTCCCCCAAAGTTTAGATCTGCATCTGCTTTGGTTTTATGCTGCTTTATCTGTAATTACTGTTTTGCTGCTGTCTAAGCCATCCTGAATGTTTCTATGTGTGGGGATGGTATTTGGTCCGAAAATAGCAAGAGAAAATGGCTAGACAGATGTTTCCTAGCCTTTGTCATTCTCAGGGGCCGCCTTGTACCGAAGGCTCAAAGAATACGTGCTGACAGAGGATGAGCTAAAGGAACATGGCTACCCCTTACCGTGTCCCGAGAGACCCGGCCGTGCTGTTGTCTTTGCTGCGGAAGAGAAGAAATTGACTGATGGTGAGTTCTGCTGGACCAGAGAGTTTCTGACTCGACTGTTGCACTCTGAGAACCATTCAGATATTCTGTTTAATGGGAAGAAAAAAGGAGGCAAGAAAGGGAACCTTCCAGCCAGATTATTCCCTTCAGGACAGACGTCTACACCAACCACTTGTGGATGGGATCTTGATGAGTTTTTAAACATATTTTGAAGCTACCTGTTGTACATACTCTCTTACTTTTGCATGTAAGCCATCTCTTCCTGTGCTAAGCTGTGAAAATATTTTAATCCTTTGTCGTTTGTGACTTCTGTAACAGCAGGCCGTATTGAAATGAGTTCATGCAGAATTCTGTACCTGCTGTCTGCTGCACCAAACTGGGATGAGCAGTGTGTTCAGAGCTCCCCTTTGCACCGAATACGATTGAGAAATGCAGCGTGGTGCCAGTTATGAACTGGTGGTGTTGATTGTGGCCCCTTGGAGCCTTTGTGCTGGAGTGTTTTGAGTACACTCTCAAATCCTCTGGGCCTAATGATAAAGTATGTTGGTCTGAATACATAGGTGGAAAAGCAGGAGAAGATTACTGATGGCTGCCCTGTTTTTAGTTTGCTGCCCTGATTAGGCTCCGGGGTTTTTAGAGTAGCCCTGCAGGCCTCCTCGAATTGCTTGGCAATCCCAGAGGTGCAGGGAGATGAACTAGTGAAGAAGAGGTTGGTGATCTGTGGTGGACTTTGTCCAAGGACAAATTTCAGAGGTTGTGGTCTGTGTGTCTAGCAGTCATTCAAAGCCACCTCAAAGACTGGTAGATTGATGATCTCAGAAGACCTTCCAGGCTGTGTTAGCATCTTGGAAGCAGGCCCATCTAATGGAGGCTCTAGGGCCCAGACCGAAGTTGCAGCTACTCCATTTTAAAGATCTGAAGTAGTGACAGAGAGAGAAGACTTCTCCCAGAGTCCATAAAGAGCTGCTGTCAGTCATAATAGCAGATGGTACTAGGCTCGGTGAGCAGATCCTATCACCGAATCTAAAGCCGTGTCCTGTGTTCATGCTGTCAGATTGGAGAAGAGCGAGGGCGAGTTGCCTAAGCTTGTGAAAAGCCAAACTCTAATTTTGGGGTGGGGATGGGGTTTCAGCTCTATCAGAAAGGATTTTCCAGTCATTGGGGAGCATGTATGATCACGCCTAGCATTATAGCACAGACGCCCAATTTAGGGAAGGGGGATGATGTTGGTGTTGGGGTGATAAGCTGGCTGGTACAATCTTGGTAGCCAGCACAGTCAGAACAAAGAAGAGGATGGGGTCTGAAAGTCAGAAACTAATCGATTAAATACAGCAATACGATTACTCCCCAGGTATTTAATAAACTTGCCCTTCCTTCTTATTAAAAACCACACTATGGTGGCAATTACAATTACTCTAGGGGCCGTAGCCAAGGCTTGTGGGGCGATCCGCAGCTCTGAGGCTTCAGTTTGTACACCCTGCGGGGACAAAAAAGGCAGCTCCCAGAATTCCCCAACCAGCAAGTCCACACAGCTTAAAGTTGCCAAGGCTGAGAAATCCTGAGGTAGACACTCTGTTTTAGGGATACCCTGCCTTAGGTAATGCCAGCTAGGTCTTCCTCAGCTGAATCATTGCGAAGTCTTTCTGTCATGAGAAACAAACCGCTCCAGAATGAACAAGGGTGTTGATGCTGAAAGTGTGCTTTGACTGTCTGAACTACTTCATTTTTTACTCCGCAGTCTTTGATGCAATTCTTCCTCATACCACGAGGTGGCAAGCAGTCGAATCTCATAACAGTGTGTCTAACGAGAGACTTGCCTTTTTGCCGGGGTGGTCAGCTGGAAAAAAGTAACGAATACAACGTTTTCCCCTTTGAAAATTGGTTAGAAACAGTTCAGAGATGAGAGAAAATAGCCACTGGCTCTTCAGATACCACTTCGGACAATCAGGTGCCTGCGGAAGGGTTTGTGGTGGGGTCTCCTGCTTTGATCAACGACCGGTCAGCACAGTCAGTATATCTCGTTGGGGGAAAGTAGAAAAATAATAAAAAAAAATAGTGAAATAAAATAGATAAAATAGAAAAATAAAAAGATAGTGTTTCAGGGCAGACGTATAAGAATGGATCAAGAGAGAACCCTATATTTACACACACCCCTTCTTTTTCTACTGTCAGGCACTTGCCGAGTTTGCTCTCGCTGTGGCACAGAGTACATGGTGACATCCTCTGGAAACTGTGTCCGTAAGGAAGAATGCATCCATCACTGGGGGAGATTGCGCAAGCAAAGGGGTAATGGTTTCCCTTCCTTTTAAGAAGTGTATTCTTTTCTCCAAAGGAACTCAAAGTGCACAACATTGATTTTTATCCTCACAAGAAACCTGTGAGATTATGCACAGTTGGCATTTTGCAGAGTTTCTTGGAGAGCTTAGACAAATAGGTTTTAGATCTCTGTTCATGGCCATGAGTTCATTCCTTCTCTGATAGTAATTTTATGTAGTCACATTGCATATTGGCAGACTTCATGAGAAAATGAGAGAAGCATCACATTTTGGCATTATTTGTTCCCTCAGGCTCGTTTATATATCAGTAGGGCCTCCATGAAGCTCTAATAACATTCAGTAGCAAAGATATGCGAACATTCGGAAAAAAAATCCCAAATGAGTAAGTATTCAGTCATAGCACTGTATAACATGCAGGGTTGTTGTTGTCTTAAGTAAGAAGCAAAGGGACACAAACAGAAGACAGTAAACACAGTTATATTTGTAATGTAGACAAAATGGGATCCACTTCATCAGAATCACCTTAGCTGGGATCAATTGTCACAGGACTCCACTCCTCCAAAAACTAGTCCGTAATCCTTTTTGGGTTTATTTAAATGATATGGCTTAGAAATATGTCAGAAGTAAATAAGTCTGTTTTACCTTTGTGTTCATTATGCAGTTGTTCTTACTGCTGTTTGCTTTCTTCTTCCATTAGCATCAGTTTTCTAGTCTGCGTCGTCATTATAACTGATAATTTTAAACCATAACTCTCCCCAAGTAGTTTGATAGAAAGGCATTGAATAAGTACTAAAATCAAGACTCTCTCAACCAGACTAGTCTTTGCTTAACCTTTGATTGGGGCTGATGTGAGCAGTGAGGATTTCCCACGCAGCATTTCTCTTCTTTTTTTTTTTCAGTTCCAGGTGGCTGGGAAACACATTACAGCTGCTGTTCAGGAGCCGTGGGTTCACCCGGATGTCAAGTTGCAAAAGTATGTAACCGTGGTAGATCAAACCATGAGTACAAGGTGAAGTGGACCACCTTCTCTCTGAGTATATTTGCAGTTCTGCTACTTTGATCTGTTTCATTGAAGATGCTGGGGAGATGCTTTTCAATCCGTGCTTTGGCTTTAAAAAAAGAAGGCCTCTTCCAGTTTAGCCATTCTCTGTAGTAATAGGACAAAAAACATTTAATTTATTATTAAATTTTTATAGCTGTCCAATCATTAGACTCTGGGTGGCCTACAAAATCCAGCAAACAATAAAAACAATTAAATGCACACTTAAACAGGTGGCCCAGACTAAAACCATCAGAATGTCAACTGTTCAGATACAACAGGGCCCCAAAAATACATCAATAAACACATTAAACTCAGGCCTGGGAACAGAGCAAGGTTTTAAGGGCTTTCCAGAACCTCAGGAGAGTGGGTGCCATTCGTATCTCTGGTGGACGCTGTTCCAGAGGATGGGGCAGCAACAGAGAAGGCACACTTCCTCAGTCCTCCAAGATGGTAACATTTAATAGAGAGGAGCTGGAGCACACCCATTCTGTTGAAACATACTGGGTTGGCAGAAACAATTGGAGATAGGCAGTCCCTCAGAAAACTGGGCTGTATGCCATGAAGCCTATGGCCTGTTATATAAAAATTACTTCCTGCTCTTTGACTGTGAATATTAGTTTAGTCATTGTTAACCTTCAACAGAGTGATCGCCCATGAATTTTCTGTAAGAGCTTCCATGTGAGGTGGAAGATCAGAATGGGGCCCTGGCTCTGAGAATAATACTACAGCCTCAATCAAATTAGCACTTTCCCCAAATGGAGGAGCAGAGATCAAAGAATCACAGAATGTAAGGTCTGTGGAGTCCTTGGTGCTCTCTGAGCTTGGTGGTTTGCTTGCGGATGTTTCATTATCCAACTAGGTAACATCAGCGTGAGGGAGTCTGGGGTTTGCTCCCTGTTTATATACAGTTGCTTGCCCTGCCAGTGTTGGTGGGTGGTGGTGGTTTCCTCCTTGGTAGTTCCTTGATTAGGGTATTGTTTTCTGCCTGATTGTTTGTCTGGTGTTAATCCCTGCTTATCTGGGTGTCGGCCGCTGGAGAGGACGTGTTCTGGTCTTTTTGTTTCTTAGCTTTTTGTTGTCTCTTTTGAATCGTGTGTAAATGTGGTTTATGTCTAAGTGCCAAGCTTCCGGGAATTCCCTAGTGTTTTTGGATTTGGCTTGGTCTAGGATGCTCTCGCTTTCCCAGCTGAAAGTATGGTTGAGTCTGTCCATGTTTTGTGAGACTAAGGAGTTCTCATCGTGTCTCCTGACTGCCAGCTGCTGTTCGTGGATTGCGCCCTGCTAGTCTTCTGCCTGCCTGTCCTACATAGTGGCTGCTACAGTCCTTACACTGTATGTTGTAGGTGACTCCTGTTTTTTCTTCTCAGGCTACTGGGTCTTTTGGGTTACTTAAGATGTTTTGGAGGACTTTAGTTGGTTTGTGTGCTATGCTGATACCATGAGGTTGTAACAGTCTGTTGGTTGTTTCTGAGATGTTTTTGATGTATGGCAGTGTTCTTCTCATAACTCATAGCTTGTGTTGGTTGTGTTATAGTGGGTTGAGTGATAAGACACTTTCTGATAAAGTTGCATGGGTGTCCATTTTGTCGGAAGATGCTGTATAGGTGACCTGTTTCCTTTTTCTGGTGTTCTGGGTTGCTGCAGTGCATTTGTACTCATCTGAATAATGTTCTTACACAGCTCCTCTTGTGGGAGGTTGGGTTGTTTCTTTGGTAATGGAGCAGTTGGTTAGGGTGGGTTGTTTATCGATTGCGTTTCTAATTTGCTGTTGTTTCCTCTGCTCTGTCTTTGATCTTCTGGAAGCACCATGGTGGGGAGGGGATAGAATATTCGCTCCCCTCTGTGAGATGTCCAACCTTTTTGTAAGTTCTTTCACTGTGTTGTATGTTGGGGTCCCTGGTCACAATACAGTTGGATGAAGAGGCATTGCCTCTGGGGTTTAGCTTGAGCAATTTGGTTTGGAGTTTTGTCTTCTTTTTTCAGCTTGACTTAGAGGTGTAATTCTGATGGTGGTTGTCAGCATTTTGTGTGTTCCGGAGTCATGTTTGTTCCAGTTGCTCCTTGAGGTTATCTGTGGTGTGCTGGTATTTGTTTAGTCTGAGGTGAGCATCCATGACCACTAGCTGTATCATTTTTCAGCCACTTTGTTGAGCTGTTTTCCATCCAGCTATGCAGTTTATTGGAGATTTGTATCTGATACCTGTGGGCAGGGCATGCTGTCACAGGCATTTGTGCAGAAAGCATAGTTACTCCTTGTAAGGTCTGGAAGGGATTTCTTTTTTTAATAGTAAATTTTATTAAGTTTCAAGAGACAAAAAAACCCAACAACCACCCCCCCCAAATACAAAGAAAGAAAGAAGGACTAAAAAAGTGTGAAAACACAAGAGAAAATTTTTCCCCCTAATTTACAAAAGATGTGGCTTCTGACTTTCAACAGCAAGGATATACAAAAATTTCCAGAATCAATCTCTTACTCTATATTAAACCAAAACACCACATGATTTCTATAAATCATTCCACTTTATCACATAATAAAGACCACTAAATACAGCTACTCCTCTCCCTTATATTAAAATAAAGAAAAAATTCATATAAACCTCCTAAACATCTTTCTCCCCTCCAAAAGATAACACATATTTAATTATTCCCTTCCTACCACTATTCTATACATTTCTGTCTACTATAATAAGAATTGAATTTAAAAACACATACCTTGTCTGCTATTATACTTGATAATACAACCGTTTTAATAATCCTAATCTTAATAAACCCAGAAAACAAAGACAATTCAAAACAGTAAATCCAAATCTTTGAAAGCAAATAACATCAATCAAATCCTGAAAGCAAACCAGATAAACATTTTTCAACCCTTATCCCACTTCAAAATAAACCAGAGCAGTGACATATCCCCACAATGTGCACAGAGCTTTCCTCTTGAAAGAATCAAGCAGCCCAACTTAAGGCTTGCAGATCACTCTCTCCCTTAGATTTCTCCAACTCCAGTATCCAATCTTCATCTAGCATCTTGATGAAAGTCCCAATCTCAGTCTTAAAAAAAACCTTTCTATCACTCTTAAATTCCTCAATTTCATCCATCACATCCCCAACCTGATGGCACATTTTAGATCTCATATTTTCCACAATGTCTTGAATATCTTGCATACAGCTTGATAGAAATCAGAAGAAATCTGTTTAAAATCCTGGTGAAAGTCAGAAAGGATCTGTTTGAAATCCTCCATGTCTCACGCAGTAGTTTATGGCGCCCCCAGGAGCTTAGCCAGCGAAAGTCGAAGACAGGGAAGAGTTCCAAAGTGTGTTTAGATAAAGTGAGAGTGAGATAGCCGACAGTTCTCAAGGGAAAGTGAAAACAGAAAGCTGAAGGTTCAAATCAGCTGATTTGAAAATGCTAATGTCTTCAAATTTAATACAAAAATAATAACAGGAAGATAATTGTTTACTCTCAATCCTCCTTTATATTTGGAAGGAAAATGAAATCCAAAACTTAAAAAAAAAATTAGAAAAGTAATCCCAAAAATAATGATCAGCACCAAGAGAACCAACTTCTCGCTGTAGAAAGCCTCTCCTGGGGTACATATACTTAAAAACATACAAATTGGTGATTTAGAAATGGGGTGGCCGGTCTTACTGTCCCTGTAAGGGTACAGCGTGGCTTGGAAAGTGATGAAGTCCCTGCCTCCCAGCTGGCTCTTACCAGTTGAACGCGAAACGCTGTTTGAGATCTTCTGGCTGCAAGCAGCCGTCCGGAGGACAGGTGGGATGATTCCAGGTATTCCCCTTGATCCAGAGAATGTTTCTGGGCTTCAGGAAAACCTGCCTGAGCCCGCAAAATGTTACCGCATTGTCAGCTCCACACACTGAGACTGCGGGCACAGCCGTTCAGTCCACCATTCCCACCAGAAGCCCCGGGACCTTTGAGATCATCTAGTCCAACCATGTGCTCAGTGCAGGAATCCACTACTGTAGCATCTCCCACAGATGGCCATTCAGCCTCTGTTCAAACACCTCCAGTGAACGCTGCTCCACCACCCCCTGAGGCTGTTCTGTTGTAGAATAACTCTTACCATCTGGGAAATTTTCTTGATGACCAACCAAAATCAGTTTTCTAGTTATTTAAATCCATTGTTTCCTGTCTTTCCTGGATCGGCACTACCCCATCTTATACACAACAGTCCTTGAGATACTTGAAGGCAGCTATCGTGTCTTTCTGCAGTTTTCTCTTCTCTAGGCAAGGGATACCCAATGCCTCCTCACTGATTTTTCCTTTCAGGGCTCTTATCATCTTGGTTCCTCTCCTCTGAGTACAATCCAGTTTAACAAAGCCCTTCCTAAAATGTGGACACAGTGTCCTGAGTGTGATCTGAACAAAGGCTTCTCTTGATCTTGACACCAGGCTTCTGTTGATGCAACCTAGGATTGTGTATGCCTTTTTTTTTTAAAGCATCACGCTGTTAACGCATGTTCATCTTGTGATGTGCACCCCCCCATAGCTATAAATCAGAGTATATGATAATTACATAGTAACACTGGTCACAGTACGGTGACATCTACAGGATCTTCCATGACGGAGAAGAAGGGAACCTGGTGGTGGAAGAAGGAGGTAATTCGGGGCAGGCCTGAGGCATCTGCATTCCTTGAGAATGCGGGCTTCCCGACCAACAGTGAGCGAGACTGTGGCTTAAAGCACCTAGAGGTACATAAAAACTGGTGTGAGCTCTGAGGAAACTAAAGGGGGTCAGAACGTTTTCCCTCCCCAGAGATTTTAGTCCACACCTCTCTAGGGGTGTGTAAAATGCTTTGTGCTCAAAACTCACTCTCCTGGGGGGGCTGTTCTGATACATCCCCACTTTCTAGATACGTTTGTCCACTGTAAGGAAAATTGAATATTAGGCCTACCACAAAGGTTCCTTTTTAACAGTAGAGGTAGAGTATATCTCTCGCTCCCCTGAGACATCATAGATTTGCTGTTTGAAAAAACTACTGTCCAGATATGCTTCTTTCTTTCTCTGTTGTTCTCTTGAATGTTCTTGAGAACTTCTGTCAGGTTTTTTTTATTCCATAACTGAAAGTGAGGGTATTCTCTTCCACTCTTGTGATTGTTATTGATCTTTTGACTCTGTGTCATAGAGCAAGTCAGTTTTCAGGCTTCCCTCCATCCACCATAAAAAGGGAACCTTTAATTCCAATACTGTGTTTACTCTGGTTGGCATTTTGCAAGGCTACTAGCCTGCTAATTAAAGGTGGGCAAGATTGGAGACCTCTTGGTCCTTTCTCCAGGAATGGCTTTAACACCTCTTTAATTCTCCCTCACTTTCATCCTAAGCAACATGTCCACGATGGCCGGAAGGAAAATCTGGAAGGTTTTGTGAAGACGTTTGAAAAGTTGCCTAGTGCAGATGGCCATCCTGGCATCTACGCCTTAGATTGTGAAATGGTAGGTTGGCTGTGCATTTAGAATTATGTTAAGGATTTCATACTTCATCAGGAATGTGTATTTAAATTCTGTGCTCAGACTCTCCAGGTTATCTGAATGGAAACAACTTTGACACCATTATGCATATTTAATAGAGAGCTTGGGTAACATAGAAAGGGCTATCTAAGTAGAACAGGGTTGCTGAGATTCAAGAGGAAGCAATCATCAAGGAGGTAAACCAGAGGTATCTACAGGGTGTGGTCAAAAGGGTCAGGATGGTGGCCACGGCGTGATTGAAGCTCCACCTGTTTTTTATGTGCATTGTAGGAGTAGAAAAGAAATACTCAATTGAAAAAATGGTGAGAAGGCAGTCCCAGAAGCAAACAGTTAGGAAGACTTGAGTATGCTCAGTGGCCACAAAATGTTGCCTGCCTGAGGTTCAGGGAGAGGTTTCAGGGGAGGTGGAATAAGATGGTGCGTTCTGGAAGAGGGAAGACTCTAGAAGCCTAAACCAACATTTCATTGCATTTCCATGATTTATTTGTATGTTTGCAGAATTGAACTTTTCTTTGAGCATCACTGAGAGGGGCTTAGGCACAAATGTACCTGTTACGTTCCCTTCCCCAAGCTGGTGCCCTTTAGGTTTGTTGACGCTGCATCCTCCAGCATTCCCATCAGCCTAGCTGTGCTGGTTGGAATTTTGAGAATTGCAGACTCAATATGTCTGGAGAATATCAAGTTGGGGGGTGTCACAGCAGAATGGCCTTGGACTGGTCATTGTTATGAGGCTTAACCCCAGCTCCCAGAGTTACTGTAGAGATGACATATAGAGTGGGGGGTGCCAATTACAATTTCTGAACTCCTTGGAAAGAAGGCAGAATAGAAATGCAGTAAAATAATGAAGGCCCACTAAGTCCCACAGCTGAATTACTAGAGAAATTTCTGAATAGAAATAGAATCTTTCTGTTTGGCTGTAAAATTGGCTGGGGTCTGATGAATAGCTACAGCGGCCCAACAGCTGGTGGGAACCCTTTCTCAAACATGCCTTCTTTGTGTCTCTTGTGTCTTGTCTTCTGCAGTGTTACACGAAGCAAGGTTTGGAGCTGACGCGAGTCACTGTGATCAACTCAGACCTGAAAGTGGTCTACGACACTTTTGTCAAGCCAGACTACAAAGTGGTGGATTACAACACTCGGTGAGGGGCCACAGAGTTTGAAAAAGCACGAGGATAAGCTTTTGTAGCACAAAAACTTGTGCACTTGGGGGTGACAGCAGCTGGGTATCTGCTAAGCATCCGCCTCTTTCAAGTTGCTGTCTGCTGAGTCAGGTCCATCCGTCTAGGCTAGCCTCACTTCCTCCCTGGCTTTCTTTCCAGAGTTTCAGCAGGAGATCTTTCTTTATTCTTGCATTTCAGATTATTTTCTTGTCCTTGATTTGATTTGAGAATCAGAAAAATTGGTTCAGAAAGTTTGCACTCCCAAACCATTGATCTGCCTAGCTCCCGTTACCCCAAGAAATGAGCCAGGTATTTCTCTTCAGGAGGAACCTGCTTTTTGTGTTTCTTTCTGAGTTCTCGCTCTGAACTTGGTTCTTTCCAATAAGATGGGGGGGCACTCTTTTTATGGCCACCTTTGCAAACATTTAATATCAGGGAGACGTCTGAGGGCTGCGTGACGCATATGGGTGGTGCGGGATTTGAGGGGGAAGTTGTCTCTTGTGTGGTGTCCATCTTAGTGCTTACGCTACAGTTTTTATCTGTTTCCTAGTACAAAATGGTGGGGAAGTGTTCCTTCTGTTTTCAGCCATTATTGGCAGAGGTCAGGGTCCATTTTGCTCTGCCCGTGTGGTCAAGAAATTTTGTGCAGAATGGAAGAGGGAGGAGATTCTCTGAGCAGGAGTTACTTGTAACCCAAAATTGCACGTGGGATGGGCGGTCTGAAAACCAGCAGAAGAATAGTGCCTGATGAGACCAATCTTTCCCTGTCAGGTTTTCGGGTGTGACTGAGGCAGATCTGGAAAATGCGTCCATAACTCTCCGAGACGTCCAGGCGGTTCTCTTGAGTATGTTCAGCGCAGACACTATCCTCATAGGCCATAGTTTAGAAAGTGACTTGTTTGCACTAAAGGTAAATGTTGCACAGAAATACACGCTTGCCCCACCCACTCCCTTCCCCCCAACTGATGGCCGTTGCTAGCTTACGGATAAATCTGCCTCTAAGCCCATTGTCTTCTCTCATAGTTCTTTTAAGAGGTGCTTCTTTGGAACACATATTCTTGTACTTAATTAAGCAGCCTTAATTAAAAGACAGGAAAGGAGGAATATAAAAAAGGATCCAACCGGATATGCCTTCTTCCTTCCCTTGCCAGCTTATCCATTGCCTGGTGGTGGACACGGCAGTCGTCTTCCCGCACCGCCTGGGTTTGCCTTACAAGCGGGCGTTGCGTACCTTGATGGCGGATTACCTCAAGCGCATCATCCAGGATAGTGGTAAGACTTTGTGGCCAGATACGAGCGTGCCTGTGGCGGGAGAGGGGAGACGGATGCGGACTATGTGCACGATCTGTTGAGGGCTCCAGTTTAACTTCTAATTGCCCTTTATTCCCATTCACCCTCTGCCTAAATTATTGTCCTCTTTTCTGTCATGTTATGGTAAAAATTATCTTGCGGGTTCAAATGGAAACTCCCTTCTAATTCAGACCCCCCCCCCCAAAAAAGGATGAAAATCTAATCATTACAGAGTGCTGTGCCTACCAAGCACTGAGAGTGAGATTGGAAGAACTTTATCTGCAGATGGAAATGTGATAAATCTGAGAACTGAACACAGTAATAGGTCATACTAAGGAGGGAGAGGGCCATGTATATATTACCTATTTATGAAATCATTTCTGTATTGTCTGCTTCCGAGACTCAAGCAAAATTAGAAATAGAAAAACACGTATCTTAAAAGAACCCCACATAAAAAAATAAATACAACACAACCAAGAAAAATGAAACCACATCAGATTAAAACTTAAGAAAAAGGCAGTCCAGCATCATCCATCAAATGCTTTTTGACGCTTTCTAAAAGGTTGGGGGCTTTACGCATCCTAGGAGGCCTGCAGTGGGGGCAGCCACCAAGAAGGCTCACTTGTGGGTCCCCACCCTCTTCAGACAGGGTGGGGAATCTCAGCATTCCCTTTTGGGCAGAACACAGAGGGCAGGGCAGGAGTTCGGAAGAAACAGTTCTGTAAGTACCTTGCTGAGCTACACAGGGCTTCGTAGACCGGAGCCCCCATTTTGAGCTAGCCAATTGCTAACCAGTGCAGCAGTCAGAGTGTTAGTGTTATGTTTCTAAACTTGTTCATTCCAATTGTGCATCCTGTGTGCTACATTGTGAACAAGCTGCAGCGTCTGGGCTTTAGAAAGCACGTTGTGGGGTTCTAACCATGTCGGCATGAGTCACTCCTGTTAGGACTTCTTGGTCCACAACGATCTGTGGCCTGCGCACCAGACAGAGGTTCCCCCAACAACAGCCTTGCTGCTCTCCAGGCAGGAACTGTGTTCTCTCTCTCTCTCTCTCTCATACCTGTATAGAACTCTATTTTGCCAATAGAGATGGTGAGGTTTTTTTTAAAAAATTTAATCTTCCTAACTGTAGAATTTCAGAGACGTTGCAAATGAAATACATACACAGTTCTGGGCAAATAAAGATTCACCTGTATAGCCACCATACGTACTTGCATAGAAGCCCATCCGTGGGTAAGCCGATCCTCGAAATTTTTGCGTGTTTTAATTTTCCCAGTTGGCTTATCCGTGGGGGGAGCATTTCTCACGGTATTTTGGTTAAAAATTCAAGGGTGGGCTTATCTGCAGATGGGCTTATCTGCAGGTGTATATGGGATATACAGATGCTTTTAAAAAGCTGAAGGAAAAACGAACCATATATACCTGTGGGTAAGCCCAGCTGCAGAAAAGCTGAACCCAATTTTGGGGTGTATTTTGGCACCTCAAATTCTCGGCTTATTCACAAGTGTATACGCTAGCTGTTTTTATGGCATCTGATCTGCTGCACCTGAAAAAGAATTAAAATCGTTTCTAAAATCTACCCAATATATCAGTCTTCTTAACTTGGAGACAATTGGTCACCCCAGGGTAATAGCTAATCCCCCCCCCCCAGCAGACCCCAACTGTGCTCAGCTTTAGGGAAGTCGTTAAGACCTGCCTTTTCCCCCAGGTATTTGAGTCCAGTTGATCAGAGTCCCCCTTTGCTTGTTTTATTACAGTGTTCAGTTGCCATTTTATATATCAGGTATGCTTTTTAATGTTATGTTGCTGTTGTTTGGTATTTTACTTGTTCTCTGCTGTACGCCACCCAGAGTCCCACCATTTGAGTTGAACATCCTGTTTGAACTGGGCGGCCCTATAAACCCATTACAGAGGTAAATAAACGGCTTCTTATTTTTCTGGTTGCTAACAGTGGAAGGTCATGACTCCAGCGAGGATGCCCGAGCCTGTATGGAGCTGATGATCTGGAAGATCAAGGAAGATGCAAAAGTGAAGCGATGACCTGCCTCTGTGCTGCTGTCCTCCTCTGCATTTTAGTCACGGTGCAATAATAAAGCCTACAGAGACACACCCGTAGCCAGCAGCAGACCCTTCCCAGACTTTCCCCACTTGGCTCACAGGTGTCCCGAGGACTTGGGAGCAAGAAGCTCCTTCTGCTGGCAAAGCGACAGGCAGTGTTTACACTCCAGGCACTGTGGTCGAGGCAAAGTGCATTGTGACCCACAGAGGTCAGCCGTCCCCATGGCGGGGAAAGGTTTGGAGATAGACTTGTCGTAGAAGATTGGAATAACTTCAGGTCCCACAATTCCCTCTTCCCCTGTCTTATTTATGGACTTTAAAAACTAGCTTTTAATTTACATTTCTGATTTAATTTGGGGTCTTGCAATTTGCCTGAGGCTGCAGGAATGGCAGAGAAGGGCGTCATGCGCCTGGTCTGGCAAGGAAGCAATCAGAAGAGAGGATGAAGTGATGGTGACTTCGGGTCAGGAAGAGAGGCTCGGAGCAGAGTTGCACATTAGGAAGGAGCCCTGGCTCAAGAAGCTATACTGGAGCGTAGGACCAGTACTGCGTAGTGGGATAGGCGTGCATTGCAAGGGAGGATGTCGGCAGAAAAATAAAGCTATAGGAAGTGAGGGATTTCAGGCCTCGGGGCCTGGCTCCAGTGGCCCTTCTTGCTTGTGTCTTGGCTGTAAGAGAGCAGAGACCCTCCCAGGTGACAGCTGGCAGCAAATCGCAGGAAACAATCCAGACGGCTTGGTCTGGATTGCTGGTAGCGTTTCATTGAAACTGCAGAGGGTGGTAAAGCTGCCAACTGACCCCGCGTCCCTCCTTGCTCAGGAGTTTTTCAGACTAGCTGCATCTGCCTTTGGCTTGGGGGCTTGTGCTCTTTCTGGCTTGAGGCTCAGTTCTGTTTTCTGCTTTAAGGAGGAAGAGGCAAGATTGTGTTAGCACTGAACACATTTTCAAAGGGCTCTTACTCAAATTGGGAGGGAGAGGTGATGGGGAAAATTCATAACGTGTTCCCAAAATTCTCCTTCTGGTTAAACTTGAATATCTTGTAGTACGTCCTTCCAGTGGCTTTTTACTTCCCTAATGGCTTTTTGTTGTTGCCAGCTGAGCAGTACTGTACAAAGTCTCTTGGTCTGGCCACCGAGTTGCGAAGTATCAATGTATGGAATAAGTTCTGTTGCCCTGCGGAGGGCTCTCAAGCCTGCCTTGCACATTTTCTCACAGAGCAGTGCTAATGCGAGAGAGCCCCCACGGCTCAATACGGACTTTTCTGTGCCTCTCAGCCTGGGAAGAGCCCCCCTTGCCAGCTGTCTCTCCAGAGACAATGGTCATTTGGTGGCTTAGCTGAAGAGCTTTGTGGACAGCTTGCCTCTGGTGGGCATTAAGCAACTCTGGTTGTGAAGAAGGAGTGCAGGCAACTGACATTTCCACTAAACAATGGCTAGTTTTTTCATGGTTTCTTTGTTTTGTCAAGGGCCTTCTCTTTTTAGAGAAGAACAGGCACCTAAGAAGCACTCTTTATTCTCCTTGTTCCAGGAGTCCAAAGCCCATTGCTGGAGTTTGTGAAAGACATCACTCGGGAGGGGTTTGGCTCGAAGCAATGTATTATGCAGTGTGTGTTGGGTATCCGAGCCAGTGGCCTAAAGCCTTCTAAAAAAAAAGTCTGGTTTGGGATATTGGGTGCTGTGTGAGTGGTCAGTTCTCAACAGTGACCTGTCTGTACTTGTCTCTAGAAGGGCTGTGTGTTTTGGGCATGTCTGTGCAAGGGCTCCCTTTGATTTGTTACATCATCCCAATCCTTCCCAACATGACAGTTGGTGAAGGAGGTGTGCCCCACAGCAGCTAGGGCCCAACCCATAGACCACCTGCCCTTCAAAATCTCCCTTTTGACAGCACTGGGGCAGAGCCTTCCTAGTGCATCTTAAGCCGCATGTGGATTTGGAAAGAGAAAGGTGCACAAACCCGTCAACGCTTTTCCTGGAAAAAAGTGGGCAGGGTTTTCCCTGCAGAGATACCACATTCTGAAGCCCAGTGGGAGCCTTTTAACATGCTAGGAAATACATTTTCCTATTAGGTCGAGGCAGTGACTCCCACCTTGGAATCTGGGTGAACACTGGCAGAGTTCCCATGGAAATAGAGAGCAAGCACAGCTGGCTGGTTTGCAAAGAGTGCATTTTTTATTGATACAGCAGATAAATAAATACGACAGACACAGGCAAAGCAGAAGTTTAAGAATCTTTGCTTTGGTATTTAAAAAGATGGTGGTTGAATCCATCTTCTTCCTCAGATATACATGTGTTTACTTGGTATAAGAGTAAAGAGTAAATGTGTTTTTAGAAAAGGAAGATCCTTGGGGTAGGTGGGTGACCTATTTAACCAAAGGAACATATTTGCACTACAAGCTTGTATCAGGATTAATACTGATTCATCTGTCATTCTCAGAGAGCTCGGACGCTCCCTAACCTCCAAGAATTAAAGTTCCCTAGGCACCATCATGACTGCTAATCTCCTCCTCTTCCCTTTCTGCTATCATTCTGATGTTTGCTGGTCACCAACTAGAGCCTGCCCTTTGCTCTTCCTCCACAGGCAAGATTTGAAATGACTTCCCTCTCCTAGGATGTTTAGCACTTAGAACACAGGATCTCCCCCGAGGCCAGCCGAGCCATTCCGGGCTGCAGCTCTGCTCTCTTCGTAACACTGTACAGTAATCAAGCTGTAGACTTTGTATACGTACCACTGTATACCTGTTAATACTGTTTTGTATTTTTTTTTAAATAAAGCAAAAATGTGACATCCCTATGTGGCATGATTGTAGGGGTGCAGGGCTAGGAGTTGGGAGGTCTCCCTTTAAAAGGCAACTTTTTAAAAATTACCATTAATAAGAAGCTTGTGCTCCAAACCCAATTAGTTACTTTCAGTGAACGTTTGGGACTTAATTCCATCTACTGAAGCTGCTCCTCCCCATGAGAGTTAAGTCACAGCGAACAGTGCAGTGCAATGCCAGGTATGGATTTGAAAGTTAATGTAGGTAGGTTGGATAGCGGGGATGGAGTGCACAGGTGAAAGTTGCATACGTGTAGCTAAAAAACCCTAAAAAATGAATCTGTGTACCTTGGAAGAACGTTTGCTAAAGAAAACAGACTGAGAAATTTTAAGGTGTGCAGATACAGATAGAAGGGTAGCGGGTTATGTCCGTCCTGTTGCAAATGATTGTTGAAAGAAGCAAAAATGGCTTTGCATACGACTATGTTTCTGTGCACTTGGTTATAGGAAAATGAGAATTGGGTACATCAGAGAAACAGAGAACTTGAATGCATTGAAAAGCGGATACTGAAGAAGTGCTGTGTGGTAAGACAAGAAGGGGGGGGTCAAGAATGAAGGGGTGCTGAACGATTGTGCATCGAATAGGAAAGGGAGTGGCCAGTATGAAAGAAATACATTGAGGTTCTTCAGTTGTACAGAGCAGTGTTTCTCAACCTTGGCCACTTTAAGACGGGTGGATTTCAACTCCCAGAATTCCCTTTACAGAATTCCGTAATGTTCTCCTGTCCCCTTTCAGTAGATCTTGTTAAAATAGACTTGGAGAGGATCTCGCTTTCTTTTGGCAAGAGCTTAACAGTGGTATTTGGGAGGTGTATCTCTGTGTTTTTACTGGCTTACACGACTCGTATTGGGTTTCCCGTTTAACAGCAAGAGGAAATTGCCCCACATTTTTCAGCTGTTGTGGCTGGGGAATTCTGGGAATTGAAGTCCACCCATCTTAAAGTGGCCAAGGTTGAGAAACACTACACTAAGCATCAAACTAGGCAACCATGTTTCCTCATGGGGGGTTGTGTGAATCCACCCGGGCATGAAGTAACAAAATAGGGATTTTTTTTCAAATGCTCTACCAGCAGCCGCTGTGCCTGTGTCCTGGGAAGCACAGGATGTGCTGCATACAGTCGACTCTGAGTCATATGATGGACGGAGGACACTCTCAGTAGAGCAATTGCCAACATCCTTAGCGATGCACTGGGAAAAATTGGCGGGAGATTTTCCCTAGGCAGTCCCTGGCAGAATCTGCAACCTCCATCTTTTGTTTTGCCGGCTTCTCCCTCCCCCCCCCCCAAATTTGGCCTGTTCTGTTCACTTGATGAAGAGTTATTTTCCTTTTTATAAAAAAGACTTTATTAAAGTTTCAAAATACAGATAAAATACCAAGTATAGAAAAGTTTGAGGAAGGAACTAAAAGGAAAAAAAATTGAAAAAGTGCAGAAATATTTAGAAAGAAATACAAAGAAAGTGACTTCCAACCTTCTTCCACACAATGAATACAAATATATAATGCCTTAATCTCTTACTCTTAACTAAACCTTAATAAACATTATTTCTATCAAAAATAACAATCATCAAAACTCAAAATCAAAACTTCACTTTTTTTCAGTGACAAGCAAATAATCCAAATAATACTGGTTTCCATGTAGAAACAAATCCAGTCACAGTATTTTTTCTCCTCAGTGCTATCGGTTTTGCCATCTCTGCCAATTCCAATCATTTCACCGTCCATTCCTCCATTGTGGGAATTTGTGCGTCTTTCCATCTTCGTGCGTACAAAAGTCTTGCCGCTGTGGTTCTCCACAGAAACCAAGTGCCAAATTCTCTTTCAAATCGTTGGTCCGTCAAACCCAAAAGAAAAAGTTCTGATTTCAGCTGTATATTCACTTTAAGAATATTTTGGATTGTAATACACATTTGCTCCCAATATTGCTTAGCCTTCCCACAAGTCCATGAAGAATTATTTTCCTGACGGAGCCCAATCTCTTCTATGTAGTTTCTTCCTTGTGCTCTCTTGGGTGGGAGATGATGAATAAGGAGATACTGTTAAATCTATCCTGAGTCTCCCTGCATTTAGAGTTAGCGGACAGTCCTGGGTTCTGGTATTGTGTGTGTGTGTGTATTACCTCTATTCACTCTGTCCATGGTGTCCATCCTGCTTAATTGCCTTCCCTTAATTGTCCATCCCTTAATTGCCTTCCATGAAGCTAACATGCAGGCTGGCGGTGCTGCTTCGGTGACAGTTGTTGCATGCGCTGACTTCGTGGGAGAAGGTCAGGGGTGAGGCAAAGCTGCTTGACCCTCATGACTAGGAAGCTGTCGTTTTAACGTGGCATTTTGTCCAAGTGCCTTCTTGGTTCCCTGCAGGGGTCAGGGCCTGATTGCCCCCCTGCCCCCAAACCTTATTGTCCCTGTTATTGATCAAGGTGCTGAGCTTCATTTGGGACAAATTCGGGGAGGGTGCGTGACTGTTGAGTGCCCTGCTGAGCTATTGACAGATGTGTCAGAAGCAATTTGCCCCTTGTGATGTCCGTGATGTTGCAAGGCCTTGCCCAAGAGTGAAAGCTTACTACTAAATAGATGGAGAGTGCTTATTTTATCCACAGTGTATTATTCCCCCCGACTGTTAACTTGCAAGAGTGCTCATGGGATTACCAAGAAAGGACTACAAGTTCCATGTTTTCTTTCTTCATGGCTGCATTTAAGTTTATTTTCAGCCACTCTTTCATCAGGTAAATTTAACCCTTGGACGTTGTGCTTGTGAAAGACTTCCTGTTCCGGTTGTACAGTCAGAGGATGGAGGGTGGGTGGGCAAAATAATCCTGCCACTTGTTTACACCAGGTTTGATTGGCAAATTTAATTACAGTTGGTGAACCCTTCCAATTGTCAATATTTCTGCACAAGTATGATCTAAAATGTGATCTGTTCTCCACACAAGTCCTAAAACTAGATGAAAACCCAATTAAATGAGTCAAAAACATATTTGCTCATTGATTTATTGAGGAAAATGATCCAAGGCTACATATTTCTGTGTGGCAAAAGTAGGTGAGCCTCTAGGAGTATCAGTTTATTCGAAGGGGAAATTAGAGTCAGGTGTTTCAGTCAATGGGATGATATTTAAAGAACAGAATTCTGGGTATTCATTAGCAAAGCCCGATCTTCACAACACGGGTATGTAGAAGTGTGTCATGGCTCAAAGAAAGGAGATTTTTGAGGACCTCCAAAAAAAGTTGATGCTCACCAGGCTGGAAAAGGCTACAAGACTATTCCCAAAGAGTTGGGACTTCACCAGTCCACTGCCAGGCAGATTGTGCAGCAATGGAGGCAATTCAACCCCATTTTTACCCTCCCCAGGAGTGATCACACCAAGATCACACCAAGAGAAAGGCATGTAATACTCTGGGAGGTCCCAATGCCTAAGAAACTAAAGGCCTCTCTTGCATTGGTGAATGTTTGTGTTCATGAGGCCACCATCAGGAGAACACTGAACAACAATGGTGTGCATGGTAGTGTTTCAGGGAGAAAGCCTCAATGATACTCTCCAAAAAGAACATTGCTTCCTGTCTACAGTTTGCAGAAGGCCACATGGATAAGCCAGAAGACCATTGGAAGAATGTTCTATGGATGGTGAAACCAAAATAGAACTTTTGGGCTTAAATGAAAAGCATTATGTTTGGCGAAAAGCGAAAATTGCATTCCAGCATAAGAACCTTATCCCATCTGTGAATCGTGGTGGTGGCAGTATCATGGTTTGGGCCTGCTTTGCGGTGTCTGGACTTGCCATCATTGATGGAACTATAAATTCTGAATGGTACCAGCAAATTCTACAGGAAAAAGTCAGGGTATCTGTCCGTAAACTGAAGCTCAAGAGAAAGTGGGTCATGCAGTATGTGAACAACTCAGAATTCCCAAGTTGTATGACTGAAGAATGGTTAAAGAAGAAGAAAGTTAATGTTTTGGGATGGCCAAGTAGAATAATAATAAATAATCCTATAGAAATGTTGTGGAAGGACCTGGAGCAGGCAGTTCGTGCAAGGAAGTCCACCAACATCCCTGGGTTAAAGCTGTTCTGTATGGCGGAATGGGCTAAAATTCCTCCAAGCCAATGTGCAGGACTGATCAACAGTTATTGGAAGCATTTAGTTGTAGTTATTGCTGCCCAAGGGGGGCATACCAGTTACAGAAAGCAAAGGTTCACATACTTTTGTCACATAGAAATAACGTAGCTTTGGATCATTTTCCTCAATAACTCCATGAACAAGTACAATGTTTCTGATTCATTTGTTTAACTGGGTTCTCTTTATCTAGTTTTAGGACTTGTGAGGAGAAAAGATCATGTTTTGGGTGATATTAATGCAGAATATTGAAAATTCAAAAGGGTTTACTAACTTTCAAGCACCACGGTACCTTCCTGATGCAGATTCAGTGATATTAGCCTGAGAGAGGCAGCCCATTATATTATGTCTGTAATTACTGCTTTAGACTCATCTGATCTGCTGGGGTGAAGATCAAAGCTGTGTCCCTGCACTGTTCATGTTGTAGAATAGCTTTCTTTATTTTGGTGTTGAGTAGCCAACAAACATTGGATGAGGTTGGTTGGATTCGAGCTGGGTCCAGTTTACCAGATTACTATCATTATCGGCAACTCAGGTGCAAGAACATATAGGCTGGTTTAACACCTCATGCCAACCTCTTATGTAGCTTAGCTAGTTCATCTCAGTGTGACGTGTGAGCTGGGTCATGATTTGTGAACCATGCTTTCTCTGTGCATTGAGGCCATTGTGGCTTGCTCAATAAACTGGTTAAGCAAGCCATGGCTTAGCCAATTATGGCTCCTGATTCTGTGGACCATTGCTTTGTGTCCAATAAAGATTTGGTAAGAAGTCACTGACTTTGACTTAGTTCTTCCAATGAAGAGGTGTTTTGTTGACTTGAACTTTCTTCCCTGAGAGTGGGGGTCAAGTAAGAAGGAGGGTGATGCAGTAACATCCCCCTCCCTCCCAGTATTTGTGTGCAGTGAGTGCAAAGGCGAAGAATGCTGTTCCTTCATTGGAGTCAGCTTAGCACTGTCTTCCCAGCAGCTCCCCAATTCCTGATCAATACTTGGGCCACAAAGCCCCCCATTCCTTTGACTGGCTATGCCCTCCTCTCGTTGCTTCGGCTGTCAAAAGGTTGGGACCCAGTGGAGTTGAACTGGCCTTTCAAAAGGCTGCATCGATCATCTCCCATCACCCCTGACCCCAGGGCTTCAGAGCTCTACAAAGAGCAGTAGACTGCACAGACGTCCTGTGAATGCTGCTCGGCAGGGGCCCTTCAGCGACACACTGAGGTGGCTCTCCGGTAGAGGAGGCGGCTGCGGAACGAGGCCAGTGCTGATGAGCCCTTGGTGTGGTTCTCATGTAGCAGCCTCTCCCAGACATGGATCACATCATAGGGGATCCAGGAAGGTGTTGACTTGGTAAATGTGGGTGGCAGGAGGTCAGCTCCGATTCCACCCAAAGATGGGAGTGAACATTAACATTACCTCCAGAAACAAATATGTTGCCAGGCCTTCAATGTGGGAATTTCAAAGAGGTGGCCTCTGAGCATCTGCAGACTTTTTTTTCCGTTCCATGAACTGCAAGTTTGGCTGTTGTACATCTGGCACATTTTATATGTCTCACATATATCACAAACACATGAGCTGCTATTAACTTCAACTCTCTGTGTGGCATACTTGAAACTGAGTTTTACCTTGAAGCTTTCACACGCTGTGAGGGCATAGGCATGCCCCGTATGTGAGCATAAGAAGCGTTTTTTGCCACTCCTGCAACTATTTTGTTTTGAAAACAAGGAGACTTGTCTTCTGCTCATTTTCAGAGGATAACTCAGCCTTTCAAGCTAAGGGCTTCCAGATCAATTGGACTACCATTTCCATCATCCCAGCTACACACATGGAGGGCATCTGGTTGAAAAAGGGTTGAATAATGAATAGTTTTCTGCCTCCAGACCTCAGATGGGACTCCACAGCTGTGTGTCATCTGGTGCTGGGGGGCGGGAGCTCCCACCACAACAGATTTGCAGTTGGGTCATTCCAGCTCAGCTCAAGTCTGCTCCCCGAACCTTTTGTTTGCTTGTCGCATCCTCTTAACACAGCAAGTCATTTTTTTTTCAGTAACTACTCCCTCACCATGCAATATTCCCTTGGCAAAGGGAGTGATGAGGATTAAGGACCCAGGGGAATGAGTAGAAAAAGTTTGCTTCTAACTAGGGAAAACCTGAATATCGGTGTGTTACAAATCCAGGTATCAAATATCTGGCAATTATTTATTCACCCTTGCAACTTTTAAGGAATATTGGATATTGTATTTCGCCAGACAGATGGGGGTGGGTGGGGGGGATGGATAGGACAGAGAATTTATTTTCATTTCTGCTCTCCACACGTTCTCTTGAGTGATTTATTTATTTATTGCATGTAGAGAGTCACCCAACTGCGTAAGACTCTGCACATCATTAAAAACAGTAAAAGCCAAAATAAGGGAACAATGTATGTCTCAGAAGGTAGCATGCACACTAACCTAGGAAGCCGAAAAGAGGCTCATGACTCATCCTAACTCAAGGCCTGGGGAAAAAGCAGATTTTCAAAGGCTTTAGAAATGGTCTGGGTGGTGCCCGTATGGATCATCTGGGAAGTCAGACACCATGACAGGGAAGGCCTACTCCCTGGGTCCCATCAGTTGACAGCGTTTAATCAGTGGGACCTGGAGCATGTCCACCCTGTCCAATCAGATAGGATGGAGAGAAACTACTGCACACTGTAATAGTTTCTTTTCCTATAGCAATAATAATGATAGTTTGCTGTGAAGATACAATTCTGATGTCCTGGGACAGAACCTTGACCGTTTCATTTGGCTGTCAAGAATACTTGATCATCATTCTGGGAAGAGTCACTTGCTGAGATGGGCGGCTGTAGAAAATGAATGAATGAATAAATAAATCATTACAGTGAATGAGCTGAATTTGGAGAAAAACGAATTGCTCATCGGGGAAGGAATGAAGCATAAATGCATATTGTTCCCATATCTATTTAATACCATGAATATATTTTCAGAATGACAGGATTGGAAGAAATGATAGCTAGAAAAAAACTGGAGGTCCAAACACTCTCAGTTTGAGCTAAAGAGATGATACCATTTTGTTAGTCAAAGCGAAAAAGAGAAGAGCTCATTTGAAAGTAGACGTGGAACAAGAAATGTTTGGGTTAATGTTAAATGTTACAAAACAAAAGTAATGTGATCCATACTTAGCGAACAGTAAAGAAGTAAGAATGGCAGATAGTTTTATTTTCCTGCACTGAAGAATAAAGATGGATGATGTACTGGAGAAATAAATAGATTAATGCTACTGAAGAAGGCAATAACAACAAAGATCAGAATAGTCAAAGCAATGGCCTTTCCAGTAGTAATGTATGGCTGTGAAAATTGGTCATTGAGAAACAGCAAGAGAAAGAAGATAAACTTCTTCAAATTATGGATTTGGAGGTGGTTACTATGAATTCCATGGACTGCAGAATCAATTAGTCAGTCCTGGACCAAATAAAAATTGACTACTCCCTTGAAGCAATGATCAGCAAGCCGGAACTCATATAGTGTGGGCAATTGTTGCAAGCAGAACAAATTGTACTGGCAAGGCTTGGGGAAGTAGAAGACCACCATAGATAAGGTTGATCATAAACAAGTTAATTGAATGGCCTTGAAGGAAATAGGAGTTGTTGCTTGATTGACCAAAGGGTGACCTAGTAATTGAATGAAGGAATGAACAAATGGGGAAGGAAGGAAGGTCATCTTTTATGCAGTTACCTGGAGTTGAACCCAACTCAAAGGCACTTAACTAGAGGACCTCCTCGGACATTTGTGTCCTTCAACTTGGCTCTCCCAACATTCTAATTGGCTGGGTGCCTTTCCCTAAAAGTGTTCCTGCTTTGCCTTCATAATGTCAAAAGTTACTGGGTTAGGCAAATTAAGATTTGAGAAATCCTTTTTTCATGTAACTTGATGGTGCCTTGGTTTTTCTTGTTTCATTCTGTCTGGAAATTAATGACTGTTTAGTCAAGGAGGCAGAAGCAGAGGCCCACGTGGAGGTTCAAAGGGAGCAGGGAAGACACAGCCTTTCAACTCATGACATTCTTTTACCCCCACTGAAACTTAATCCACATTTTGAACGGTGAACAAAATGGACACATGGACACACAGGCATGTCCCTGAGCTCCGCTTAAGCCTTCTCAAATCCCCCTACCCCCCAACCCCACTCCCAGAGAGGAAAAAAACCACTTTTTAATCCGGCTTTGGTTACGTTCCTCTTGGATGTGGCCTGGGCAGGTGGGGATGAGATTGTAGGGGGGTGAGCAGAGGGTGGACATGCATTGTTTTCCCCATCCCAAAGTGGTTAAATAGCAGAGGAGAAGAGGAATTGGCATCAGGTCCACAAAGCTGAAAGAGTCAAGAAGAGATCTCCTGGAGCTGGTGAGTGATTTGGATGTGTCAAGGGCAATGGCTAGGCTTCTGAATTAGAGATAAGGGTTCAGAGGTTGAATATGCATTGTGGTGTGGTTCGTTGATTTTGGACTCTGGACTCTTCCAGATGGGCTTCAGGCACTAATTTGTCCAAATGCCTTTGAAGATTTCTTAGACTCTGAGGTGAAATAGTCTTCCTTCCTCCTTCCCCCCTCCCTCCCTCCCCCCCTCAATTGATATAATTGGTTGCATTCTCACAACACATTGAATCAGGTCAAATAAAAACCTAGCAGATGCATTCACACATACGTTGCATTTGGCTAGTGCTAATCTTGGTTAGGGCTTAGGATGTTTTGCAAACCTAAGTATTTGGTTAGTTTATGATTCAGTGCCTTGAACCAGATCAGAAATCGGGTTAAGTGTATTATACAAACCCAGCTGGCACATTTCTTACCATCCCTTTCAGTCCTTCTGCACTTAGGGGCATCTCCTGTTTATTCTGTCTGTACCTAACAGCCCTGTCCTCATGGCACCACCTGGATTTATCATTGCTTTTCCACACTGTGCCCAGTTTGTAGACAAACCTCCCTAGCTTGGCATGCTTCAGCAGCAGCAAACTTCTGATCATCCCCCACAACTGACTGTGTAAGCTAAGAATAATGAAAATCATGCTACAATGGAATGAGTCTGGAAGAAAGTTTCCTTGGCTCGGTCATTTTCTCCCTACTTTTGAGCATCCCAGAGCATCACCTGCCCATTGCTATGGGATATCAAGGCTGTTTTCTTTAGGGGTATAGTGCCTTAGTGATCGCTGGATGTCATACATTACTAGTGAGGAAGTGCCATTTCAAGTGCCGGAAGACTCTGGGGGTGTTCAGACAACATGCTAGACTGAGCTAATATGAGGCTGAGTCGTTTTAGTTCACCATGTTGTAGGAAGCCAGCCATTATTTTAGTGTGTTGGGTCAGCCAGGACATGATGTTCAACCATAATATAGTTTCTTTGAAACATAACATGTTATGTGAATGTAGGATTTGTAGTCTGTTTACCCAGATTAACATGATGTGTGAACCCAGCCTTTCTCTTAATGTTTCTTTTTCCTTTTTCCCATGACCAACCACCTTATCTACCTCCCAGCTCATGTAACCCAGTTGTGGAGAAACTAAAAAGCAGAGCTCAAAGCCAACAGCTATCCTTGTTTGTTTTAATGATATCACATTCAGAGATAGAATGCCAACAAAACATGGAAGTTCTATTTAGTTGTCATGAGTAATAACCCTTTGGGCTGTGCTGTCAGCCCTTCGAGGTAGTCCAGATCTGGAAACCAAAGTTATGAATGCTAATACTACTTTAATCATAAGATCACAGTAACAAAATCTTGCATGTCCTCTCTCTTCCCTGCCTTTATGTTCAAGAGAACTAGGGAAGGTCAAGTCTGAGACGCTTTCTCAAATTACATTCCTGCTTTGGACTCAGATTTCTCTTATCTGACTGTTGTCTTGGTTGTGGCTCTTCCTGTTCCTCAAGGTTATTCTCACAGCCCCTTACATCTGCTGAGAGCACTCAACTTGCCTTGACAGTAGGATTCACTGCTTGGGGAATAGCCTACCCTGGCCTAGGTTGGTGGTGGTGGTGGGGTGTCATAGTCCATCTCAGTTAATCCCAGCTCTAGATCATCATGAGGTGGGGATGGGGAACAGAGCTCCAGTTTTGCTGGGCGAATCCTCCCTTTATCACTAAAAATAAGGACTTCCTTCAGGCTGCACAGTTCCCCTGTTCTATTTGGTCCTTCTCTCCCAATGTGGTGGAGCTGAAGCATGACCCAAATTGGAGCTGGAATTTCCAAGAGCTTTTGGAATCAGAGCAGAGCACATGAGATCCATTCAGCCCACACTGAGTGGCGTAAAACTCTATCCTGAGTGGTCCCAGATCACCTTAGATTTTGGTTTTTGCCCCATACAGAGCCCAGACTCAAGACAGGAAATCTCTACAAACCTGATCAAGTGTTTTGAACTGGGTTCTAGATTAATGGCTGTTCTTCATAAATGCATCACACTTTCTTCCAGCTACTTTTGTTTGCCAATATGTCCTGCTTTCGAGTTTGTGGAAAATGAGTGTCCCCACTTGTCTCTTAGGGATTCCTTGTTAGCTTGTGTTGCTAGCAACACTTTACAGAGGTCAGTGAGCCCCCATCGATGATTTAGCTCCTCTACAACAGCTTCCTCAACTTGATACCCACCAAAGTATTTGGATTGTGGCTCCCAAATGTCACTGGGTGGGCTGGCTGTGAATTCTTTATTGGCTGGCATCTGGGTACCTCCAGCACTACCTGCTGACTCCAGTGCTCATCCTGTTAGATCATCTGGGGCAAAACTGCTTCTATTGCCCCAGCATTGGGAAACAGAGGATGCTGAAGCCACAAGGCATTGCTTCTTGGTGGCAAAACCAGTTTTCTGGAGCAGCCTCCTTTTCCTTGAGTGTCTTCAGGAAAACATTGAAAACAGAGCTATTCTGGAGAACATGTTACCTGTCAGCGCCATCTTTTGTTTCATATTGTTCTTGGTTTTTTTTGCTATTCCATTGTTAAGAGGGTTTTCTGTTTTTAAATCTACTGCAGATGTTTTAAATTTACTTTCCGTTGTGTAGGATGCTGAGAATCTAATTGATGGTGGCAGGATGCAAATGAAATCAATCAATAAATTATGGAGTAGAAGTTCCAAGACATCTGTTGAACTTCAGATTTGATAACACTGACATGTTACCCATTATCAAATTTCCTGCCACCACTTTGTCCCCAGGGCATGAGTAGCACACGTTTAAGTTGTCCTTAACGTGGTGTTTGTCTCCCTTATTCCAACATTGTCTAAAGGCACCTGAAGGAATGCAGAATTGATTTGGCTTGTGTTGACTAGTAGGACAGCTGACTGCAGGCTGGGATAGTTTCCTGCCAGTGCAGAGAGAGGGTTGCAGTGCAGGAGAGCAGTTTACCCTGACAGTGGGGAAAGGCCCATAGTAGGAGGATCTGCAAAGGGGTCAATAAAATTGCATGGAAACAACCCCCGTGTGATTAAAAAACATGTCCTTTTTCAATGTATATCCCAATGCACAAAAAAGGGGGTGGGGCTTTGATTGCATGGTTATGTCCACCATCTTGAACTTTTTGACCTCCTCTCTGCAGATCCCCCTGGCCTATAGTCTTGAGAATGACATGGGAAGGAATGTTGACCAACTCATAACAATATATTTTCACCTCCTTCAGGCAAAGAGAGCAGACGTGATGCACCACCTCCGTGGGGGCATTGCTTATCCACTTCTTGCCTTCCCATCCCTGGGATACAGCATGCAGCCCCCTCAACAAAGACCAGAGTGTTATGCTTTACTTTCAGCGCCTGGGACTCAACCCTCTGCTTTCGGCAAGGTCCTCACGACAGACCACTTGGCAGGTGAAAGAATCTGTCTGTTGGGCTGGGGATGAGAGGTCACACCGCCACTGTCAAACTGCTGCCCTCCATACCTGTTCAACTGCCCCTATTGTTATCTCTAGTTTAAGCCTCATTTCTGACATGGTGGATAGCTTTGAAGAGGTTGAAGGTGGAATGAGAAGGGTTCCATCTCTCCTCCCATTCCTTGCCACCACTTTCCAAATTTCACAGGGGTGTTCCTGTATGTGTGAATGATGTCAAAATGGTGGGCGCAACTGGGCGACCAAAGCCCCACCATTTTTTACATATGCGTGATGCAGACGATGCATGTTTAAAATGGGCAGGGCTTTGTTGTTCGGTTATGTCTGCCATTTTGATGTCATTGACCCCTCTCTGGATGCCTCTTGGGGAGGGTGCAACAGAAAAAAGGGGTGGCTCTCCACCAGCTCTTAACTAGCTCCCAGGTTGCACAGACAGAATCCACACAAACTCCACCTATTTACAGACCTGAAGAGATTTCTTTCTTAAAGGAGTGGAGCCTTTGACATAAAAACGTTCCAATAGAAGAGAGTATCTGTAGCTCAGGGTTGAACTGTGGAGTCTTTGGTGCTCCCTGAGCTTGATTATTTGCTTGCAGACGCTTCATTACCTGACTAGGTAACATCATCAGTGCTGGTGAGTGTGGGGTTTGTTCCCTGTTTATATACAGTGGCTTGCCCTGCCAGTGTTGTTGGGGGAGGGGGTGGTCTGTCCATGTGTTATGAGATTAAGGAGTAATCTCACAACCCATGGATTGAGGAGTGATCTCACAATACATGGACAGCCTCAACCATAGTTGTGGTTTGGAAACTGTGAACATCCTGTGAAGTGAAAGGTGAAAGGTCCCCTGTGCAAGCACCGAGTCATGTCTGCCCCTTTGGGTGGATGTTGCTTTCGTGATGTTTTCTTGGCAGACTATAGAGCGGGGTGGTTTGCCATTGCCTTCCCCAGTCGTCACCTTCCCCAGCAAGCTGGGATTGAACTTGGGTCGTGGGGAGAGTTTCAGTTGCAGTACTGCTGCCCACCACTCTGTGCCACACGAGGCTCTCATGTGAGCTTCCTAGACCAAGTTAAATCCAAAAATGCTAGGGAATTCCAGGAAGCTTGGCACTCAGACACATCAGCCATCAACAGACACATAGAGATAAACCACATTTGCACGCCATTCAAAAGAGAGAATAAAAAAGCTAAGAAGGAAACAAGAAGACCAGAACACATCCTCTCCAGCAACCAACACTCAGATAAGCAGGGATTAACACCAGACAAACAGTCAGGCAGAAAACAATCCCCTAATCAAGGAACCACCAAGGAGAAACCCACCAACACTGGCAGGGCAAGCTACTCTCTATAAACAGGGAGCAAACCCCACACTCACCAACACTGATGATGTTACCTAGTCGGGTAATGAAATGTCTGCAAGCAAACAACTAAGCTCAGGGAGCACCACGGACTCCACATAAAAAGGGTTCTCCACTTTGGCCTCAGATATGACTCTGAATGAATCAGGAACATAAAAATCACAGGGACCTGTGATGACCCTTCCCTTCCCTCATTCTCCAAACACACAGGTCTGTTGCTGGACCTGCCCTATGGACTCTCCCAGAAACGGCGGCGGAGCCGTACAGCTTTCACTGAAGAGCAGTTGGAGGCCCTGGAGAACACTTTCAAAGAGACCCATTACCCAGATGTGAACACTAGGGAGCGCCTGGCTGTGTTTGCCAACCTACCTGAAGCAAGAGTTCAGGTCAGTCTTTGTAACCCTTCCAGATGTATGTTGCACATTTGCCATCAGGAATTCTCAACATTGTGCACAGGCGGAGAAACGAGAGATTACTTTCTGGAATTCCCTTCCCCATTTCTGATCCCCCTCTAGCCTCTATTGCTTCTGTTCCCAGTCACCGCAATCCTTCCAAGGTAAGGGTTGACCAAGCCTAACAGATTTTAAATCCATTAAGGCAGCTCTTTGCGGGTGTCAGAATGAGGAGGGAAAGAAAACTTGAAAACTAATCTATCTAAGCTTGACTTAAGCTTGTTTCACTCACAGGCTGAGGATAAAATGAAAGCACAGTCATGGGGAGATGGCAGAAAAAATATATTGCTAGGGCAGGTTTATACTGTGGTTAGGTGCAGGTGGGAAAAGGCCCAGAGAAAGGATCTCAACATTTGTAGCTTTCAAGGATTGCAAGTTTTTTATTGGTTTCATTTTATTATTACTCATGTCAAACTTCCCTGACCAGGATTCAGCTGTCAAGCACAGATCTCCTGGCACTTCGTGGCGTAGCTTGGCTCCTTGGCTTTGTAGAAGCCTGTCAGGCATGGCTCAGCTGGATTAGAATCTTTATGCCAACAAGTATAAAGCTGTACAAAACAGCTGATTGCCCGCTGCCAGTGAGAGAGAGCAAACAACTAGGATACGCATGCTGGTTTAAACTCTCACCCTTCCCATGAATTAAATAATTTTTGACTGGGGCTTGGTGGCCCCAAAGCTGAGTAGTTGTAGATTTACCCAACTGCTGTTTCTGACCTGAGATCTGCAGGCGCCCACCTCAGTCCTGGCAGGCAGGCAGGCCATCTTTCTTATTTTTATGTAGCGCCTTTGCTACCCTTTATGAAGCCACTTACAAAAGGTACAACTGATGCCATTATCCTAAATCCTACCACTGTTAAAGTCCAAAGACAATTGTCTGCTGTAGAGATGTGAATGTTCGGATC
This sequence comes from Candoia aspera, assembly GCF_035149785.1. Taxonomy (NCBI): domain Eukaryota; kingdom Metazoa; phylum Chordata; class Lepidosauria; order Squamata; family Candoiidae; genus Candoia; species Candoia aspera. The sequence goes on from NC_086153.1 coordinate 332,836,769, forward strand.
CAAAGTAGGCTAGCAGGCTTCAGACCCAGGGTGGGCACCCTCACTGTTGGCTGCTCCTTAAAAGAGACACACTGTTTCCTGTGCTAAGGCACCGGGGGGGGGGGGGTGCGGGCAGCTGTAGGGGCTCAGGAAAAGGCATGTACAATTTAAGGAGGACTTAAGGAGGCAGTGACAAGCGCACCCCTTAGCTGCTATTACCCAGAAGAGCTGGGGGAGGGGGTTGGGAAGGGGAACAGATTATGAAATTAGCATTGCAATGTTACAGTGGAAATTCTGCCCCTTTTGTACAAGCATTGTGATGCACACATCGAAGTAAGAGGTGGGGCTTGCACTGCAACATCATGGTGCTCATCTCCTGATGCATTGTCTCAGGGCAGACAACCTGGTCTCAAATGTTCCTTGACATTATGGCCGGGGTTGATAGGAGGTAGACTCTGAAACATTTGGAGAGCATCAGCTATCCTGATCCTGCTTGTCTATGTCTTGCTGTAAAGGAGCTGCCAATCCTGTCTATGATTCCTTGAAAAGAAATTATATTGAATGACTTGGGATTTCTCCCAGGTTGAAAAGTAAAATCTGGATGACGCTGTGATCAGCTTCATTAGCTGCTCTGGCAATTGTGAACTGCACCGCCTGATTAAGCAGCTGCCTGGTTCTCAAGTGAGCTAGGTAGTAGGAGGGGTGAATTTGTCAATTTCAGTTTCACATTTTAGCAAACTGGTCAATCTGTTGGCTATTAACAACCATCTGTTGTGGGTACTTGCATTTGAAGTATACACATTATAGAAAGTGGTGTATTAGAAATTGCACAATTTCACATTTTAGCAAACTGGTCGGTTTCAGCTCCTCTCTGACATTTTAACAAATCTCTTGGTTTTGGGCTCTCTCAGAGTTGTTTTTTTTTTTTTGGTCATTTATAAATTTAGTTGCCCCATTTCTGTGCTACCTTGAGATTTATTATTTTTAAATAGTTTCTATATAACTATAATTATATATTGTGTTTTATAGTTTTTATATGATATTTCTGAGGCGCATTTTACAATCTTGCCTAAAATACAGTTTTTGCAGATAACATTTCTTTTCTGCGTTATTTTCATGAATATATGCATTACGAATATATGCATTTTTGTGCAGGCAAAGTTAAATCTCCCCCTTTTGGGGCTCCATGGAATTCTGCATGCAGTTTTCTTGGTAACACAGCACAAGTGATTTGGCCTTGCCTTCTTCCAAGATTTTTATATAGCTTCCTAGTCTAACCTACAACTTTTTTATTTCTTAGTGGTCTCTATCCAGCTGCAGACCAAGTTCAATCCTGCTTAGCTTTTAGCCAAAATCAGCTAAGTGCTGCCTTTTGCTTTGATTTTGGGGCAGACGTTTCCTAAGATACCTTACTTTTTGATTGACAATTGTACAACAAAATTTGGAGAAAGTATAGCTTCAAGAGAAAATATAGCTTCAAGCAGGTAACTAAGCTTCAGTCTGTGTTTGCCCCAAAATTACAGAATTCAAGAGGTTGGCAGTTGAATGTGAATTTAAAGTGGCCCTGATTCAAGCGGAGCATATAGATTTCATTATTTATTTATCAAATTTTATTACCGCCCATCTCCCTCCCCAAGGAGGGACTCTGTGCAGTTTACAAAAACAGAATTTAAAATCCAGTATCAATATAAATACCATAATAAATATACAGTAAGAGTAAAGTGTAATAAAATATAATAAAATCCCAATGGCTAAAAGTTGTGCTTCAGTCCGTGAATATAAAAATCGACCTAGGGCGCCAGCCATCCCCATGAATGGCTGTTCCCCACCCTGCTCCAGGCATGATGCCAAAACCAAGTTTTTAGCTTTTTGCAGAAGTCCAGGAACGAGGGGGCTTCTTTCACCTCTGGGGGAAGAATTTTCCAGAGGGCGGGAGTTACTGCAGAGAAGGCCCGTTTCCTGGACCCCGTCAGATGGAATTCCTTTACGGATAGGGTCTGTAGCATGCCCTCTCTGCGTGACCGGGTGGGACATTATACCTCCCATTACAGATTCTCTTGAATTCTCTTCACCCACAATTTGTGCACAGGAGACCCAGCAGAACTGCCCTTCCCCATAAATGCAACTGCAGAGATAACTTAATTAAAGGTTTGCCTTTTTACAACTCTTTCTGAACAGGGCACTGGCGTCACACCTTGCAAGTTTTCACAATTTATTATAGGGTCATTCCTGGATGCTTCGTAATGTCCTGATGCTTTCATGGATATGCTAAATACGCTTATCTTGGACATTACTCAAACTATCTGCATGGCTGCTTCTCCTTTACGCCATAATTTTTCCTGTACCCATAGAAGAGAGTTCAACAACTGGCTGTTCCAGTTCATATTGATCACACGCACAGGAAAGTTGAATCTCAATGGATGGGATTGCACTCCATCTGCAACGCAAAACCACTTGGCTACACTTTCCTATTGGACATGCAGTTCAAAGAGGGCTGACTGGCAATGTGCACTGTCCCATATACCTATGCATATATTTACATGCACGTGCACTAAAGTGGGATGCATCTTCTGTCACGTGCTTTAATTAGGGATGTGAAAAGAAGCCACTATGAACGTTCTTTAAATGACAAAATGATGAGATCTGCTAAGACAAGGTTGTAGATTGCAGTCTCTAACGTACAGCACCCCCTAGTGTCTGTTTTCATATCTTTGAACTTTCAAAGATACTGCAGAATAGGATGTTTCTCAACCTTATCAACTTTAAGATGTATGGACTCCAACTCCCAGAATCCCAAGTTGCCCAGTTTGAAAAATAGAGCTTTACAGTATCTCTTTAAAGTAACTCCCTAAGCATTCATCTAGGTCAGTGTTTCTCAACCTTGGCAACTTTAAGATGAGTGGAGTTCAACTCCCAGAATCCCCAAGCCTGGTCCTAAATGTTTTCACCTGTGCTGCTAGTTTTCTGCAAGGCAGGGATTTCCTTAGTTTGAATTCCACTTTCAGGTTTCAAGCTTTGCAGTGCCACAACTGCCTGTTTGGAACAGTACGATCCTAAACCAGGCTGTACGGTGTATTTTTTTCTTACAATGGAGGATTTCCATAATTCTTAACCCATGTATCATTTTTCCCAAACCCTCTTGACCCTGTCACAGGTCTGGTTCAAAAATCGCCGAGCAAAATTCCGCAAGGGCCAACCTGGGCTGGTAAAGAAGTCAAGGTCAGCTGCATTCCTGGAGACCAATGGGGGAGGCAAAAGACGAGATGCAAAAGAATGGTGCCGGGTGAAGATGTCTTGGGTCCAGCCAGCATTTATGCCCAGCGCACTGGAAAGAAAACAGCGTGTGGTGTCCATTACGAAAGAGAGCATGACTGCCTTTCCATGCTATTTCATAGGGGACGCTTCGACATCTCCTGGCAGTTCTCGTCCTCTTGACCCCACATCGCTCCACAGAGAGCCCCAGACAAGGCAGGATTTAGGGTTGTGCTATGGGTCAGCCTGGCCCTTGCCGGCTTATTGGCTGGCCGCATAGATGCAAACGCCCATCTTCCAAGGTGTCTGTAGACTTAATCCCTCCCCATCAGCTGTGGGGCCTGGCCTTCAACATCCTTAGATTTGCCATTAAGTAATAGATACAGCTGTTCATACCCACAAAGAAAAATGAGAAAGGCAGATTACAATAACCAAAGGTGGTGGTTTTGAAATACCATCTGTGCAAGGGAAAGCTACAGCAGTCTTTCCCAACCTGCAGTCATCTGGATGTGTGGGCTAGAAGATGGGTTGGAATTGCTGTTCCTTCACATCTGGATCGAGATGCCCAAGAGTATGCACCATCCGACCTGGGAGGAGTCCCTTCGTGAATCCCTTCCTGGTGGCAGTGGCAACCATTCGCCCTCTGATCAGCCAACTAACCTGCCATCCTATAAAGATGGCTCGGAGAGAAACCTTGGGGTGTGGGTTTGCCAGATCCAGAAAGACAGACACCCTGCAAGACTTTAAGTGGTCATTTGAATCACACATATAAGAATGAGAACTTAATGAGAGTATACAGCACAGTATTAACTGGGAAGGTTGCAAATGGCAATCACATGACCCTGGAACACTGCGACTGTCATAAGCGTGAGTCAGCTGCCAAGTACCTGAATTCTGATCACATGACTGCAGGGAAGCTGTGATGGTCGTAAGTGTGAGGACTGGTCGTAAGTCACTTTTTCCAGCACCATTGTAACTTTGAACAGTTACTAAATGAATGGTTGTAAGTTGAGGATTACCTGTATCTTTCTTTAAGATAACAAGTGTACTTACCATGCTCCCAATCAGAGCACCTGGAAGAAGTGGATCAGAACAAGTCAAGATGGTGGCCACAGCTGCAGATTAAAGCCCCACCCCTTTTTTTTCCAGGAAAAACACATTTAAAAAATGGGGGGGGGACTTCAATGTTGGCGCCATGGACACCATCTTGACTTGTTTGACCCCTCCTCTGTGGCCGCCCCTGCTCCCAATCTATAGGTTTTGTTTTACAAAATACTTCTTTCTTCCTAGGTTTCATTCCTTGTTTACTTTCTGTCTTCCTCTTTAAGGTTTCCTTGATGTGTTGTTTAAATAAAAATATTTAAAAGGTAAGACTTTCTAAAGTTCTTCTTAAGTGTTACGAGGTATAACTGAAGGAGCTGGATATGATTAGTCTGAAGGAGAGACAATTAACACACAGTATTGTCAGCTACTTGAAGGACTTGGTGGAACAAATCTGATCCAGGGTGAAGGAGTTCAAAACTCAGGAAAACCCATTTCATCTTTATCTTAAGAAACAATTTCAGAGGAATGGTCTATCTTGGAAAGAGGCAGATTCTTTATACTACAGGTGCTTAAGTGGAAGCTGAATATAAATAAAAATCCCATTATTTCCTGTCAGCATAGTATAAAAATTAGCATAATGGAATTTGTAATCCAACATCCTTTGAGACTGCCAGCTTGCATCTGTGGTAGCCGATTTTCCACACGGGTAGTGAGGTGGACCAAACTATTTCTGAGTTCCCTTCCAAGTTTAGGATTCTATGATTACATTGGGATTGGCCTTTAAAGTGTTGCTCATTCCTGCAAGGATTGAACATGAAAGATGATACTGGAAAGAGAGTATTGGAAGCTTCATCAAGTTACAATGTCCAAAATTCTGTGTACCGTCCAGACATGAAACTGTTGAGAAGAAAAATGTGAAGGAACATGCAGATCCCTTTCTGAAAACAATTAGCTCAGAGCTGCCAGATGCTGGGAATAACACAGAAGGAAAGAATTTTGGAAGCATTTTCCAATATGAGTCATCAGACCTTTGGTTAACACTGCTGTGGGTGGATGATGCAAACAGTTTATGCAAATTTTGGGTTTATGGGGGAAGAGTTGTTAAAGATTTATTAACCTGAGTGAGTCTAGAGGAAATATATCCTGATTATCCAGTTACAGTCTGGATTCCAAAACATAGGCAGGTCCCTATATAATTGTCCAAGTTGGCTTTACCATCAGCACTGAGCTATCAAGAGTTGCTATGAAAGAAGGGATGTTCCTTAGCTGGTAATATCCCACCTGGAACTGTTTTGTTTTTGTGCCAGAGAAGGCTTAGAGAGATCCATCCCTTTTGCTCCACATTGGGAAACAGAAATCTATTTTAAAGGCAGATGAATCAGGAAAATCCCAGATCACTTGTACCGCAAGATTTGTTGTCTGTAGCTGTGAGATGCAGAAAAACTCCAAGTCACAAGAAGAAGCTTTAAATAGTGGGAAACATGAAAATCCAGGTAAATCCCATTTGTGGGTTTGGTGATGTATTGACCAGGCATAGTTCTATTTCGTTCAGACAATGCATGACCGAAGCTGGCAGAAGTTTCCTTGGTTGGTAACTCAAGTGGTTTTTGACCTGGAAAACCTCTTTATCTCTTTCTTCGTGAAAATCATATTCAGTTTAAGGGGTCTTTCCCCTCTTCTCCTTTCCCGCAGCACAAGCGTGCCTGAGCAAACCTCTTTTTTCTACCCCATCACCATTCTGTTACCTTCATCTCAACCCTGGCCTGGGAATCAGCTAGGCTTAAGTCACCTTTAGCCAATCCAGTGTTCAGATGGTATGTTCTCCATTCATCTGATCTCTTCCAAGGTCAGCTAAAGCGTGTAAAATCTGTTCTATTGTTATATCGACTATTATCTTGAAGAGGTTGCAGTGATTTGAAATAGAGACAGGATAGAGATTGGCCAGGTGGGCAGCAAATCTCATGTTGGTGTAGTTTTCTTCCAACTTATGGGTGGCAGGTAGCATTTCAGCTGCAGCAGGAGAAGATTTTAAGACTTAGCAACAAATTATTCTTTCACAGCCAATATCTTTGGCTGGCTGAGGATGGCTCCAAATTCACCCTTTCCCTCCCCCCCCCACAATCTGCCTACCGGGAATCCAATGTCCCAAAAGTATTTATTTATTTATTTTCTATCCCGCCTTTATTATTTTTATAAATTACTCAAGGCGGCGAACATACCTAATACTCCTCCTCCTGTTTTCCCCACAACAACAACCTGTGAGGTGAGTTGGGCTGAGAGACAGTGACTGGCCCAAGGTCACCCAGCCGGCTTTCATGCATAAGGCGGGACTAGAACTCTCCTACTACACCTGATTGGCTCTTGGGCTGAGAGGGAGGGACTGGCCCAATGTCACCCAGCCGGTTTTCACGCCTGAGGCAGTTCTAGAACTCTCGGTCTCCTGTTTCTAGCCCGTTGCCTTAACCACTACACCAAATAATATAAATCAACTTAGATGATTAAAAGTAATATCATAAATGGAATAGATACCAAAACTTTTATCTGAAATTATGCAGGATTCTTTTGGTGTGGTGTTTTACCTAAGTTTAGGGTGCTTTTGTGCCTGTCCTTAAAACACAGTATTAAAAGAATCTTGACCCAATGAGAACTACCATCATGCCCAGCTTGCTTTTCCTGCAGTGTTTTATCCATGTATTTGTATCTACATAATTAGAAATGGCATGAGGATGATGTAAATTCGCTGGAAGCTATAGCCATCCCCACATGCTTGAATTCCAGAATAAACCTTAAAGTTCTCTTAGGTTGTATTTAGGTGATTTGATACCAGCTGTCAGGAGTAGCACACTCAAAGAATCCTGATGCAATTGTTGCTGCAGTTGTCATGGCCATGGTCTCATTTGGACCAAGCTACAGCACAAACAGTCCCTTGGCTATATTCTTTTCCTGCCATGTTGTCATGACCTTGCCTTCATCCTATCCCCAGCCCATGAGTGAGGGAGGCTTAAGTTCATCCTCCTTAGCTGTAAAACTGGTCAAATTGTCTTCTCCCCCTAAATCCACACCCTTCAAGGCTAGACTTAAGGTGCCTAAAATCAGCTTGGCTTTGTCGCCCATTATCTTGGAGGGAAGATAGGACCACAGTGGCTGGGAGCAGACAGGAGAGGAATCCATGATGGAGGCATCCAATTCCATGCCCCTAGAGTTTTATCAGAAGCCAGGGATGGGTGGAAAGCATGTGGATTTGGGAATAGGGTATGGTGGTCACCCCTTTATGTAAAGAGGTGGGGAGCAGACAGGCAGTTGCAGGTGTCAGGAGACCAGCACTGGATATCCCAAAGGATTAGGAAGATTAATTAATTTATTCACACCTCCTGTACACCTGCCCCTTTCAGCTCTTAGGGTCTGAATTTCAAACAAATCGATCCTTTGAAGCTTCAGTGTGTCAAAGGATTAAATCAAATGATAATGTCCAAAGAAATAAGCAGAGAGCCAGTTTGGTGTTGTGGGTAAGGCATCAGGCTAGAAACCGGGAGGCCATGACTTCTAGTCCCACCTTAGGCGTAAGCCACCTGGATGACCTTGGGCCAGTTGCTCACTCTCAGCCCTGGGAAGGAGGCAATGGCAAACCACTTCTGAAAAACTTTGCCAAGAAAACTGCAAGGACTTGTCCAGGCAGTTGCCAGGAGTCAAGACTGACGAAGAAAGGAAGGCGAGGAAACCATGGGAGGATATCTGTGCAAATGAAGAAAAAGGGACAAACTTCAATTATGTGGCTACCATTTTTTTTAAAAAACAGTTTCCCTCCCCCAGCAACCTTGAAGATAAGCCGTCTTGGCAATAGAAGTCAGCAACCGCCATCTTGACTTTTCTGACTCTTTCCCTGCAGACACTCCTGTGTTACACCATATTATGGTTTATTTGTTGGGAATAGCCTGTGATGTGAACAGATCAATTGCAATGTGTTAACTAGGGCTTAAGTCTAGTGAATGTCAAGCCCTTCTGAAGGGCAGGATCAAGAACCAAAAATTACAGGGATTTCAATAAAGCGTTTTTAATGCAGGGATGAGGGGTAAATTGTGGAGACAGTGAACTCCCAGCCTTCATTTATTCGCAAGTTTATTAAGGCAGAGTCTCTTGGAATATTTTAAATCTCTTCTTCCAGAGTTTTTTGCAATCTGGACTGAGCGGCCATTTATCAGGCTACTAGCAAACTTCTCTCTTATCTCTGAGTTATTTATGTTTAATACTTTTCACGGGACTTTCTCGGTCTCCCCACAATCTCACAGGGTGTGTCCTGTGAATCTGGCATGAATGTGAGTCTTACATTTCTCTTTGCATTTTTCTTTCTCCTGAACATCTTTGCAAAATATTTCTTTTGACTCTAACATATCTTGTGTAATAATAATAATAATAATAATAGGAAGTACAGATTTCTGAATTTTGGGACCATGTCTTGCTTATCCTGGGTTGTTTATGGATTTATTTATTGCAATTATGTACAGCCACACTCAAGGCATGGTGCCATGAGAGGAAAAATCATCATAAAAATATAACATCAAAACAATTTAAGAGAACTTACTGCAATATCTTTCAAACTTTCAGTTCACTTACTCAGACCAATGAAGATGTGAGGCGTTCCAATGACTTAATCAAAGGCCTTTCAGAACAGCTCCATTTTTATGACTTTTCAGAAAGGGATGGTGTCATCTAGATTTCCTGTAGGAATCACTCCACAAAACATACATTCCTTGCTCTTCCCAAATTTTTTGTAGGGGAGGAAACTTCAACATGCCAACCTGAGATGCAGATACTGGATGGGTGGGATCCCCTTGACACAGACAGTCCTGCAGGTACCAAACCATATTGGTCAAAGGCTTTCTAGGGCCAAGCTAAAATTTTGAACTGTACCCACTGCAGAGTCCTCCGTATAGCTGTTATGTACAGATAGTGGCACTTAGCTGGTTCAGGATCCTGTCACTTTTTCTTTCATGGAGCATGTTCAATTTATTGTTGTTGTTGTTGTTGTTGTTATTATGCCTTCGAGTTAGTCTTGACTCCTGGCAACTACCTGGACAGATTCCTGCAGTTTTCTCAGCCACATTTTTCAGAATTGGCTTGCCCTTGCCTTCTTCTTCCTCAAGCTGAGAGAGAGGGACTGGCCCAAGGTCACCCAGCTGGTTTTGTTCCTAAGATGGAATTAGAACTCATGGTGTCCTGGTTTCTAAACTTGCCTCTTAACCACTACACCAAACTGGGTCTCATATTCAAAAAATCAACCTGAATTTGCTTCACTTTTCAGGGGTGCATCCCACTGAATCTGCACCCTCTCCAGGCTGCCAAACCTTTCTTAGGCTGAACTTGTCACCTTGAATGGGAAGGGAGGGACTGCTGTCCCTCTCTACTCTTCAAAGCCTTCTTTGAAAATTCTGCAGAAGTGAAAGCGGGGCAAAGTCAGAAGATAAGAGGATATTATCTGGTGGAAGAAGGATAGCAAGGGTGTAAACAAGCTGTATGAACCCATTAATACCAGGGCCAGGAACTGGTTAAACTTGTTTGTTCTTCAATTAGATCCAATGCTGTAGATGGTCCCAATGTTTGGTTTGCATAACAACATATCCAGGTCAGTTCAAGTGGCCCTGTGCTTGCCTTTGCATCACGTGCTAAACTTGGTTAGTTTTAATGGTGTGGGAGGAAGTGAAAGGGTTATAGATTGGAGGCTGGACAAAGCCAGGCAGTGTTCATGCTGAATTTCCTAATTCTGTTAGGGAGCCTTAATGTTCGGGTCCAGACTTCCATGTTCTTAGTGAATTTTCAAGATGAATTTGGTAGGAGCTGCTTCTAAAAATGATGCTTGTGGCATATGCAAGTCTGAACTATAGTTTATTTATTTAATATATTTCTTTACCAATCAATAAGATTCTCAATAGCTTACAGAGAAATATTATTTTCAGGGTTTATTTCCGGCATGGAACTCAGAGAATTAAACCAGTGGTTGGGTTCACACATGACATTGTTTTATGTAGTTTGTTGGGTTATGGCTTATAGTTGACCGGGATGTCCATGAGGAGGGTCAAAAAAGTCAAGATGGCGGCTACATCTGCATGATTGAATCCCTGCCCCTTTTATGTGCATGCAATGTTGTTGCATGTACAAAAGGGATGGGTTTTGGTAATATGGATGCAGCTGCCAGCTTGACATTTTGACCCCCGAGAATGTCTCTGGTACTGTATGTAATTCACTGTTAAGATTTAATCAACAAGCCACTGTTAAAATATTAGTTTATCACTTAGTGGTATGGGGGAACCAGCTACTATGGCCTGCTGAACAAATGATGGTTAGTACAGACCATGGTATAATCTGATGTGTGAACCCAGCCTTTATGACTTAACCAACAACCTGTACTTAAAAATCATGGGGTTGAGCAATTAAGAACTCAGCTATTTTGGTGTGTGGGAACATTTAGTTGAGTGTATTGTGCAAAAGGAACTACTGTGGTTTGTAAACTGTTTTACCTCTTAGCCTAATCAATTGACCCATCTACTGTATCCTAGCTCATTATGACTTAGTTAACAAAGCTGGGTTAAAAATGACTCAACATGGGAGGTAGGCCCAGCTATGTTGTTGTAATTGAAAGACTTTGATCCTTGCATGCAAAGCTGCAGCATTTGCTACCATCAAAAGTAGGGATTGTGGTCAATTTAGAGGGTTTTAAAAGAAAACTGGACAAATTGTAATAGATTGTGCTCTGGCTGAGCAAGAAGGAGGCATATCTCTAGACCCAACCAATCAGCAGATGAGACAGATCATTCCAGGCTCATCAAAGAAACCCATACTTTGCCTGTCATGCAAATATTATGGGAAAAAGGAGACTCAAAACCTTTGAAAAGTCGTCCCTTAATGAACCCACTCATAAAAGAGGTCTGGAGGGCTCCTGTCTCAGTTCTCAAGATTCTGTCCTCTTAACTCCTAATTCTTGGCACTGAAACTCATTAAAAAGCCAGTGTGAATCTCACTTCCTTGATTGTGCTCTGCAGTTAAGGAGCTTGACACAAATCCTTGAAGGGCTGGGCTATCAGTGGCTATATGCTGGCTGTTCAATTCCTCCCATTTTTTTTTAAGCTATTAAGCTGCTAGGGAATGGAAGAGAGGTGCATTCACATGTTCGGTGCCCCAGACCCAGGCACTGGTTTGTTCCAGTAGCCCACTTATCGTCAGAATGTCCTGGTTCCCCAACATCTGATGAGGACCTTGTTAATCTGGGTGACGTCCAAGCCAGCATGACTCTCTTAGTTCATGTCACTCTCATATTTGAGGTAGGCAGGTGAAGTGTTAGGGGATCTTTGCTCAAGGACCCCTACTGGTAAAGTAGGTACAGCCAGGATTTGAACCCCAGTCTCCTGCTCCAAAGGTGGCACTCCACTATATATTAATCCATTCAATTGTGTCCGATCCTTGGAGATTGCCTGGACAAGTCCCTGCAGTCTTCTTGGCAAGGTTTTTCAGAAGTGGTTTGCCATTGCCTTTCTCCTAGGGCTGAGAGAGAGTGACTGGCCCAAGGTCACCCAGCTGGCTTTGTGCCCAATGCAGGACTAGAACTCATAGTCTCCCAGTTTCTAGCCTGATGTCTTAACCACTACACCAAACTGGCTCTCTGTTATATGATTACTGTATTATTAATATATGTTGCATTTTGCTGCTTAGTTGAAATGATTGAAGCAGCATAAAAGCATCTGTAAGAAAGAAATGTGCATCATTTGTGTGATGACCTCAGGGGGTGCCTGATGTCATCATGGCTTCTTCCTCCACAGACGTACATCCTCAGAGATGTGCTGACTTTTGAACTCTGTCTAAAAAAGTGGCTTTGGTTGGTTTGAAAGGGACACCATTTCTTCTTATTCTTTTCTTGATGGCATAATGTCTTGGAGGGAGCCACCCAGAGTCAGCTGGAGTCAGGGGGCACCTACATCAAACAAATAAATAAAATGCATGAACAAATAGTATAGAATATAAGTTGTTTTGGCTTAGAGGTTCATCAACATAAATTCTCTTGAATTCTTATTTATTTATTTATTTATTTACTTACTTACTTATTTATATCCCACCTTTATTGTTTTTTATAAATAACTCAAGGCAGGGAACATACCTAGTGCTCCTTCCTTCTCCTCTTTTCCCCACAATGACAACCCTGTGAGTTGGGCTGAGAGAGAGGGACTGGCCCAAGGTCAGCCAGCCGGCTTTCTTGCATAAGGCGGGACTAGAACTCTCGTACCATGCCTGATTGGCTCTTGGGGTGAGAGAGCGGGACTGGCCCAAGGTCACCCAGCCGGCTTTCATGCCTAAGGTGGGACTAGAACTCTCAGTCTCCTGGTTTCTAGCCCAGCACCTCAACCACTAGGCCAAACTGGCAGAATGATTGTTATAAGTCTACCAGCGTTTCTCCTTTATTTTGTTTTTGATATACCTGTTTGTCTTTTCTCCATTTTTTCCCTTTCCCTCTTTTCCCTCTGTTTCTCTGTCAATTACTTCGGTCTCTCTCTTCAAGCTTTCTACTTTTTATCGCACTAAACTAGTTAATAAGAAAAAAAAAGGACTGATGTCTGCAAAAATGTCTGTTATATTAACAGTATAAAATAACCTCCAAATTAATGGGCATTAAAATAATAGGAGAAAAAAAAGGCCTAGAAGATAATGTTAAAAACAAAACAAATTGAATAAATTGCTCAACGTTGTTCTTCCTTGCCCTTTTGTGGAGAAACAAAGTTAATGAATAATACATATAAAAAACCCACTGCTGAAAATAGAGGTGTAATGTATTCCTTCTAGTATTGCATGATCATTTTTTTTTGCGTATTCCCATGCCCTCAAAATCCCTAGCTCAATACCGCCAACAACATATACATCTCTCCAAGTTTTTTATTTGCTTCCCTTTGAAAGAAGCACCCCATTAATCCTCTATTTGCATTCTAACAGAGTAATAAATTGTTTCATCACAAGGCCAGAGTGTTTATAACAAACTCTGGGGTTGCACAGATGGGCTCAAACTTGAAGAACCAGCCTTGTCCCATCAGCCCATGAGTTGACCATAGCACCCCTACTTGAAGATGCTGGTATTAACCTGGAACCATATACATTGGTGCAGAATCTTTATCTTTGAGCTAAAGGTATCCCTTTAATGGTAAAACCATGCTTCATTTCTCATGATGCCAAATGCCACACTGGCGGGGTACCACTTGCACCAAGTCAGATCAACAAGCAGAGCCAGTCACCTCCCTGGGTACTTGGCTCCATGTTGAGCTGCTGTTCTGTTAGGAAATGTCTTCCTGTTACTCCAAGCCATTATTCCATGTCCTGTTTCCTGAAGAGAAGGAGAACAGATCCTGCCCTCCTTCAGTTCATGGAATAAGCTCTCAGCTATCTGAAGAATGCTTCCAACCATCCTCAGACTTCTCTTAGCAGTCTGAGGTGGCTTCCTGAAGTTCTCAAGGAATTGGTTGTGATTTTCAACAGTGACAACTGGGGCAGAGAGAAGAGGCTGTGTTCATACGTCAGAGCAAGCCCTTCATTCCGCCGTTGCACTTCACCGAGATCTTTGGCATATGAGTTACTTTGGCAGAGGTCAAAAAAGGGAAGATTTATTTGTTCTATTTACACGTTTTAGTCCTGCTTTTCCGTCTGCAGAACAATCTCAAAGTGGGGTACAATACATTTAAGGCATACATAGCAGGCAACAAGTTTAGGCAACAACATGCTGGCTAGGGAATTCTGGGAGGTGAAATCCACACATCTGAAAGTGGCCAAGGTTGAGAAACACTGTTCTACATATTCAATAAATGCGCTATATATCAACTATATCAAATATCAACTATAACATATATATATATGTGTGTGTGTGTGTATTTATATATACACACACACACACACACACATACACACACACAGTGTGTGTGTGTGTGTGTGTATATATGTGTGTGTGTGTGTGTGTGTATAGTTTATAAACTATAACAAATATCTGTTTAAAAGAACCCTGCAAGAGTCAATGTTGTCTGGCAAAGTCTGAAATTTTCAAGGACATTCCTGAAGAGCAAACAGGAATGACACTTACAACATAAAACTGAAATGGTTAGAGCACCACAGCATTAGCAATATTATCTTCCACACTTGCAAGTGGGGAAACGTCATACAAACTTCCTGACAGAATAGGAATTCTGCTGGAAAGGAATAAAATATTGCAGATTCTGCTCCTGTTCCAATGTCCTGGCTCTTAGATTTTTGTGAAAAAAATATGTATGTTTCTCTGCCACCTATTAATTGTCATCTGGGAAAATTGTATTATCTATTAGGTCTAACCTTAGTTCCCCTTGCCATGAAAGTAATCCAGGATTTTTAAGCTCTATTTGATCTGACTCCCAAAACTTCAAAGACCATGAGCTTAAAGGCCTGGAGAACATCTCTGTTAAAAGCAACATCTACAAGATAATACATTTAAACCTAATTTATAAATGGAGCTCTTTCCCTTCATCTTAACTTTTCTATTATAAAAATAATTATTATCAAGAAAATAAAAAAAGTAAATCCATTGGGATGGTCAGTGAATACCATACAATAAAATAATAAATTAAATAGAATGAGTTGAAGAATAGCCTCCATGAAAGACCTTCCCTCCTAGAATTCCAGTAATTTGTTCTTTAGCGAAACTGTATTATCCATATCACCTTGTTCTCCATGAAAACTGGAAAGAAAAAAAAAACCCAAATTCTCTTTTCTTCACCTTTTTTATCCCTGTTTCCTGGGTCTTAATCAGAGGGTCACATTGCATGCATTAAAGGAAGCAAGGGTGCATCTCCTGTTTAAAAGAAACAACAGCCCACCTTTAGATCTCTCCCTCTTTGACAGCTATAAATTAGTCTTTACCATTCTTCATTCAGGTGGTTGATCAGATGGTGTCTGATCAATTCCAGGTGCTTTTGGACCATATAGACTAGATCCATTTTATTCTGGTACCAGGGCTTTGGCCATTGTGATGGATTGTTGACAATCTCAACAATCTGTTGAGAAAGCACGATAAGGACTGAGATATTTTTTGATAACATGGATCGTGTATCCTCTGGACCACTTGAGAGAGCTGGCAGTCAGGAGCATGGTTTTGTCATGATTCCCTTCTTTCGGTCATTCCCTTTCCAAACATGATTCTCTCAGAATCTCTTCAGCAAAATTTATTAAGAAGAAAGGGGCGGGGCTACAAGACTTCCAGCAACCGAACTACTGTATTTCCTGCCTACAGCCCAAACATATATTAGAGCAGAAGCTTTTCTTCTGTTTTTCTTGGCTTCCTTTTTATGAACCAGCAAAGTGGTGGGTGTCTCCACTGATGACAAAGGAGCTTGCAGCTGGTGGCTTACAAAATTGTCTTCTGAATCCCTGTCAGCTTGGGCCCCACCTGACTTTGAGGACGAGTCTCAGATGGTAATTTTGGGAAGACTATTGTTCCTCTTGGATACTACAGCATTCTGTTCTATACACTTTACTAACTCGATGAGGCCCACTGTTAAAGGATTGTCAGAGAGGGAAGAGTTGGGCGCCATCTTTATCCAAATGGTCCCCAGATCTACTTCTCGTTTTCATCATTTTCAGGTATGGATATCTGTGGTTGCCTTGGACTGGATTGTAGTTAGGGTCAGATATAAGAAATTAAAAATAGAATTCATAGTGTTCTGTAGGATTGCTGGTTGGAGAGTATCACTTTCCCTACAAGAGCAGGCTCAGAGGTTAGGGGGGCTTCATGACCCCATGCTTTCCCTAATGGCTTAGGTGAATGTAATGCTAAGGGGCATCTTGCATCAGTTGCATTTAGTTTACCAACTTTGACCCTTTTTGGATAGGTTGGACCTGGTCTCTGTGATCCATGTGCAGGTTACCTCCTGAATAGATTCCCTGGAAGGTGCTTCAAATGGGATGTCTTTGAAGAAACCTGGAAACCACAGTGGGTCCAGAATGTGGTGGCCAGGCTTCTGTTGGGTGTCTCTCACTGTGAACATATGACATCCAGTCTTGGCTCAGTTGAATTGGCTCCCCATGGTCAAATTCTAAGTGTTAGTTAGAACTTGGCAACTTGAAGATGTGTGGACTTCAACTCCCAGAATTCCCCAGCCAGCTGGCCAAAATCCTTTACAGCTTGGGTCTATCTCCTAACGGAATGACTTTCCCATAGTTAGCATCTAGAAGCTCCATCCGTCTACGAAGAGTCTATTTCTGGTGCTGCCCAGGATGGAGGCCTGACTAGGAACTAGGACTAGGGACTTCTCAGTGGTAGCCCTACTGTTGAAGAATTCCCTCTCCTTCTTGAGTCTGTATCCTCTAAGACTGCTGTTAAACAAACCACTTAAAAAGCTAAGCTTTCCTTCCTGTTGGGCCCTTCATAATTCATGTTGAATGGCTGTTGGAAAATATTTTATGTGGTTTTATTATCTATTGTATTTATTTTACATCATGTGTTATTAATGTATGGCCTTATTATTAATGTTGTGTTGTAAAGCACTACAGGCTGATTTTCCAGGAGCAAGTAGGTAAAAGTACAGTGAAGAAGGTCAGTTGACTCTCCTGGTCTTCTAGGAATTGGACGTAACTTATTTTGAACACAAGTTTCATGTTATGATGAAAAAGAAACAGGTTCTCCAGAGCCGTCAAAGCTTAGCCCCAGAATACACTGTTTTGCTGTTTATGTCCTTTTAAGCATGTCAAGGAGAACAGTTTCTAAATGTTGGTACAATTCCAGTTTCATCATGGAGTTAATTTCATATCTACTTATACCAGTTTCTACAACTGGATTACCAACCACAATAAACAGATAGGCTGAGCAAGAGTAGAGAAGGGAAGACTGGAGCATCCTTCTAATATTTAGCTGATGAGCTAATACTTTACGTAATAAAGCTTCCATAAAAGAAATTGGATGACAGGGTATCTTAGAACTTCCAAGGCTATGGAAACTGGAATGGGAATATAAGAGCAAGTAAGTGAGTAATTTACTCATTTATTATACTGATTTATATATCTGTGCATCTCATGCTTGTGACTCTGGGTGGTGAACATAAAATTGAAACCACCCCCGCCCCAGACATAAGCAATAATACTAACAAAAACACAATAATAGTACAGTGGCATCCAAGGACAATCTAATACAATCCGTATGACCATAGTCATAATGAGTCATATTGACAGGCTCATCAACCTCCATATCCCATGGCTGAGGGAACATCCAGATCTTTAAGGACTTCCAAAATGCCAGCAGAGTTGGGGCCAAATGAATCTCAGGGGTATGATGTTCCAGAGGGCAGACACTGCATCAGGGAAGACATGCTTCTTGGGCCACACCATTATAACTTGTAGGATCTGCTGAGGTTTTTGTGTCAATAGAACTTTCCACATCTTCTAGCCGAAATATCCTGCTCCCACAGATTCCACACTGGTGAGAATGCTATTGACAATTGTTTGAAGAGAATTGCAGCTTTAATAATTTGGGGGGGGGGGTGTTAAGTTTCAGGACAGACATAATATTTTCTTCCTCAGTTTCAGTCACAGTTTGCTTTGGGAGAAGATTATGGTCTAATTTTCATTTTCTCTGTCTTGGCTGACATCTGGGCCAATCAAAAACAAATTTCGAAATTTCGAAAAACCAGTCTGTAGCTCTAATAAAGATGATCGAACAATATGAGTCAGACAGGGCTGGAATGTGCTAAAGCCCCTCTGAATACACCATTTTAGTCTGAAGTTTAGCATATTTTGTGGTTTTGTTGGTAGAGGGTATTTTACTAAAGTTTTGGTCGTTCAGTGAAAGCTAGGTATGGTAGCTATCTACTGTTGATAACTGCACTGATTCTAAGCAGCCAACAAGATGTTTTCTGATTCTTACAGTTCTATCTATGTACATATATAATCACATCAAGATTATTCTTGTGTTTCATTATTACAGATGTACTGCCAAGAGCTTGTATTTTCAGAAGGTTTTCAGGGAAAGTGGAATTGACAAGCTTCTTTTCATCTGTTGCTGTTCTATTAGCTTTCCTTGGTGGTGATGGTGGTGGTGGTAAGAATATTTATTGAATTAATTCAGTTTCTATAGCCACCCATCTCAGACAAGTGACTGGGTGGCAAACTGTCATAAAATCAGTTCAGGCTAGTTTAAACCAAATACAAGCATAGTATCCTATACTATACAGTAATAGTTTTCTCAGCTGATTGTGTGTGTGTGTGTGTGTGTGTGTGTATATACAGGGGGATAGTTGCTAGAGATCACTCCTCCCACACTTGGACTGTTTTAGATTCTTTTGCCACCTGGATTCTTTATTTTTACCTTTGTTTATATTATTTATCATTGTATCTTTATACTGTGTATTTTAGGGTTGTTGTTTTTAACTGATTGTTGTAAACTGACCAGAGTCCCCCAATGGGAGGAGATGGGCGGGGACAAATTAGATAGACAGACAGACAGACAGACAGAATCAGCTGAGAAAAAATATAGCCATAATGTAACCTTTCCATGAATCTGGAGGACATCTACTGATGCAAACAGGTTTAACCACCCTTGGGCTAAATGAGTGACATCTTACATAAGTTACATTTAGGCAGCCTCCTAATCAGAAAGCATGCTATGTACACAAAGAAATACCAGGAAACGTCATGTTATTATTGTTGCTATTATTTCAATTCCTTCTTGCCACCTCTTTCTTAGAACCCTTGCTGTTACAGGGGGCTCACAAAAATCATTACCATTTGAAATAGCCAGACAAACAAATATAAAATCTACAGTTCCATAAAATGCATGCAGCT
This sequence comes from Candoia aspera, assembly GCF_035149785.1. NCBI lineage: Eukaryota > Metazoa > Chordata > Lepidosauria > Squamata > Candoiidae > Candoia > Candoia aspera. The sequence continues at coordinate 332,855,867 of NC_086153.1, forward strand.
CCTGTTCTAACACAGGAGCTGCTCCTGAACTTGAGGAATTGGCTCCTGGAGAGATCGCTGAAGCAGGATTCCTCCAGCTTTCATACAATTCGTTTTAAACAAACCTGCTGCCAAGTTTCCAGTCAATGGGTGGAACTCTAAGGAATAATTTCTCCTCCTTCCTGGTGCAGCAGTCCCAATGCAAATATCCAAGCGTTAGTCATGTATCTAAAAGAACATATTTACTATTTGCTTCAGACGAACAGTAACCATGCAACTATATGAAGTATGATGGCTATACAGAGAGACGCAAGTGTAACTTTAAACAACTTTAATCAGCCCTTGAAGTAAACAGGATGAATTTCCCCAAGAGGCTTGCTCAGACCTAGCAGTTAATCCTCTTCAACAGACTGAGCAGCTTCCTCAAAGGTGCAGTATTTGCAAAGCCAGGGCCGCACACATTTACACAAAACAATTCTCCTACTCCCTTGATAAAGATGTCATCAGTAAGGACTTTCTCTGGACTGAGTCCCATAGAATGATTTTCCTCACACTCTTCTTTCCAGCTGCTGAGGCCCTGGTGACCCGGCTGAGTGTCCCAGGTCCTGTTCCTCCTCTCAGTCCTCTGGGCCTTGCACCTCTGCCTCCCACCAGCCAATTCACTGGGCGACTTCCTCAGCAACGAAGCTTGCCAGCCTCCCTTTACCCACATCCGATGAGCTATTGACCCATTTTCTGAATCCCTTGTGCAACTGAAGCTGCCCCTCTCCACCTTGGTAGCTGCAGGAGAAAAGAGTCCCAGATGAACCCAGTGCTGCAGGGACAAAACCCTTCTGCTTTTTCCCTTTCTCACTTAATTATGAGTAGTCTTTCTTCCTTAACGTAAAGTTTTATTTTTGTTCCACTTATTTCCTTTATGTTGCCTCTTTATGCCAACCATTTCTCTCTCCTCTTCCAAGCCATTTTTCCCAAGCTAGATTTTATCTATGCCTCTCTTCCTTTCCCTTGCAAGCACAGCCCCACAGCTTTTATATCTTTCCTAACTTGTCTAAGTTTTATTTCTAGCTTCTCCATCTTTGAGACAGACCCGTTCCCTTTCAGAGGTCTTTAATTCTGAATTCTTTAATGACTCCAGGCTGTCCAGCAATCAGCCTCCTATTTCCCACTTAATCTCTACCTTAGTTTACCTTAGCATCTCAGAGGATCCTATTTTCTCTGCATCTTCTTTCCAATTTCTTCGAGTTACAGCATGTAACTGCCCAGAGTCCCCCTTTTTGGGGAGAGATGGGCAGTGATAGAAATGTGAATAATAAATAAATAATGAACAAATAAACAAACCCAATCCCTAGCTCTTCTCCTGCCAAACTCGGGCCAGTTTGCACGATTTATTTATTTATTTCCCAATTGTACTGTAGCCCAGTGTTTCTCAACCTCAGAAACTTTAAGTTGTGTGGACTTAAGAACTCCCAGAATTCTCCCCGCCAGCCAGTCCACACATCTTAAAGTTGCTGAGGTTGAGAAACACTGCTGTAACCAACTGCGCTGAATATAAAACCATACCTACAAATAAAAGGAATTCTAAAATCATCCATAAACTGAGCAGATTTCTTTTTTTTTAAAGTCTGTATAGGAAGGCAAATCTCTCCAGAATGAGCTGAACCTCACCCTCTAGATCTCCATGTTTCTATCACCTCCACACCATGAGAAAATAGAAACAAGGTGAAATAGCATGCCATCCACATATTTATGATTCTCTTGTTAAAAATCAATGCACTCCTTTGCTCCATGGTTTTCGGGAGAGGTCAAAAGTGACATGGCAGATCTAAATTTATTTTTGTGAATATGTCAAAATGTATTCAAGAGTTTGCTAACTCCGATATATATTCTTCAAACACATGCAGTTTTGTGTGTCATTTTCCCTAATGTGCACTATTTTTGCAAACAATACCCAAAATATAATCCATCTTTGTACGTTCTTTTCATGAATGTGTTTTGTTCTTCTTGTTTATGGGTGGGGGTGTCTTTTCTCTAACATACTTTTTAAAAAAAAAAGATAAAACTGCACTGTGATTTTGGAGAACTGCAAATTTTGAATGATAACTAAAATCTAGTTTGCGTGGACCTGATTAGTCATTCAGAGACCACCCAAAAAGATTAGAGCTATAGGTTAGATTGGGAAGTTGAAAAAACTTTCTAGAAGATAATGGTAGCCCCTTCTGAACTGTTGCCAAAATAATTACATGGACATGCCCATGAAGTCCTAAAGAATTGCCCCCAGCTTGAAGGGCACCCTTAATTTTTCCTCAGTTTAGACCTGTGAAATTAGATCAGCTTGCATTCAAGTCCAGATTAAGTTTCTCCTCCAGCCCTACCTGGGAGGCTTTGAGGCTTACAATGTAAAATTGGATGACGGTTGTGCTCCTGCTGAGGAGGAAAAAGAGGCATTCTCAGCAGAACTGGTCTGGGATGGAAGCCAACGATGTGGTCAAGAGCCTGGTAGGTCAAGCGTGACCTAGGATGATGTAGTTCCTCTGCCTTGGGCACAACCCACTGGTCAAACTGGGTTTGGGCTGAAGAAGAGCTGGAAAGAGGGGAGAAAATGTGTTGGGTGGCAGTGATGTGTTTGGGCTGTTCTTCGCAAAATGCCTGTCGAGCAGGGAAGAAGTGAAAGAGAATATCACATACCTTGCCATGAGTTGGAAAGATTTTGCTTCCAAGGTGCAGGTGAGCAAGATTTGCAGGTATCGCCATGGGACAGGTTTCAGCAGAGAGAGAGAGAAAGCGAGAGAGCGAGTGCGGGGGATTGGGTGGAGTGAATCACTCCCCGCTCCCTTTGTGCTGCTTTTTAAAAGCCTCCATGCCTTGGCAAAGCTGATCTTGTGTGCCACAGCTCGGAAGCCACTTGAGGTCAGCAAAAGCATCCTGGAGATCTGGAGAAGGGCAACAGAGTTGATCCTGGCAGGCAGGGAAGGCGATAGGTAAGCCATGCCAACTTTCATTGCCAGCAATGCACAACACTGGTCTACTTGCCTCCCCACCCCTAATGAGCCCCAAGAGGGAGAGAGGACGAGTTGGGAGACGCCAAGCTTCTTCTGCCTAGGAACTCAGTGGTGGCTGAAGATGCAGCAGGGAAAACATCTTGCGCTGCAGGAAGACCCAGGGGTGCTGTTGTTCAGGCACCTTAGAGACAGAAGCACACTCGGCCCAGGGAGACCGTCAGCTAGTGCAGAATCAGAGAACGTGCTGAAGAGGCCAGGTTGAATGACTGAGATCTTAAGGATGATAGGTTCCAGGGTTGATATCTTTTGTTTCTGAATGAAAGGGGGAGAATAGAAATTTATAAAATCAAATTTGATGAGAGGAAGAAGTGGCAGGCAGGAGAAAGGGATCCTTTACACAATGCAGCATAGACCTGGGGAACTGCCTATCATGCTGTTTCTAGCTAGTCTGAAAAGGCAGTTTGAGAAGTTCATATAGGAGGAAGAGAAGGTCCGTCAAAAGTTCTTGGCAGACGCTGGGCAGAAAACGACTTCTTTCGTTCATTCCTTTTCAGAAGTATCTTTTTGCCCACTGTGAAAAACAGGAGAACGGACTGTTTGAAAAAGCTGTCCAGTGCTTAAGAGCCCTCGTATGCAAGGCCTAGAAATGTTTTAGACATAAATGTTTTGCTATGGTAGATTCCCATTTGTTTCTTTTTAATTAAAATACTGTAAAAATAAAATCAGTGGAACCCAATGGGCACCCCAATGGACGTGACTACAGAGCCATGAGTTGTGCCACGTTGGGAGGGGGGCACATTTATGTATTTACTAGGTTTATATCCTGCCTTTTCTTCAGGAGTTCAAGGTAGCATACAAAGCACTCCCTTGCCCTATTTTGCCCACATCCTGTGAATAGGTTGGGCTGGGAGAGAGTGACTGACCCAAAGCCACCCAATGAACATCTGTGGCTGAGAGTGGGTAGAACCTGGGTGTACAACACCTAAACTACTCCAACACACTGGTTTCCCTTTGAAAAAATTCAAACGTTCACGGTCACTCATGCCTTGGTCACTTCCTGTTTGGATTACTGCAATGTGCTTTACGTGGGGCTGCCCTTGAAGACCACTCAGAAGCTACAACTGGTCCAGAATGCAGCAGTGCGCACAGTATTGGGTGTTTCTAGGTTTGCCCACATTATCCCTCTGTTGTGCGAGCCACACTGGCTCGCAGATTTACCTTCTGAGTGTAATTCAAGGCGCTGGTTATCACCTTTAAAGCCCTACATGGCGTGGGACTAGGTTATTTGTGAGACTACCTCTTCCTGAGGTGCCTACCTTATCCTACCAGATTGGATAGGTTAGGCACACTCCAGGTCCCTCCTCTGAAATGTTGCCACGTAGTGGGACCTTGGAAGCAGGCCTTCTCCATGGCTGCTCCGACCTTATGGAACACCCTCCCCCTGGCGATCCAGCAACTCCCCCCCCCCCACTGTTAGCCCACCAGAAGGCCATCAAGACCTCATGCTGGAATAGAGTGAGCCTGCCTGGAGTTGGTGGTGGGGCATCCCAAGGAGATGATTATGGTTTGTTTTGATTTTATGTTTTTTTATGGTTTTAATGGTTTATGGTTTCCATAGCTCTGGGTTTTATTGTTGCTGTGAGCCACCCAGGGTTGTGTTTTAAGACGGGCAGCCATAGAAATCTTTCAGATAAATAAATAAATAAATAGTAATTAGCCACAACTGCTATAGGCGTATATCTCTCATTTTCAACAGAATGATGTTAATTATTACAATAATTATTACCATAATTGCTCTTCTTCATGCCTTAGTCATCTTGCCTTTGGACTCTTGTAAGGTGCTTTACACGGGGCTGCCCTTGAACAGCATCTGGAAGGAGCAGTGGGCCCGGAATGCAGGGCCTCAGGTACTCACGGGTGGTTCAAAAATCTGCCCCTGGGCCACCCCTAATTTGAGAGCTGCATTGGGTTACCCGTTGGCTTCTGGGTGCGGTTCAAATACGGCTTGTCACCTTTAAAGGCCTTCATATCTTCAGGACCACCTTTCCCCAGTTGATTGGCCTGTCTGATAACATCTTACTGAAGGGACCTGAGGTTGCCATAATTAGATCCTTGGAAGTGTCTCTTTCTAATTGTTGCCCCTTCTTAGCACTCTCCCTAGTTCCAGACAACTCCAACAATGCTGAGTTTCAGAAAAGCCCTTAAAACCTGGCTTTTTCCACTGGCCTTGGGGGTAGGTGAGAATGTTACGAGCTGCTCTCTCCTGTAATGTGGAAATCAATGAATGACAAATTTTATTTATCTCTGGCACTGTGCTTTGTATTATGTTGTTATTTGCCTTTTAGACTCTGGTTTGCATAAATGGGGTATGCAAACCGCTTGAATTGGTTTCTACTGGAGCTGTGTATAAACCCTGTAAATCAGTGTTTCTCAACCATGGCAACTTTTAAGACACGTGGACTTCAACTCCCAGAATTCCCCAGCCAGTATGGCTGGCTGGGGAGTTCTGGGAGTTGAAGTCCACATGTCTTCAAGTTGCCAAGGCTGAGAAACACTGCTGTAAATAAACAAATAGATGGGGGAAAAGAATGGGAAATAAGCTGTTTCTTCCTGCTGTATGTATTGGCTTCCAAGAGGCATCTAACTGGCCTCTGTTGGGATTAAGGTGTTGAATCTGATGGTTTGTCAATCCTACCCATTGTGGTTAGTCTTGCGATCAATGGGAGTTTTTCCCAATCACATCCTTTCCCACTGAGTTGAGAAAATCCTCAGCATTTCTGGTCATGTTGCTTCAGAATTCTGGAGCTGTAATCCTATTAAAGCTGGGGAGTGCCCAGCTGGGAAATATATTGAGAGCTGTGCACAAAGAACAACAGCTCTCAATATATCAGAGAACTCTTAGAAAAGGTTCCTGGTCTAATCCAGCTGGCTTTTCCAGTCCTTTTATAGATAGCCAGATGCAGCCTCCAGATGCAGAAGCAGTCTATCTATAAATACAAATTACTTTGGTGCTTTATTTGTGAGCTTCCCAAAGGCCACCTGTTGGAAATAGGGTTATGGACTTTGATGGATGATGGCTCAGCAGGACTTCTCATAAATTTAAGGGAGCCAATTCTTATTTCCATATGTATTCATGATTATTAAAACACTGTATGTCCATATACACCTCCATGTTCAGAGGCAGTCTACCTCTGAGGATCAGGTGCTAGGACAAAAAGGGAGAGAGCTGCCACCTTAAGACTCATGGTTTCCCTGCATCATCTGGCTGACCGCTGCTGGAGACAGAATACTGAGCCTGGTGGATCTTTGGTTTGAGCCATCTTATTTTTGCATCTCTAGAACAAGTCAGAAGTGCAGAATATCCTCATATCCATGGGGCACCCCAATTCTGCAACTTCAAAGCATTCCTGAAGCACCCGTAATCCCTATTCCAGTATATCAGAGAAAGTCAAAGCTTCCCTTAAATAGAAGAGAATATCTGTAGCTCAGGGTTGAACTGTGGAGTTTTGGGTGCTCTCTGAGCTTGGATGATGATTGATGATGATGATGATGATACCACCAAGTTGGGTAATGAAACATCTGCAAGCAAACAACCAAGCTCAGAGAGCACCAAGGACTCCACAATTCCTTTAAATTGATTACATCTGCAACAGGTCATCTTCCACCAGCTCCAAGCCAGGAGTGTTTTTGTTCTTTGAATTAAAAATATGCTAGGAAATAACCTCCAAGGAGTTACTTCCCATCCCAAAGCCAGAAAGTGCAGTAGATAAGAACTACATGAAAGAGGCAGTTGCAGAGCACAAAGCACCCTGCTTTCATGCCTACAGACTGAGTCTACACACTTGCAGAAGTATTGCATTCATGGACACCCACTTGAGACTGTGCACAATGTTTGTGTAGCATTAGTTACATACCTTGAAGCTACACACTACTTGGTGTTAACGTGTTCATGTTCATACAGAAACACAGCCTGTCCCTTTCCCCCTCAGAAAATGTTCTGGGAAGGAAGGAAGGAAAGAAGGAAGGAACTATTCCTTGTTGTTTGATTGCTCTTGCCTCTGTTGCTTTTATTACTTGATTGCCTCTTCACATAGAGAAGTTGGACCTAAATACTATAACGAATTGAAATAATTGTTATTGTTTAAGTATCACCATAGCAATGGTCCCTTACGAAGTACAACAGGACCAGTCCATGTCCCAAAGGGTTTAGAGTCTTAAGAGACTAAATATGGACAGTTCGATGAAATGGCACAAGAGCGATCGTTCTCTGAGCAAGGCCATCCAAAGATTAAAAGCAACGGCACTTTGAGGATTTTCCAGGGACAGTTGGGCTGCAAAGTTGCTTTCAAAGACGACAACAGAAAGATCTCGATTCACTCTGGTAGGCGGAGAAAGTTTACAAGCTGTTTCTTCCTGATAATCTACTTTGATGTCCATCCAGCGCTTTGAATAGGCAAATTTTAAAATATCCTTGGCATGAAACTTGGCATAATGGAAATCATGGTGTGCTGATGGGTGGGAGCTTAATTTTGAAGTGTCTGTACTTTGCTTTCTTAAAATCCATGTGCTGGATTTTAATTCCAAGGATATGGAAATCTTTGTAAAACAAGGTCTTCTCCCACCCACATCTCAAAATGGGTGTTTATCCACTATGACCTTTAATTGTTGGTATTATTTAAGAATAATAAGATCACTGACAGAGGTTTTGCTTTTTTGTATGGCTTAATTATGCTTCTTATGCTGATTTCCTTTTCAGGTGGCTTCTGAGATTAAAAGGAATCTAGTGAAAAGGTGGCATCGAATTAGTGCAAAGAAAGACAAAAATAAATAAAGCATTAATAGCAATCAGCATTAAAACCAAGAACAGGGATGGAGAAAACCTGAAGATAGCCAATGATTAAGAGAAATCATATCCAGACTTTAAAGAGGCATATAGGCATAAGAAAAAAAGTAAATCTCATCTCTGAGATTAAAATCAAAATAATACTGTATTGATCTTTATTGAAAAAGTCCCATCCAGTTCTCAAGAGGTTCCCTCTGAATGATTGTCCAGCTGAGCCCTCCCCAATGTGGCAGCCTTTAAAAGGGTTGGGAGTACCACATCCCAAATTCCAAACTTGGCCTTTCTTGGCTGGGAGTTGCAATTTCAACACACCTACCAGTGCCCAATTGTACATTAGTACCAAGAACAGATGTTCTCCACATATAGAAATCCAGAGCACAGCATCTCTCTGCTTCTTACTGCGTCAATTCAACTTTTTTCAGCCTTTTGCAAAAGGCTGGGGAAAAAAAAAGGCACTGATGCATGAAGGAGTGAATTCCTTAGCTGAAGCTCTAAAGCCTAGCATGTCATCTCAAAGGACTCAAGCCTACAGGGCTAACTTTTTCTGTGCAAGAGGCATATTTTTGCATGAAGAACACTCAGCCTATAACTCTGAAGTGGGACAATTAGCTCCCCTTTACAACATCTGGAGATGCACCAAGTAGATCAGTTTTGGAATCCATCATCTTAGACCAGGATAATTTCTTTGGCTCCTCTTCTGGGAGCAAAGTGTTTCTTGATCTGGTACTTTTAATGGAAAGTTCACTGTAATTGGCTATTTAAGGTCCTCCTCATGGGCTGCATGCATAGGTAAGCCAGCTTTGGATTTGTGGCCAATCTCCAGCAAGTTCTAGGCTGAAAGACTGTTGGTTTTTTTTGCCAGCAGCTCAAAGGCTTGTACCAGCCTGTCTGTAATAGCATCTGCTTTTGTTGGTTTAATTAACTGGCTGATGAGCGAAAGCTATGCAAGAGAGTGCAGGAGGAGGAGAGAGATAAAGGACTATTTTCCTTGCTTTATTCTCTTCCTTCTTCTTCTGACTGCATTCTTAATCATGAGAACCTAAGGAAGATGATGATGATGATGTGCCATTGAGTCATTTTCGACACCTAGTGATTGCATAGCTGGATACAGTTTCTCCATGGAGAAGCCCCCACCCTTTGGAACATCCTTCCCGGACTTCCGAAAATGACTAAAGACCTGGTTTTGTCAGCAGGCTTGGAATGGGAGGGGGAATAGTTATACCTGGGGCTGGCTAGTGCCCTGAGTGATTTTGAGGGGCGTCCTACACTCGTGGACTGATTAAAATCTCTTGCCACTTAGATTTTACTATATTCTTATTTTATTGTATTGTTATACTGAAATGGTTTTAAGTTTTAACTGCATTTTATTGTAAACCGCCCAGAGTCCCCCATGAGGGGGAGATGGGCGGTGAATAAATTTATAAATAAATAAACAAACAAACCAAAGAATGCCCCTGCTCAAAACCCATCTTAGTCTGGCATTTTATTTCTCCCTGTGGTCATCCAGAGAAAGTCGGGGTGGTGAAGTGGTGAAGGTCCTGGATTAGGAGCGGGAAGAGCCAGGTCCTAGTCCTGCCTTAGGCTGGGTGACTTTTCACCCTGAACAGCGTCAGGCTCTGCACCAAGCCAGCTGATCGGCACAATCTCTCATCTCATCAAGCGCTGGCAGCTTTGGGGTAAAGAACTAGGCGCAAAAACATGTGAACTCTGCAAAAACATGTGAACTCTGCAATCACGTGGGACAAAGTGTTAAGAAAAACAACCAGGTGCCTCTTAAGTGCATGCAAGCATTGGGTGGAGAGTTATCCTTCTCCTGCCGTTGTTCCTCTGCTCCTGTGTTTGGAAGCTTGCTGCCCACCAGCTAATCCTGAGTCCAAGACTAACAGCCATTGATAATCCTCCATGCCTTTATCCAGTTCCCTTTTAAAGCCATCCAAGTTCGCAGCCATCTCCATGTCTTGTAGTAAAGAATTCTGCAGGCTAAATGCAGGTAAACTTGTATGAAGCATACTTATTCCATGTATCTGCTCCTCCTCCCTTCTCTCCTTTTCAACAGTGTATTCTTGTTTTGTTAGTGACAGTAGAAACAATGAATAGATGGCACAGACTTAAGGTTTCAGTACTGTAGCTGTTTCCCTGCTGTACCCAGGATAGGCTCCATGAGAACTAGGAAGTTAGTTTTATAAACAACAGCTATTTTTCTATGTGTATTGCTTTTGACAGTTGGATTGCTTTTAATTTTGCTTTTTCCCCATTGACAGCCAATAAGGACTAGAAGCTTTGGTTGTTGTTATTAAGCTAAATAGTTCAGATAGCTGACTTTTGTGTTATGTAATGCAGGTAGCTTAATGACTACAATTGAGACCAGAATTTTGATTGCTAAGCAAAGCAGTCATTAAGTGAATCAGACCTGATTTTACGACCTTTTTTGCATGGTCATTAATCGAATCACTGTGGTCATTAAGTGAACCACATGGTTGTTAAGCGAATCACACGGTTCCCCATTGATTTTGCTTGCCAGAAGCTGGCCAGGAAAGTCAAAAATGGTGATCACATAACCATGGGGTGCTGCGATGGTCATAAATGCGAACTGGTTGCCAAGCGCCCAAATTGTGATTACGTGACCATGGGGATGCTGCAACGGTCATAAATGTGAGCACTGGTTGGAAGTCTTTTTATCAGCACTGTCGTCCGAACCATCACTAAACGAATAGTCATTAAGTGAGGACTACCTGTAATGAGGCATGTTTATATCATTTGCATAACTGGTTTTGTTCTGCATTATTTGGTCTTTTTATTCTAGTCTTGGGAGTGATAAATCCCAGTCCACTCAGGTTTCTAAGGCTCTGCTGGACTTCACAAATATTTTTCCAGCCATATTCTCCAAAGTATCTAGAAAGTTGATTTTAAAAACAGAAGAGTAAGTTTCTGGGAAACATTTAACCCAGTGAAACCTAGTTCATAATTTATAGAGACTGCATTTTCTACTTGTTCCTACGATTTCATGGACACTACAAGTTTTGAATAATTTTACCTTTATGCCTTTTTTTCTGTTTTAACTGCCACCAAGGCCCAAAACCATGGACTGTATTGTGTAAGAGGGGAAACGGAAATGCGCCTCTTCATAAACATAATTTGGGGACAGAGTTGTAGGTGGACATTACTCACTTGTTAGTCTGTCTTGGATGGTCATGGGATTGGCATCTCTCCTTTTTGACAGATAAACAGGATGTCTCATAGGCTGCTCAGGCTTTGGACGTAGTTTGAGAGACTGCTGAGAAAGAAGCTTCAGTGTAAAGTGATCTGTGTGTGTTTGTGTGTGTGTGTGTGTGTATCCCTCAAATTTCAAACAAAGATGAACCAGCCAGTGATTAGACTGGCTAACATTCCAATGAGATATAGATACGATCCTGTTACTATCCCTTAAATTTTGCTAAGATGTAGCTTATTTGTCATGTTTTACATGCACAAATGAGAGCCATTTTGGTGTAGTGGTTAAGGCATCAGGCTGGAAACCAGAAGACTGTGAGTTCTAGTCCTGCCTTAGGTGCAAAGCCAGCTGGGTGACCTTGGGAGTCACTCTCTCTCAGCCCTGGGAAGGAGGCAATGGCAAACCACTTCTGAAAAACCTTGTCAAGAAAACTTCAGGGACTTGGTCCAGGCAGTCTCCGAGAATCAGACATGATTGAATAGTTTAAAAAAAAAAAAAGCACAAATACTGATTGAAGCATATGAAAAAGGTCCAGTGTACTATCTTGGATCCCATCCTAACTTTGCCTAGATCCCTTATTTATTTATTTATTATTCAAATTTAATTACCGCCCATCTCCCTCAAAAGATTGCAATCATGTTCCTTCTTTTCCCAGTTCCTAGACACCAAATATTTTCCTTCTTCTCCTCCTTTTCCTGCCCATCTCTGCCTTCCCAAGGGCTCTGGCTGGATCCCCTCCAGACTGGATTACTCTGGATTTATTTATGTGACTCTGGTCAGCAGACAACAATCAAATAAAACCACAATATAAAAAGAAGCATTATAAAAACAGCCATTATAAAAACATAGACAATCTATCTATTTATTTATTGAATTTATAGAGTCACCCATCTCACCAGAAGTGACTCTTGGCAGCGTACAACAATCGAGTAAAACCACAATATAAAAACAAGCATTATAAAAAAAACATTGACGGGCCTCTGGCAGGGCCCTCTAAACCACCCAAGAGGGCTCTCTGGTGTCATCACAGGTCCAGAAAAATACAGGAAGCTGCGTTATCTCAGAGGAGACTGTTTCTCCAACTAGGAAAAGAGATAATTGCGTTATTTAAATAAAGAGATGGGGAAAACCCTGTGATTTCCACATTTGCCGCCCCCACAGATTACAACTTTAAAAGACCTCTTTTATGAGATCTTCAAGAGTGTGGTTTAAGGGGACAGAGGAATGGTGGCCTGGATGAGTGCTTTACTCTTATGGCAAGCATTGGGGTGCTTGCGGTGTTTGCCAAGAAGGCCCGTGACTTGGCACGAGTTGTCACCCAGTAAACCACACTGAGGCAGGAAAGTCCTTTGTTCACTTTTATTTCTGTGCACAGCAGCAAGAGAGATCTCCTGCCCAGTGCAAGAGCCTCAGACATCACACCCAACTTCTTTTTTATATGTTTTCTAGCAAGGAAATAAAGGCAACAAAATTTCTTTATTGGCTATTTCTTTTAGCACTTGCGTAGTAACTCTACATGCTACATGCTATCCCATAATATCCCTTAGCAAGTTCTATGTTTTCTAAGACCCCCACCTTAGGGGTGTGCTTTTTACTATGTTAATTAGCCCTTAGGTTACAGCTAGGTCAGCTGGCGGTCTCGTAACTAGGTCGTTCTGTGATTTCTGAATATCTTGAAACTAGTCAGTCTGTCAGTCACCTGTCCAGCCCACTGTAATGATTGCCTACTCTAATAGACTCAGACTCACAAGCAGGAACTTACTGATATCTGATTTATTAAAGAATAGTATGCAAATACAGAGAAAGCTGAGAATGAACAAAAGCGCACCAAATACAAACTAAAAACCCTCGGCTCAAATGTAATCCCTCCCCTCGCCCTGCCGTTGCAAACTCCCCCCCCCCCAGGTGCTGGTAACCGTTTCTGCTGATGTCCTGGGAAAGGAACCTTGAACACACGAGATAACCCAAACACATTCCAATCCAGCTGCTAACATACAACAATCCCACGCGATGGAATCCTCCTCCCCTCCCAGACGAAACACACATCCGCCAAATGACATGCGAAACGTTACGATGGACCGGCAACATTGGAACGGTGAACGTGACACCCACGTCTTCTTGAAACTTAACCACAGGCATCTAATATTGTCTTGTTAGCAAGCAAGCATTAAACAATAATTTTCTTAAGTCTACCCGGGCCCTCAGCAGCATTCAATTCCATTCCTTTTCACAAAGCGAGAATCTGGCCAGGAGGACAGACATGGTGGTTGGATTGGAAGGCAGGTATGGTAACCAGATAATACTCCAAATGCATCCTTAAAGCTTATAAGTCAGTGTTTCTCACCCTCAGGAAGTGTAAGATGTGTGGATTTCGACTCCCAGAATTGGGAGGCAGGCGGCCAGCTCCTTGCAGGCTTCCATCCCATGCCATGAGGACTATTGCGCAGTCAGGATTAAACTAGCCATTGATGCTGCCATTCCTATGCTTCTGTAGGACTAGCCTGCCTGCTTCTTTTTCTCCTGATGTGGAGAAGAGGCGATCAGAAGAGGGGTGGGCCTGTTTAAGCCCTTGGGAAGGAAGGTTCGAGCACTTTGCCGGGCTGTAATACCAACCTAGATTCCACCTCTGCCCTTTGTTGTGGGAAGCACTCGAGGGCATTTCTATGTTTCCAACGAGGCTCTTGCATCCGTACACGCCTCAGTCATTACACACCCTCAGGCAGCCAACCTGGTTTCCTTCTGGCTGGGCTGCAAAACTTCGGCAGCTCCAGAAAGTTTGAGAGTGGGCAGTTTTCCCATTCACCAGAGCAGGGTTGATCACTAGGGGTTCCCTGGGAGATTTTTATTTATTTATTTATATGTCAAATTTATTCCCTGCCCATCTGACTCAGAGAGCGACTCTGGGCAGTTTACATAAAATAGGAATAAAACATTAATTAAAATACAATAAAACAGTAAAACAATAAAACAGTACAATAAAAACAGTCTTCTTAATAAATAATATGTTCCAAGAGATGGCTAGTAAAAAGTTCTTAATTTCTGGGGAGTGTCTTTATTTATTTATTTATTTATTTATTTATTTATTTGTCAAATTTTCTCGCCGCCCATCTCCCCCTTTTAGGGTGCCGACCACACCCAGGGTTGGCTACCCCTCCTCACCCCCCACACAAGACAGCAGAGCCAGGTCTTTACTCCTTTCCAGAAAGCTGGGAGAGTGGGTGCTTACCATTTATTTGAAAAAAATATTTCAACTTTGAGCAACTTCACATTAAAGAAGTAAGTTTTATTCTTTATTTTCAGGTTAAGAACACTGTTAGTGCCTATAAACAGGCCTACCCATGAAACGAATATAATAATTTTGTAACATCTGGCCTATATTTGAGCCTGAATGTGCAGGGGTTCCCCAAGGCCTGAAAAGTATTTCAAGGGTTCCTCCAGTGTCAAAAAGTTGAGAAAGGCTGCACTGGAGCACGGGCCCCAGCTGCCTCTTATCACTGAAACCTAGGGGTATTTAAGCTGCCTTTATCAAGGAATCCAGTCTTAATTATTCTAAGCTGTTAGACAATGTCTGTAAAAAAAATCAGCCTGGTTTGATCTGCCCTCCTTACATAAGTGACACGCATCAGAAGCTTACCTCAACCTGCCTCTGGGCTCAAGCAAGACATTATTATTCACTCCCCTGCAAGAAAAATACCCCCCAACTTGGTCGTACTTTTAGGAAAATGAATGGTGCTCTCCCGCCGACTACGTTTCTATGGTTTTAATCGTTTCATGGTTTTTAATGTTTTTAATGATTTTTGCAGATATTTTGGGGTTGATGTTGTATTGCTTTTTCGATTGTTAGCTTTGGGAGCTGCCCAGAGTCATGGGCGTGAGATGGATGGCTACATAAATTTAATAAATAAATAATTTAATTAATAATTAAAATACAACAAAGCTTTGGGCCAGTCAACTCTCAGCCCAATTCACCTCACAGGATTGATGTTGTGGGGAAAATGGGAGGAGGAAGGAGTATTAGGTATGTTTGCTGCCTTGAGTTATTTATAACAATAATAAAGGTGGGATAAAAAAAATCGAATAAACAAACAAACAAACTTGCAGGCTTTACCTTGCAAGCTATATCCATGGCACCAGCGGTTGGAGAAAGCTGCAAAAGGATGGTGTCTTGCCATTATCATAGCTTTCAAAGGGAATTTGTATGGATAAACATGGCATTTTGATAGCCAGGCACCTTGGCCCTTGAATCAATAATCCATGTTCTTTTGGAAAACAACTAGGCAATGAATGCATCCCAGGTGAGGACCTGAGTGTTAAGGGATTTTTGATACTCCAGGAGCTGCTGTAGTTCAGAAGACAGGACACCAACTGAATGATGAACTTTGCAAGCACTATTGGCCAGCTGGAGAGAGCTCTGATTGTCTTGTGGGGATCCCTTATGGTAGCGTTTCTCAACCATGGCCACTTTAAAATGGGTGGACTTCAACTCCCAGAATTCCCCAGTCAACCTGGCTTTTGATGAGAATTCTGGGGGTTGAAGTCCACCCATCTTAAAGTGGCCATGGTTGAGAAATGCTGCCTTATGATGACCCTTGCCCATTTCTTCCACCCCATAATCAGCAGCAAGGGGAACAATTGTATGGGTTGCACTCTCCCCTCTCTTTTGGTTAGTGTAGTTTTTAATTGTAGTTTTTAACTGTTTTTAATTGGTTTTAATGGTTGAATTTGGTGATGGTTAGTTTGTGCCTTAATTGTGTACACTGCCCAGAGTCACTTGCAAGTGAGATGGGTGGCTGTATAAATTCAATAAATGAATAAAAATTTAAAAATGCTTCAAAGGGCAGGTGAGTGAAAATGTGGAAGTGCTCTAAGTGTGTAAGGATAAGAATGGGAATGATCTCACACTAGCTTCGGCTTCAGTATGAAAGGCAACTATTTCTCATGTATTTATTCATTAAATTGATACCCAGCCCTTTCTCCAGGAAATCAAAGCATGTGATTCCCCGGTTTTCTCTGCAAGAGCAATCAGGCTGAAAGATAACGACTGTGTGCATCACATAGTAAGATCCAAGGATGAATGGAGAACCCAGGTCTCCCCTCATCACAGCGCAACCTTTCCAACTCAGGCATCTTCCAGATGTGTGGATTCAACTCCCAGAATTCCCCAGCCAACCTGGCTTTTGATGGGAATTCTGGGGGTTGAAGTCCACACATCTGAGAGGCACCAAGGTTGGGAAAGGCTGCTGTAAGTGCTACCCATGACACAGTATCCCTGGAAAATGAGTGCAGATTGCAACAATGGCTAAATTGGTATTGCAATGGCAATGGAATATACAAGGGGTGAGCAGACTATCCTGGATTAATGTATCTATGAGTCATAAAGGTAATCCTCACTTAACAACCACAATTGGGACTGGAATTTTGGTTGCTAAGCGAAGCAGTCATTAAGTGATCTGATCCAATTTTATGACCTTTTTTGCAGCAGCCGTTAAGCGAATCACCATAGGTATTAAGTGAACCACGTGGTTGTTAAGCGAATCACATGGTTCCTCACTGATTTTGCTTGCCATAAGCTGGCCAGGAAGGTTGAAAATGGTAATCACATGACCATGAGATGCTGCAATGGTCATAAATGCAAACTGGTTGCAAAGTACCCAAATCGTGATCAAGTGTCTGTGGGGCTGCTGCGACAGTCTTAAGTGAGAGGATTGATCATAAATTGTTTTTTTCAGCACTGTTGTAAGTTCAAATTGTCACTAAACAAATGGTCATTAAGTGAGGACTACCTGTAATCATATATGCTACAAATCCTACTGGGAGCATCTCCTAGCTCTGTTGGGATCATAGCCAACTTGATTTCTTTGCTTTCTAGATTTCAAAATGCCAACCCAGGAGTCTTTTGGGAGTTACCAGGATGAGACTAAAACAGGGCAAGGTGAGTAAAAGAGGACTTGATGAATCACCTTTGGCCAATCACAGGGGAAGCCACCTTGAAACATTTTAAAAAGATAAAGTTTGTTGAACCATGCACTCACTGTGGATAACGGAAGGATTTTTTGTTCCAGGCTAAAGCTTGCCCCCATCTTTAGTTTAATCTCCAGTTAGTTTAATCCAAGCTGGGGGAAAAAACAACAACAACCAGAAGCTTGAAAAACTTGATTTTGTTTTGAGAGATGCTTTTACAAGCCTTGGTATTTCCTCCCTGAACCTGAGGTTGGCAAACTTTGTTGGCAAACTTTTCTGTACTGTAATCAATAACAAGGAATTCTTTGTGTGCTGTCGGTCATTTCATGTGAGTCACTCACCCATCTAAGATCCCCAAATGGTTGGTATCTCACTGAAAGGTGTGTGGATCTGTTCCTCACATAAGCTCCCCTCCACTGACCAGGGCTAAATCAAGATGCCTGTTCCTGGCTGTTTCTGAGCTGAGGAGGGTAGTTAGCGGGGAGAGCTGGTTACACATGTCTCGGTGATGGGATAAGGAAGACTGAATGATAGTGAGACATCTTCTATATACTATTGAAACTCTCCTGTTTGCCTGTTTGTTACCCTCAATTGGGTGAAATGGTGCATCATAGGGCAACAATTTTTGAATCAACATACCTCAAATGAGCTAACTTAAAGAACACACCCAAAATCAGGGACCCATTCCTCCCGTGGGATTGAAATTTGGCAAAGTTATGGCCGCTTCAGCACCACCACACTGCTGCACCACCACACTCCCACAGTCAGCCGCTGTCACGTGATCGTCATTTCCAAAGCTCCCTGCCAGCTTCCCACAAGGAAGGTCAATGGGGAAGCTGGCAGGAAGTCACAAGTTGCTCCTGCTCCCACTGCTTTTATGCCTGTCTGTGGTCATTCTGTTTCTCTGTTTAGGTAAGGAAATGTCTCTGAAACAATGACCCAATGGGTCACGGGTTGTCTAGTTACAGTTAATGGTGGAGAACCTTCATTCACGCATAGCCAACAATGATTTTGCTGCAGAGGGGGGTTCTTGCTCAACTGGACCACAGAGGGTATGCTATTTTTGAGGCCTCCTGAACTCCCAGCACATACATATGGAGGATTGAGGTGATGCTCAGATCCCAGATGTTAGAGGTCTTGTGGTTTCTGAGCTTCCACTGAGCTTCCACTCATTCTGGAAGAGCCTGTGAGGTGATCAGTTAGATGCCTTTCCTGTTCTGCCTCCGAGGATCTTCTTAGTGAGATTTGTACTGTTGCAAGGGGTTCTTAACCTTTTGAGGAACCCCCCCCCCAGGGCTCCTTTGAGATTTTGGTGAATTCTACGGACCCCTTCTCAGAAAAATGATTTTAATTGCATAAAATAAAATGCATAGAGATGGACCAGTGTTTCTCAACCTTGACAACTTTAAGACGTGTGGACTTCACTCCCAGAATTCCCCAGCCAGCCATGCTTAGGGAGTTGCTTTAAAGAGATACGGTAAAGCTGTGTTTTTCAAACTTGGCAACTTTAAGATGTGTGGACTTCAACTCCCAGAATGGACACGCCAGTGCTAGCTTCCCTTTCCAAACACATTGCAACTTTTAAAATCTGGTGCCTATTCATCTGCAGTATTTTCCGTCCTTTTCTTCCAGATTTTACATGGGTGGTGAAGGCTAATGACCGGGCTTATCATGCACAAATTCGAAAGAGGCATATCTGGTGTTTGAAGAAGAAAAAATATGCAGTAAGTCTTATCAGAGGCAGCAGGAGGGAGGGAGGGAGGAATAAAAATGTCAGGGATTTCAAACACTCTTTATATTCTACTTCTCTCTCTCTCTCTCTCTCCCTCTCTGTGTGTGTGTGTGTGTTTTAAGTTTAATGAGCTTCCCAGAAGCTTTTGCATTAAAGGTACCTGTGGAGAAACTCTTTCCCCTTGAAGAAAGAATTCAGGAGTATACGGACCAATCCTTTGAGTTCACAAGGAAAACGTGTGTGTGTGTTATAGATTCAGTGAATAACACAACCCATTAATGCAACAATCTTCTAGGGGTTTCTAGCCATCCAGCCTAAAACAGCTGCTAAACAGAGCCAAAGCTATGCCATGGACCCAGGGATTAAATCCCATGGAACTTGGACTGGAAAGGTGAAGGTGGAGAGATGTACTTTCAGACTTGCAAGATTCTGTTAATGTAACGTTACAATAAATTTAGAGCTAGTACTTCTGGGTGTGCTTTTTGTCTGGATTACCACAGAAGGCTGACATCAATCTTGCAAGTCTCAAAGTACATCTCTCCCCCCTTGCCTTTACAGTAAAAGAAACTAGGGAGGGTGTCTTCTGAGATGTTTGCTATGCCCCCATTCCTTCTGCAGACTTGTCTGACTGTTGTCTAGTCTGTGGCTCTTCCTCCTGTCTCCCAAGCTCCTTCCCACATACCATTACAGGCTCCCAAAAAAGAGATTATCAGACCATGGTTAGGTGCAACTGGGAAAGACTCATTAGAGGTCACCCACTAAGTTAAGCTTTATGGAAAAGAATAAATGGGCATGAATTTGACAGCAGAAATGGCAGTACCTAAAAACCAGTGGAGAATGGGTTAGGGTTCCTTGACTATCACCAGTCTCAGATGTGGCCACCTTGAGCAAAGGATTGATGTCATCAGAAAAAAGTTGAGCTGTAATCATACTTAACTACTTTTAGCTAAAGGTCACTTCTAGAGGTCTTTCTATCTCTCACCTCTTCTTTTATTATCTGCCCTCTTGCCAGGAACATCTGCCTGCATATATAATATTCCTTTCTTCACACTTCACTTCATGAAGTGGGCTATGATCTATGAAAACTTGTTGTTGTTTATTCGTTTAGTCGCTTCCGACTCTTCGTGACTTCATGGACCAGCCCACGCCAGAGTTTCCTGTTGGTCGTCAACACCCCCAGCTCCCCCAGGGACGGGTCCGTCCCCTCTAGAATATTGAAAACTTATATGTGTTAATAAATTAGCTTGAATTCCATGTGATTCTTTGCTGGTTTATCATTCACAGGACAATGCCATTAAGACATCTAAGTACAACGTTTTCACTTTTCTCCCTCTCAACTTGTATGAACAGTTTCACCAGATAGCTAATCTATACTTCTTGTTCATCATTCTTTTGCAGGTAAGAGAGCAATTTATTCCCTTCTGGATTAGCAGCAAAATTAGGACCTTTCTACCCTTCTATTGAGATTTGTACATAACATGTTCTGAGGCCAGAGGCTTTCAGCCCTCTAAAGAGGCTCTATTCCCACTCTGTTTTTTGGATGTGGCATCCACAGGGGTGGGGCAAAAGAATCAGGATGAAGGCTACAACCACATGATTGAAGCCCTGCCCCTTTTTAACATGCATTACTCATGTGAACAAGAGGCAGAGCTGTCAGCCTTACTAGGTAGACCAGACAGGAAACATGACCAGATGAGCTAATTCTACTTTATTGTAAAGCTATGTTAACAGAATCTTGCAAGTCTGAAAGTACAATTCTCCCACCATCTCCTTTACAACCCAAGAAACTAGGGGGGGTCTCTTCTGAGCCTCTTGCCCCATCCACTTTTCTGCTGTGGGCTGAGCTGCCTTTTATCTGACCATTCCCTTGGTTTCATCTCTTTACCCTGTCTCCCAAGGTCATTCCCACATGCTACTACAGGAGCTTCAGTCACATGGTCACAGTTGCCATCATGACTTTTTGATTCCCCCTCCAGAGCACTCCTGGTGGGGAGAAAAAAACATGAGAAATTACATCACCTTGTTCTATAGCAAAGGTGGCTGCTTCTTCCTCCCTCAACACTCCCTCCCTTCCTTCTCCTTAAGGCTTCTGGAAGACGTAGGCTGATGGGAAACCCAGAGCCCTCTGTGCCTGTGGGCCTCAAGGCCTCTGCCTTGCCTATTTGTCTGGCCTTGCTTGTACAAGAATATATGCCCTCTTTTCATTCTGCTTTCCCCACACGGGCAAGGATGCCTTGTTCCTGCTGAAGATATTAGTGCAAACTTCTCCCTTTCGGCCTCCTTTCAAATAAAAAAAGGTTTCTACTTTGCCTTCTGTTCCAGACCATCCCACAGATCTCCACACTGCCTTGGTTCGCACTCCTCCTTCCCCTTGCTATCTTGTTGTCCATCAGAGGCATCCGCGACTTAATTGATGATGTTGTAAGTATTTGCTTGTTTTCAGTGGCTGCACAGTCTAATTCAGTGTTTCTCAACCTTGGCAACTTGAAGACGTGTGGACTTCAACTCCCAGAATTCCCCAGCCAGCATCTCTTGGAGGTAGTAGGATCATTCTGTATCAGATAGGTCTATCAGAGTCACCTTAGAAGAAAAAGGCAAGGTATTTCAACAGTCTACACCAGTATTTTTCAAACTTGGCAGCTTTAAGCTCTGTGCACTTCAACTTCACCTCCAATTTCAATTCCAATGCACTGGCTGGCAAATTCTGGGAGCTGAGGTCCACACATCTTAAGGTTGCCGAGTTTGAAAAACACTGGTGTAGACAACAGGTCATTTTTGGTATTATCTTTGTTCTAGGATCCCTCATTGGCTATATCACACAGGGAAGCCAGGTCTGTTGTTGTTGTTCACTTGTTTAATCAGTAAGAAACTGCTGATCAGGCCTGCTGTGTGTTATTTTGAAGTGGAACTGAAAAGGAAACAACTCTAGTACAGTTAGTCCTCAACTTATGACCATTTGTTTAACAACTGTTCAAAGTTACAATGGCACTGAAAAATGCGACTTACGACTGATCCTTGCAGTTACTACTGTCACAGCATCTCCGCAGTCATGTGATCAAAATTTGGGCGTGTGGTAACTGGCATGTATTTACAACAGTTGCATCATCCTGGGGTCGCGTGATTGTAATTTGCGACCTTCCCAGGGGGATTCCAACCAACAAAGTCAACGGGGAAGCTGGATTCATTTAATGACTGCATGATTAGCTTAATGATTGTGCCAAAAAGGTTGTAAAATCAGGTGCAACTCACCTAATGACTGCGTCACTTAGCAATGGATGTTCCAGTCCCAGTTGTGGTCATAAGTCGAGGACTACCTGTAAAGTACCTGGTTGAAGCAAGAGGAAGAAGAGGATTCTGGTTCATTTCCCTCTGCTTTTTATTTGAGCCTAACTAGAACAGGAGAATTCTGTTTTGAGTCCCCAACCCACCAGGATTCAGACTGGAGGTTTTAAAAGCTCCTTCCCTTCGATTGTAAGGAGTAAGGACCACCTACCTTCAGGTGAGTCCACCTGCACTTTTGGTCTTGCACCATACAGTTAGGTGTAATCTGTGTTTAAAGAAGGTAGCCTTTGGCAAGAAAAGTCTGCAGAGAAAAACAAGCAGGCTGCTCCATCTTTGCTCAACCTGAGAATTCCAGTGCAGAAATATAGCAGTTAACCCTACTCTATTTTTGCCCAGGGATTCTCAGGTTGAGCAAGACTAAATACATTACATTTTACAGAACAGAATTATTTGCACCCAGGTGAGGCAAAAGAGGATCAGTGACTTAGCTAGCATTGCAAAAGCCCATTCCTTGTACGTATAGCTTGCATAAACTTTTCACGATTTGATGGAGGTAATTCTGATGGAATATGAGTCACAGGTGTTCCTTGCACACAGCTCTAGAAACCATAGGAAGATCTCAACACTAGACACCTTCAACTTGAAGCCCACACAACTTAAAAGCTGCCAAGTTTGAGAAATCCTAGATTAGAGGAAGTTGTGGACGAACAGAAGCTCAGTGTACCAATGCAATCCATTCATTCTTTTTTGCTTCTCAGGCACGGCACCGAAGTGATGGGGAAATCAACAACCGACCTTGTGAGATCTTGACAGGGAGAAGGTGAGCCAATGTGGAAGATGCTTTCAGAGACATGTTTACCTCCTTTGAAAAGTACTATCCTTTTAAGTATTAGAACAGAGTCTGTGAATAATTAATCTTATACATATACCCTCCTTGGACGCTATTCATACTAATCGGCTTCCTTATGCTGAATGTGATGTCATCTCATGGCCAAATATGGAGACCTTCATGGCATTGCCAAAAGACCCACATTAGAGTAGGAATCCATTGCCTACTTCTGAAAAGTTTGGGATGTGATCTTCTACCTGACTGCTGATTGGCTAGAATCACCCAAAGAAGATGGGATGGATGGCTTGGTTGATTTGATTGATTTTTGCCTATTGTTTTATTACTAGACAACCCGTGAGCCATTGGGTCATCGTTTCACAGATACTACCTTACCAGGTTCCTCAATGCCTTCAACAATGGCAGAGCATCTAATGTACTGCCTTCACTGGAAAAGTTCTGAAAAATTCAGGGAGATATTCAGAGATGTATCTGCCTTGAAAATAGCCCATGTCATTCACATTGAACTGTATAGCCCAGTCAAACATCAGGAGCTGACCACAGGGAATGTTTTATCACATTTTGTATTATGTCATAAAATGTTTTATGATTATTTTTATGTCATAAAATGTTTTATAAAATTTGCCAAATTTCTGTTCCATGGGAGTCACAGGTCCCAGATTTTGGAGGCATTCTGTATGTTAGACCATTTGAGGTACCTTGGTTCAAAAATTGTTGGCCTATGGTGCACCATTTTGCTCAGTTAAAGGTTACAAACAAACAAACATGAGAGTTTTAGTAGTATATAGATTACTTTTTTTCAATGGCACTGAATCATCAGGCAGCAAACACTGAAGCAAACCACAAGAAACAAGGAGCGTGGAGATAAGCCCACAAGAACATATTTCATACTCAACGTTGCAAAAATGAACTTGGTGTCTAGTGTTGAGGTCTTCTTACAGTTTCTAGAGCTGTGTGCAAAGAACACCTGTGTCTTCACCCTATTGCGCTAGGGAAAGTTGAGATGAGGGCAACCCTTGGACTGAATTTCTTCAGAGGGGGGAAGCGTTCTCCAACAGTTCTTGAGAGTGACATTCACTACAAATTCAGCTTCTTTCCCCCCCACCCCCAAGCTTTTTGGCTTATTGCCGCAAGTGCCCAAGCCTTTTCATAGGCTCCACAGAGCTGATTCCCCCATGTGCCTGACCATCTATTATCTCTCCCATCAACCCCAGTTTCAGCAAACAGAAATGGAGTGATATACAAGTGGGTGATATTGTTTGCCTTCACAAGGACAGCTTGGTACCGGTAAGAATTTTTGTCTTCTTGTCTTAATCAAGGCTTCCCTGGAATAAGCTGTAAGTTCTCAAGAGACATAAACATGGCTAAGCTTCAATCAGGACTTTCTAGCTTTTCTAGCAAATTTCCTAGGTTGAAAGGAAAGATGAGGATTAGAGGTATCAAACAAACAAAGGCGAATGATTTGGTGAGATTATTTCAAGAATGGTAAAAAAATTGAGATCCTAAAAGGAGCTGCCTCTTCTAATTGCGACAACTATGTTTCAGTTCAGAACAAAAGAGCAGAATGTTGAAAACTTCTGTGCCTGCAAATCTCCATCTTTAGACTGGCTCTAGGGGTTTGAAGTGGATGCCCTTTCTTATGTAGAGGCTTGAATGAAATTGCTGGCAGCATAGGGCAGATTTTAACGTGCTCCCCCTCATATGCACTGGGATGCTGCTTTTGTGTATAATTGGACATGAAATCATGAAATCCATCCCAGGGCTGCAGTCTAGATCACTAAAATCTACTTTTAAAAAATGGTGCTTAAAAAAATAAATAAATCCCAAAAGAAGGCAATGGAAAACAACATCCATATTGTTGCCAGAAAAACGACCCAGACTTGTCCATGAAATCATCAGGAGATGAGCTGATGTAAAGGAGACTTTACATAAGTTGGATCAGGGTACCAGTGTTTTGTTCTGTTTAGAGCATTTTTTTTTTTTGGTCCCTTCAAGTCAGTCTTGACTCCTGGTGACTGCCTGGACAAGTCCCTGCAGTTTTCTTGGCAAGGTTTTTCCGAAGTGCTTTGCCATTGCCTCCTTCCCAGGCTGAGAGAGAGCGACTGGCCCAAGGTCTCCCAGCTGGCTTTGTGCCTAAGGCAAGACTAGAACTCACAGCCTCCCAGTTTCTAGCCTGATGCCATAATCACTATATCAAACTGGCTCTCACATTCCAATTTGGATTTACCTAAGTTTGCAGTTTTGTACCAATACATGAACTGAACTTTCGGAATCATCTGACTTTCTCACTTTTCTGAATTTTGCAAAGCAGTTCACCACTGTTTGAACAAATATATTAGGAAAAACTGTACAAAAAAACATACTACATGCATTAGGGGAAATGGCTTCTTAAAACTGCATTATGCAAAATTAGAAACTAAAGTCTCTATCTTTGGAGAATGGTGCACCAAAATGCATACAGGATGCATTTTGGACAATTGAGCTGATGGTATAAGGCAGCTTCTTATATTTCATGACACCCTTCCCCAAATTGGCGGCCTCCCAAAGTTTCAGGCTGTATTTCCCATCACTCTAGCCAGCATGGCCATTCATTATACTGTCTGTGGAATGAGGGAGGTTGTAGTACATCTGGAGTGCAACAGGTTGGTGATACTTGTCCTACATTCGTGCAAAATCCACTCCAGATTGGTTTACTCTCTAACAAATGGGTTTAGGCTGTCACTTTAAAGAAGATGACCATGGATGCCAAATGATGGCCTAATCTTGGGACAAGCAAGAGAGGTGATCCTAAAGAGGTGCTTGAATCTATTTATGTGGACCACACGACTACAATTTTCTTCCCTTCCCTTGGCCCAATCTGTCAGTTGTGATGACATAATTGGTGACCCTGTTTGTGTCTATCAACAAAGCTCTCTGCTTTCTTTTCAAGGCTGACCTCCTCTTACTCTCCAGTTCAGAGCCAAACAGCCTCTGCTACGTGGAGACCATGGACATAGATGGGTAATGTAGTTGCTGGTTATTTTTAAATTATTGCCCTCTCATTGTACATAGAAAATGAACCTTCTCAAATATCAGGTCTTTGTTTCAAGGAACTGCAGTTTAAACTAAGAAGTCAACTCTAGGAATTATCACCATCACCATCACCATCACCCTTCTTGTCAAAACCCTGCACAGAAGCAGAACCAATAAAGCAATTCCAGGAAAATCAGCCATAATAAAATCAAACAAAATCAACCAGTGCCATAAAAATCAAACTCTGCAAGCACAGCATTTATCCATTTCCTATTATTTAAAAAGAATTTCGTCCTGCAGCAGTTCTGGCCTTGGAAATGCTTGGGGGAATGTATATTTGTATGTTGCCTTTGAAACCTAGAGAGAAAACACAAAGGCCAGCAATATTTCCCCCAGGAGAAAGCTCCATTAGAAGGGCAATTTGGCCAAGCACATCTCGACTCCAAGCCCCCAGTGACTCACCAGCAGGGTCTCCTTGGCTGATCTGAATGTACCACTTGAGTGGAATCGGGAGTGACCATTAAAAAATTTTTTTTAAATTTTAATTAATTCAGAGGGGGTCTGAGTGCACACTTTTTCCAGATTTTGTATACATGTATATTAAAAAAGGCACATTGTAAAATTTAGAAAAGTGGAAAGGAAGGAAGGAAGGAAGGAAGGAAGGAAGGAAGGAAGGAAGGAAGGAAGGAAGGAAGGAAGGAAGGAAGGAAGGGGGAGGGAGGGAGGGAGGGAGGGAGGGAGGGAGGATCTACCAGTTCAGAATAATGCTGTACGATGTGGGATTGAGTGTACCATAGCTTCTTCCTCATATCCAAGTTAAAGGTGCTATTAAGCAGTCCTTGAGTCAGAAGAAAAGGATGGCAGCATAAAGTTTGCAGCCCCAGCTGCTCATCCCTCCTCTTTCATAGTAACACACCTGGAGAATGGAACTGTCTTTATTTATTTTGCACCAAGTTAAGGAAAGGGTTCGCTTTGGTTCTCCTCTCACCAAGTGGTGCGTACGTGAGAAAAACAACCCCCAATCTCTCTCATTAACATGGATGAGGAGGATTGAGTTTAGATGGATGCTTAAAAGGGTGGGTTTGCCCAGCTAACAGGTGGCAGAGGCAAAGCAGGCATGCAAGGGAACACAGGATATGGCTCTCCCAATGCTCCTTTCAACTGTGCCTCTGTGACTGTTACCTGTCATTGAGCTATTTCTGAACCTGGATCTAGACCCGGGTTTAGCGCTCTTTAAAAAGAGCGCTAAACCTGTGTATATAAGGAGCCCCTGTAAGTGCTAAGTGAAGAATGCCAGTCAGGCATTATGCAGGTAGAGGCCTCTGTAAAAAGTAGAAGTTTGGTTTCTCTTGCAGCCCAAGCCAAAATGGCCATGGAAGGCATTGGCAGCAAGCAGAGGAAAGGGCTGTGTCTGCAGCAGCCTAAATGGCCACCAAGAGTTGGGCCGATCCCAACCCTTGACCACATCAGGAACCAAACCAATCAGGCTGTATCTGCATCAAAAACTATGTTGGGAGAAGAGGGGAAACACTACTCTAAAACTGGAATAGCTAAGGGCAATTTTAAACTGTCTCAGCTATGGGCTGTGCATGAGATGAAGGCAGTGTCCTAAGGACATGACTGAAAAACCCAGTTACCAGGGCATCGGCATGCCACAGGCAAGGCAGGACGACTCCTAAGCCTAATAAATTTTTCACATCTCAGAGGTGCTCTTGGAAAGTGCTGGAATAAGGGCAAAAAGGATTATTTTAACACCAGTACAGCTAAGGATGATTTAAACCTGTTTCACTCCTGGGCTGGGGATGAAGTGAAGGGACAAGGTAGGAAATAATTTTGGCAGGGCTCTGGTTAGACCTTAAATTAATTTTGATGAAATGGCATTGGTTTGTTTATGCACAAAAAAACACCATCAAAGGGGGGAAAAGAGAGAGAGAGAGGAAGATGAATAGAAAACCAAAGAAAGTGGCATGTGTTCCCATCCCTGTGTTCACTTAAGGAATGTTCTCCATTAAATTGAAACTGAAACCATCTTTCAATAGAAAAGTTCCACTCATTTTCCTGTTTTTAAGCTGACTCCGCTCTGCCTTTTTCAGAGAGACCAACCTAAAATACAGACAAGCTCTCCTGGTCACGCATGAGCAGCTGATCTGCAAGGAGAACATGGCTGCCTTTGACGGTCAGTGTTCACCAAGATCCCTTCTTTTCATTTTCAGAAATGGTTCCATGGGATTGGCAATTTTACACTTATTACTGCTCTGGTTCCTCTGGGGCTTTAGATGGCTTGCAGATTGCTGTAACTGAATTCTCTTCCTTTTGCTCTTTAAGTTTTGATTTTGTAAATGACTTTAGGGGCCATCTCGTGGAGGGAAATGTGCTTGATAAATAAAGGAATACATGTCTTGATAAATAGCCCTGATTGGAATAAATGCACCATTTAGATAAATGCTAAAAGAGATGGTGAGGTTGCAGGGAAAAGAGAATTTCTTTGGAGAGGAGAAGCAGGTAGGCCAAAATCTCACCTCTTCCTTCAACTCTCCAGGAGTGGTGGTCTGCGAAGAGCCAAACAGCCGGTTACATACCTTTGTCGGCACCCTGGAATGGCACGGAGAGAAATACTCTCTGGATAGTGAGAAAATCCTGCTGCGTGGCTGCAGAATACGTAACACAGAGGTCTGCTATGGCCTTGTTATTTATGCAGGTAAGTCAGCAAGATCAGGCTTGCCTTCCATGGAATCAGAGTGGGAATGTCATGAGTACTGATGGCGAGCTGGAAGGGGCCTCTATCCAGGGGGGAAAACGCATGCGTAGTACTGAGGAATTAAGCAGCCATTCAAAGAGACACAAATCAGACCCGCCTTAACTTTTGTGGTTTATCTGTCTGGGTTTTTCCCACGCTTCTTCAGTTTGTTAGGATTCTGTTTAATGTAGCAGTAATAAACACTGCCAACCTAGCAGTTCGAAAACATGCAAATGTGAGTAGATTAATAGGTACCGCTTCGGCGGGCAGGTAACGGCGTTCCATGTAGTCATGCCGGCCACATGACCACGGAAGTGTCTACGGACAAACGCCGGCTCTTCGGCTTTGAAATGGAGATGAGCACCGCCCCCTAGAGTCGGACATGACTGGACTTAATGTCAAGGGAAACTTTTACCTTTACCTTTAATAAACACTAGAGACCTACTCCTCGTCTCAGTGTGATTTCTGACTGTTAGGACAGGGAAGGGGCTTTAGAGGGCACCTACAGTAGGCCAAATCTGCTGCACAATGCAACATCTTTAAATACGATGCAGCTCTCACAGTGGAATATTTGCAGATCAGTGCCTCAGGACGATCTGTCGTTGTCATCTCTCTCCAGCAAAAAAAATGTATCATCCATGTCCTCCCAAGGCAAACTATTCTGTCATCCACTGAGAGGTGTTTCCTAGGGCTTTCCAAATCCTGCTTCTCTGTAATGTCAGTCCTGCTGTCTAGAGAAACAGGAAACGGAGTTGCTCCACCTTCTCTTCAGCAGCTGGTCAGAGACATCCGAAGGGAGAAGGACCACTTATCAGTGGTGCCACAGAAGCCACTTGCCACCTTAACTGGAGATGGATTGGATTTACGACTCTGTCTTCCACTTCCCTATAATCCTTTCATCGCCAATCTAAATTTCTCCATAATCTTTTAACCAGCCCCAGCCTACTTCTGCCAAATGAACTTTTATTTTCGATCAGATTCCAGCCCACCTCTGTGGCAACCTTCTCTGCTCCCTTTTCTACATTTCCTCAAGCAGGAAGTGTTAAAGGAACGGACCGTACCCGTTCATGCTTTTCTGGCTCTGGATAATCTCAGATAAGGTCTCTCTCGCTTCACTTGAAAACAGTTGCACCCAAATCTGTGCTTTGAAATCGCTTAGAGTTTTTAAATTAAAAATAGCAGATAGATAAATAAATGAACCTAACAACCAAACGATCAGGATCTAATAATGTGCCAGCTCTCAACATTATTTAAAAATGGTAGTTGGTGGCAGCCTGGCCCTTGGTTTGAGCCCATGCCCACCTGTCCCCAGATATCAAACTTTGAACTGAGGTGGCACAGAGCACTGAGTGGCAGAGAATCCAGTTTACCTTTCAAGCCTACAGGGCATTTCGTGACTGGTTTCTCCCATTGTGGCAGCTGTGTTTATTTTGTTTTAAATCTGACTGTCTCAAATGTCTCTTTTCCAGGTTTCAATACCAAAATCATGAAAAACTGTGGGAAGATCAAGTTAAAAAAAACAAAACTCAGCCGTCTGATGGATCGTCTCGTGCTAATGGTAAAAGCTACCTACTACTCAAGGTTTACGTGGCCAGGAGGAACTGGAGGGATAAGAGAGGGACCTGGTTCTACCTAGCAGCAGCATCTGAAAGGGGGTCAAAAACAGCAAGATGGCAGCAGCACAATCAAAGCAGCACTCATTACAATGAGTGTAACATTGACACATGGATAAAAGGGATGAGGTTTCAGTGGCATTGCCAAAGCCACCATCTTGCTTTTTTTTGACACCCCTCCCCCCACTACACAAATGCCACTTTTACTTTTTCAGAGGACTTCGTTAGAAACCTTCAGGGTCTCATAATGTCCCTGAGAACCAAACCCACAGAATTATTTCCATAAACATTAAAGTTCCCTCTTATGAATAAGATATTTTGACTGCCTAAAGATACATTTATTATTTCTTCCTTCCCAGTATTCCTATCCTGCTGTCTCCACAACTGACATAAAACCACGAAAAAAACAAGTAACGTTAACATAGATACCCCAGAACCTGGGTGTCCATAAAATGTGATCCTGTCCAATTCTAAAAATCATAAATACTCCATACTCATTAAAAGCTCTAGTTCCAAATGACTACTAAGGGAGAGAGCAAACAGTCTGGGAATCCTGGGCTAATAAGTTTGCTTTCTGCAGGGAAGATTATTCAAATGTAGGGTTCCTGTGTTTGCAATCTGGCATTTATATTCCTGGGAATTGAACCAAATCATTCTACAGGTTTAGCAACCGCAATTGGGACCTTGGTTGTTAAGTGAAGCAGTTGCTAAATGAAACCGTGACTGTGCTTACGATATTATTTCAGCTTTCCTTTGTTTTACAGACCTGTGAAGGTTGTAAATGTGAGGATTAGTTGCAAAGTTACTTTTTCATTCACATCATAACTGTGAATGGTTGCTAAATGAGACAGTCACTAAACAAGGACTACCTGTATATGCCAAATTCTACGTCAGTCTCTTTCTGTATAGTTTGCATTGTACTGAATGCATCTGGAGGGCACCAGATTGG
Source organism: Candoia aspera (assembly GCF_035149785.1). NCBI lineage: Eukaryota > Metazoa > Chordata > Lepidosauria > Squamata > Candoiidae > Candoia > Candoia aspera. Next base: position 332,887,032 of record NC_086153.1, read on the forward strand.
GAAAGGCCTGGCCTGTATGCTGACTAGCAGTTGCTCTTTTTTTGATTTAGGTGGAATCTTTCCCCACTTTTATTTGGAGATGCTAAAGGTTGGCCCTGAGAGCTTCCTTCACAACCCTTCTTCAAATTGAGCTAATGACATTCTTATTGTCTCATGTTTCCATAGATCACAGTGAGTCTCCTTCTGATCTCCTTCAGCCTTGCCATTGGCTCGGGGATATGGGCCACCAAGTTCCTCCAGGAGCACAGCTACCTTTTTGTCTTCTACAGCCACACCAGTGCAGTCAGCTATGCATTCTTTGCATTCTGGGGATTCCTTATCCTCCTCAGCCTGGTCATCCCCATGTCCATGCTCATCACGTATGTTCTGATCCTTTCTTTTCCCACACTGGGGGTGGAGAGCCTATAATCCTCGGAATACTGCAGAGATACATCTCCCAGCATCTCCCATTCTTGGCTGGAGCAGTTGAGAACAGCTGCAGCTCAGCAACCCTAGAAGTCCATAGGTTCCCCACCTGTTTCCTGCTTGAATATGATGGGTCCACTGTGCGGCATTGGGTTGGCTTTGACTTAGTCGCATAATGGGACCTTCCATGGAAACCCTTCTCCTGGAAAACATGCAGTGTCTTATTGGCTGAGGCTTTATTTCTGCTGGTCAATGGCAGTGATGTCCACATCAGCTGGAAACTGCTGGAGAATTGATTTGTTCGGTAGTTGAAAACTTTTCCATTAATAGAATACATTCCTTTGGTCTGATGATTTGTGAAAGAGGCAGCAACACAGTGCCCCAAAATGATAAGATGCTCTGAAGTGGCAGCTATGGAGATCCCCCAGATATTTTAAAATATATTCTTAATTGCCCAAATCTCTTGACTGCCAAATGTCATGAAAGCTTGTGTTCTTGTAAGAAATCCTGTGAGAACAAAATAAGCTCATGAGATTTTGCCTGCAAACGTATACGAGATTTCAAGGTCTTTCTATAAACTCAAGTGAGAGTTCATTGTTTTTTGGACAGTCTTGTGCAGTTTAAACATCTTGACATTTGAGGCAATTTATTTCTGACTGTAATGAAGAGATTTATGCCAAGGTTTAAACTGGAAGTTTACTCAGTCAGTTGAACCAAGTTGAAGTAATTTTATAGCAAATATAAAATTTTAACCTCAACAGTTACGGAATATTTTCTCTCACTTTTATAGTGTAAACAGATTTTGAAATTAATAACTGACAGCAGGTATGAGTGGGAGAAGATAAAAAAATAGACTTACAGTACATAGAATGAGAACATCTGAACTTTCACTCTCTGTCTCCCACCTCTTCACAAGAAATGCAGCTAATATTAACCATGTCTATTGCTTTTTTCCAACACTTCTACTTTTGAGTATTTCCCACCATCTTAGAAATCCCAGAAGGGAGATTGAAATTTGACCTCCTCCTGTGGTCTCCCACCTCCTGAACTGCTGAGTTAAACAGTGGAAACATTTGAGGTGTTCCAATAGAAGAGAACATCTGTAGCTCAGGGTTGAGCTGTGGTGTCCTTGGTGCTCTCTGATCTTGGTTGTTTGCTTGCAGATGTTTCATTACCGGACTAGGCAACATCATCAGTGCATTGCAAGCAAACAATTTGGTATTGATGATGTTACCTAGTTATTCATGATGTCACCTAGTTGGGTAACGAAACGCCTGCAGGCAAACAACCAAGCTCAGAGAGCACCAAGGACGCCACATTTGAGCTGTGAAAGGGATGATAAGAGGAGAGCAATATCATACGTAGAGACCCCACTGCTAAAGATTATCAGCTTTGATTCATTGTGACTAGCAGCAATTCTCCAGAGTTTGAAACCAGATCTTTCCCAGCCCTTCCTGGAGATTTGAAGGATTAAATAAGGACTCTTTGAACCCAAATCTGCTAGCTACATCTCCTTGTCTCTTTCTTAAGTTCAGCCAAAAGAGAGTGCCACATCTCTTCTGTCTTCCTGATCATTGCTGTCCCTCTGCCCTAGGTTAGAATTTATCTACCTGGTCAACAGCTGCTTCATCAACTGGGACATGGAAATGTATTATGCAGTAAAGGACACACCTGCCAAAGCTCGGAGTACAAGTCTGAATGACCAGTTGGGGCAGATAGAATATATCTTCTCAGACAAAACAGGCACTTTGACTCAGAACATCATGACTTTCAAGAAATGTTGTATCAATGGAACCATCTATGGTAATGTTGGCTTGGAAAAGAATGGATTCAGAATCCAGGCAAATGTACTGGGGATTTTAGAATGGGGAGATTTGCAAACACCTGACTAAGTTGCAGAATTCAAATAAGTCTGAATCTTGCTGATAGAGGCTTGTGTACATGTATTTATAATAAGCAATTGTAGCTATGCTGATCCACGGATCAAAAAGTCCAAAATCTATAGCTGATTCTTTTATTACAAGTACCCAAAAGGACACAAATGAGCATGCCAATTTTTGAGTTATTCAGGGCTTTTTATCTAAATATTTGAAGATGCCTCTCCTATTACTTCTTAAACACTTTTTTTCCAGGATAAAATGCCATGATTTAACCCAGTGTTTCTCAACCTTGGCAACTTCAAGCTGTGTGGACTTCAAGTCCCAGAATTCCCCATGCTGGCTGGGGAATTCTGGGACTTGAAGTCCACACAACTTAAAGTTGCCAAGGTTGAGAAACACTGCTTTAACTTAATGCTGTACAACCTCAACACCTGCACTTGGATACATATTGGCTGAATTCACGCAATCTGTTTATCTTCACTTCTGAATCAACCCATTTTCAGGGTTTGAACAAGACAACTAACCAAATGGAGCATGTTCATTCAGTGTGCCAAGCCATTAAACTTTGTAACCAAGATTAAAGATAATACATCTTAGCATATTAGATCTGAAGCAGGCAAAGATGCTTTGGATCTGATGTGGACATCTTTGCTGTACCTATTGAGAAATCCTTAAAGGAGTTGTCCCTTTCCTAGGGTTTACAAGGTTGGTGCAGAGTCCCTGGAAAACCACAATCCACACGGCTACCATATTAATCCAGAAAAAGGTGTGGTTCCTTAAAGGATCTGCTGACAGTACAGCAAAAGTGCCCACATTGGATCTGAAGCACCTTTGCCAGTTTCAGTCTGAATACACACATCTCTAAGGTCAACTCTCTAATTTGCAAAAGTAAAAGTATTTATTGAGAGAAACTCCTTGAAAACCAAAACAAAGCAAAAGCTTAAAAGTACTTTTCTGTGGCACACAAAGGAGAGGGAAAGGTGGCTGTTCCCAGGCAAACAAGCTCTTCTTTCCAAATTTTCTACCCTGAGGAATGTTTTGCCTATGATGGAATCTAGTAGAAATAGCATATTTGACCTGCCAAGTGCACAATTTGCATTCTTCCTTAGAAATCAGTTTCTTGGACTATGTGCATGTTAGCTTTCCTAGGATGTACATGTGCTTAACTGCCAAGCACTGTGCCCTTAATATTCTCTTTCTTCCCTTTACAAATATTTGTAGGTTCGAACAACACTGAAGGCAAATCAATGGTATGTCGCATGTTCCTGCTGTAGATCTGCCTCTGTTCTTGTGGCCACATGAAAGAGCATTGCGCACTAGCAATTAGATGAACCTCCCACCAGCTGGTGGCAGGATTGTACCACTGCATGAAAGAATTTCCCCAACTCAGCATCTTCCAGACACTCATTCCATCCATTCATTTAAGCCTCACAAGGCAGTTGGGTGTACCAGGCTAAAGGAAGATGCTCTGACTCTTTATTGCGGATGTAAAAGCTTATACTGTACTTTTGAGTGCAGTGGGGTTGAATTAACCTCTAGAGACTGCCTGGCAAATCCTAGGGGAAGGTAGAGACTTGTTAAAAGAATTTGGCAATTGTAATAATAGAAATAATTTTTTTCTCCAAAGTGTTAATTAAGCCCCTTTTAAAAGAGTGGAATTAGGTAACATGGTATGGATTAGTGAAGGTAACATGGTATGGATTAGTGACTACTGATTTTAAATCGGGCTGTCTGTCTATTATGAGTGTTGGAGAAAATATTCTGTGTCCTGGAGATGTTGCTGAATTACAACTCCTCACAAGGAGACTATGAAATGGAGAACCATGAATACCGAGTGGAAGTTACAGTTCAGCAACATCTGGAAAGCGACAGGTTCCCCATCCCCGGCTTAGAGAGTCAGTTTTCAATATGAGGTGGACTTACTGAACCAAGATTTAGGAGTAGCCAGTAAAACATAGGTGGGCAACCCAGAGGTTGTGAGTCATCTGTGACTCTCCAAGTTCCCATTTGCGCTCTTACCCCCTCCCGCAGAGCCTGAGTTGACATTGCTAAAATTCAGTGGCAAAATTTCAGCCATACAATTCTCACTTTGTTTTGTTTCCCTCCACTCCCCAAAATAAGGGTGTAAACGAAAGGCCATAGGAAATGAAAGCCCCCTTAAACTGAGCAAAATATGTTTAGCCCCATTCCCTCCAGTGATGTTCCCATGTCCTGGGGCCCTCTGGCAAGTAAGGAGCTGAGTTGTGGACCTTAACCAAAGAGAATGTCCCACCCCTGCATTGTATGGTCTTCCCTGCTTCCCAAGATGTTGGTTTACACTGTTTGAGAGCCAACCATTCTAACGGGTAAGATATCCTGATGGTTTCCAAGCCCATCTCTAACCCTTGTTTGCATTTTCTCCCAGGATACCCTTGTGAGCTGGAACAAATACCTAGACAAGAAATTGGAGTTTCACAATCAGCTGCTTTTGGATACTATCCGGCAGGACCAGGACACAGTAGCGAGGGAATACATGCGGCTGCTTGCCCTGTGTCACACCGTCATGGTGGAAGAGAAAGAAAGTGAGTGGACTAGTAGTAGATTCTACTTTTTGTTCATCTCAGCGTTGCAGGAGTTGTTCATGAGAAAGCTAGAACAGGCTGGGACTGGAAGTAATAGAGAAGCCTATCTTCAGGCCCTCATCTTTGCATGGGTGATGCCCCTTGTCCACAGCATAGACTTTTTGAACTCTGTGTGGGCTTCAAATTCTGCCATGATCTTGGGGAAAAGATTTAACTTGACATCAGCAGAGGGACCGTCTGTACTCATCAAGAAAGTTCAGATGGGAACTGGACGGGCTGGAATGTCTAAGCTATGTTCCAGAAACACTTCAAACATGTATTTGCCTCCTCTTCTGAGAAGCCAGTTGTCTTTGAAAACCAATGCAGTGCTTAATCTTTCTGACATTACTCTGACAGCCCAACTGTAGGTCTTTTGAGCATGCTGGTCAGAGGCAGGTGAATACCCAGGGTGGGGACAAACTCCAATGGAAGGAGAAGGAAGTCTGTGACCAGGTATCATCAGAGGACAAAAAGGAACTTAACGTGGTATAGTTCTAGAGTTCTGAAATCATCTGTCTCCAAGGAAATCTTTGCCTTGTGGATGTAACCACTACATGCTTAGAAGTAGAGGCATATTGCAGCAAATGTGCCTTTGTTGAAAGTGATGCACAGTATGACATGCTTTGGCCTGAATATGTATATCAGCATGGGTATATGAGATACCCAACCACTATCATTTGAGTCAGTTGGAAAGGTGGTACCAAGTGGCCTTAGAAAGTGTGATATGCACAACCAACATGCATTGGTTGTAATTGTGTATAGTGTCCTGGCTAATTAGGTGAGAAACATGATATTTATTTATTTATTGATTGATTTGATTTCTATAGCCGCCCATCTCAACAAGTGACTTATACTCAGCTTCCATGTATAAACTAGCATGGCGCTAATGCACAGTAGCCAATATGCATAGATGGGGAATGTGATGCCCACACTCTCCATACTTGGATTAGAATGAAGCACATAGCAAGCATTGTCTAAGTGCTTCAGAAGAGTCAAGGAGTACAGCCAATGCTATGAGTCACAAACTTGCATATGGCCTTCCAGGTCATTTTGTGGGTTCCATGTCCCACCTCAAGACGCTGTCACAACCTAGGCCAGGATTTGTCAGCCTGCCACTGGTGCAGCTGACAAAGGCCAACCAGAGCACATCCTTGTTCTTGCTATTTGGACAGGGATGGAATTCCCCCTCCTTTGCACTGGGAGGCAACCCTGCTTTTATTTGCATTGGCTGGTCCACCCTGCTACCCTCCTCTGTTCCGGCTGGAGCAGGAGGAGAAAACCTGCTGGGAGGAAGCTGAAAAGCAGTGAATGGCAGGCAATGACTTGGCATGGTCTATTTTGACTGGCAATGGTTTTCCAAGTCTGAGAACTTCTTCTGGCCACTTGTTACCTGCCCAGGATTGAACTGCAGACAGTCTGTGTGCAAAGCAGATGCTGTGTTATCAAGGTGTGAAAACAATTTGAAAACCATGTACCTCTAAGAAGGTGATGTAAAGGCTAGTAGACAACACACAAGGTGTAATGGTATGTGGGAAAGACCTTGGGAGACTGGGCAAAGAGACGCTGCCAAGGGACTGGTCAGGTAAGAGACAGTGTAGGCTGCAGCTGGATAGTGGGCAAGGCAAGAGGCTCAGAAGAGACCAGGGGCTGTAAAGGAGATGGGGCTGGGATTGTACTTTCAGAGTTGCAAGATTGATATAGGCCTCGCAGGATAACCAGATAGGAATCACAACTGGATGAGTTAATTCTACTTTATTGTAAAGCTACATTAACAGAATCTTGCAACTCTGAAAGTACAATCCTCCCGCCATCTCCTTTACAGGCCGAGAAACTGATCCTCTTGCCCCGCCCACTATCCAGCTGCAGCCTATGCTGTCTCTTATCTGACCATTCCCTTGGCAGCGTCTCTTGGCCCTGTCTCCCAAGATCTTTCCCACATACCATTACACAAGGACTGGAATACTTCTTGGGAGGACCCATCTCACTGAAATAGATACCACCTGTTTTGGTTGTTGTGTTGGCATCTCAACCATCTGATTTGATTTGCTGCATCTCCTTGCCAATGCTAGAAGGATTCCGGTATTGTCTGACATTGGATATGAAGAGATTAAAACCTTCTTATGAAACTTCAATTAATTCAATGACACTTGAGCCTCTCCTTCTGTTTCTAATCCTATTACATGTGCAATTGAGGGCACCTCCCCAAGTTACCAAAAATGCTGGCTCCAACATGACATCCCATTGCTGATGTTGAAAGAGATACAGTTTTGTTCTGAACAGCCAAACAAACGTTGGTGACAGTTATGCTTACTGTACCTGTGTCAAGATCAATATTTATGATAACCATGCCATTTATAATGTCTCTGCACCAGCAAAAACCAAACACCAAGGTAACAGAATAGGTTACTATGAAGTTTAGAATCATAAAATCATAGGGTTGGAAGGGACCTTGGAGGTCCAACCCCCTGCCCAGTGCAGGAATCCCCATACCATTCTGGACAAATGGCTGTCCAGTCTTTCCTTGAAAACCTCCAGTGATGGCGCCCCCACAACTTCAGGAGCCATTGCTTAATAGTTCTCACAGTCAAGAAATTCCTTCTTCGTTCCGGTTCGGATCTCCTTCTGCAGAGCTTCCACCCCCTGGTTCTTGCCCTGCCTTCAGGATTTATAGGGAATAAATCCCCACCCTCTTCCCTGGGACAGCCCTTCAAGTCCTGGAAGGCTGCTCTCAGGCCCCCCCTTAGCCTCCTTCTTTAAGCTAAAGACACCAAGTTCCTTTGACCGCTCTTCGTAGGATTTAGCCTCCAGGCCCCTCACCGTCTTCTTCTCTACACTGTTTCCAGTTCCTCAGCGTCCTTCGTGCATTGTGGCGACCAGAGCTGGACACAGTATTCCAAGTATTCCCACTACAGCTTTGCCAATGGCAAATTAGCACTGGTTAAAAATGCTAGCTGCTTGGAAACTTTATAGCCCTGGGCTATTTGTTGACTCCGTTTCTAAAAATTAAGGGAGGTTATTTCTTAGCAAGCTGTGGAAGTAATAGAGAAATGGTACCTTTTCTGTTGGATGTTTACACCCTTTTGTTTCCTTGCTGCTAATCCAGCTTTCTAAATATCCACTTCCCTGGTTGCTTGGGGTAGGAAGGAATCTCTCCTAGGCTGGTCATTCTCCATTGGTACCACACATGGAAGACAGAAGGTGCAGGCCAAGTTCTTCTTCCCCAGTGGGGTGTGCTCCCTGATGCATGTGAGAAAGCAGCACATGTGCTGCACAGATGCATTGTGGCCGGTCTACAGCTCTTTCAGGCCCAGCATCAGCCCTCTGTTTTCATCCTCCATCTCTCTTGCTTCATTTGCTTACCCTGCCTTTGCCCTAGTCACCTCTCCTTGGAATTTTGCACTGCCATCTGGTGGCAACTGAGGCTCAACTTGCCAGTCTCCACTTCTGTGCCATGTCAAATGAGGAACTTACTGGGCAGCACCCATCTGGATAGGACAGAGGAAGAGAAACTGGCAATGGGTCCTGGGTTGGCTCCCTTTTCCAAACTGACAGGTTCACCATCACTTAGTTGCTAGCAGGGGCAATCCAGTGGCACTTCTTACCACCGTCCTGATTGTTTTCTAACTTTGTTTTGGTCTATTCAAGCAAAAGAGCATCCAGATATTTTTCTGGCAAATAAATGCTGGGTAGAGAATGCTCAGAAGGAAACCCAGCAGGCTGCAGTGATTCAAGTGTTTCCAACTATTTGTGACCAAATGGACATCATGTCGCCAAAACTAACTATCAGTAACGGCTTGAGTTCTTGTAATCTCCAGCTTGTATCATCAGTGATAGTATCTAGCCACCTTGTCTTCTGTTAGCCTCTTTTTCAATCTTCCAAGCCTCAGGGTCACCCTTTTCTTCTTACCATGGGTCCAAAATATTTCAGCTTCATTGTTAGTACTTCCAGTAAGCAGTGTGATTTCAAGTCGTCTAATATTGAATGGTTTCTTCTTCATGCAGTCCAAGAAATTCTCAGCAATTTGTTCCAGCAATTCAAAGGCATCCCTTTTTCTTCATTCAGCCTTTTTAATGGTCCAGCTTTCATAGCCTTTTGGTATAAACGGGAAAACAATGACCTTGAGAATATGTGCTTTATGGTCAATGTGATGTCTTTGGCCATATCTGCAGCTGGATGTCCTTTTGGTTTTAAACCAGCCACATCATAAGTGCCAGTGGTACTTGGACTTAGTACTCTCTGCTCTTCCCAGCAGCTTGTTGGATACCTTCTCACCTGCAGTGCTTATCTTCTAAGATCATGATTTTTTTTTTTGGCAGGAGGGCGTTGGCCCCTTTGAGTCACTGTTGACTCCTGGCAACTGTCTGGACTACTTCCTGCAGTTTTCTTGGCAAGATTTTCAGAGGGGGTTTGCTATTGCCTGTTTCCTAGGACTGAGAGAGAGTGACTGGCCCAAAGTCACCCAGCTGGCTTCATGCCTAAGGTAGAGCTAGAACTCACAGTCTCCTGGTTTCTAGCCTGGTACCTTAACTACTACACCACACTGGCTCTTAGGATCACATTAAAACTGTCCTAATTGATAATGTCCATTTGATTTTCTTTGCTGATTACTAGAATGGGTTACTATTTCTTTCTCCAATGGATTGTGTTTAGTTTGACCCATTTATGACCCATCCATTAAGGGTGGCCCATCTGTGAGTGTACATGCCCAATAATATGACCTATAGCATCACTGGAATTTGCATGCCCCTTAACTAATAAGTACCAATCCACAAAGGGGACAGTGGGTCCTCTACTTCATTATGCATTGGTCAGACACCAATACTCAATATTGCCAATATTCTTCCTATTCTGCTTTTTCAAAGTCCAACTTTCACTTCCATGGAGTGTCACAGGGAATACCATGGCTTGCCCAATTTTGATCTTGGTAGGCATAGACACATCACAGCATTTGAAGAATCACAGGGTGATTTCTATTTATTTATTCTATTATCTTACTTCTACTCAAAGGCTCCAAGAGATGGCTTCTCATTCCCCTCACATCGCATACACGCATTTTATGCTCATGCTAATCCTGTGAGGATTTTTATTGCCTTTCAACTAAACATTTGTGGAATGGTTTACAAGACACAATAAAAGAGCAATAATAAAGAAAACAATTCCTGGCAACCGTTAATAGCCTAAGAACAGCCACAGCAGAAATAAAAAAAAATACACTAGAGTTTTTAAAAGTCAGGAAGAATAAAAGGCAAGATATCTAAAGAAGTTAGTATAAGCCTCAAGTGGATTTCCCTGGGAAAAGTCTCCACAAACCAGACCTTCCCCACCCCCCACCCCCAAGATATAGAATGTTTTACAAGTTCAAAGCATTTTTGTACACTTCATCTGTTACAATTGCAAGCCAATATTTTCCCCATATTTTCTGCCGTATTGTGGTGAGTACAGAACAGGGGGATGAAGTAAGCAGGTACCGGTGAAATCAGCTGACGTGCTTATACAAGACTTCCCAAGAAGAGGTAGGACTACCTTTAAAGAGGAGTTATCTTGAAAGAGTTCTCCTAAGTGCTTGAGTTTAACATCTTTGTCTGCTCTGGAATCACCACTAATGATTTTCATTGGTGTCCATTTTCAGCTCGGGAAGAGAGAGCATCTGATGATGTTACATCATCAACAGACATTTGCATTGATCCATGAAGCAGTTTTTGGCATTTCTAGTAAGATTCAGGAGGGACCTTCAGTGTGGTTTGGGCTCCAGGTCTCAAGAGCTTAATGCCTGGGTTTCGTAAGTTTATTTTTTTTGTAAGCTGCCCCAAACTCATTGGGAATGGATCACATGTAGATTTGCAGAACTTACATTAGGCAGCGGGAGTGCAATAATGATAATTTTGATGTGTTTGTAAACAAAAATGCCTTTGTTTTAAATCCATAATTTACACAAAATATATACAAATTTTAACACAAGGACTTTTTCTAAACACAAGTTCCGAAAATTGAACTTAACATATTTGGAAAAAATCTAAAACCAAACTTCTGGGATACTCTTTTGATTATGGTCTAATTTTTTTTGTGCTTAGGTGAGCTTGTTTACCAAGCAGCTTCGCCAGATGAAGAAGCCCTGGTGACAGCCGCCAGAAACCTGGGTTACGTCTTTCTCTCCCGGACCCAAGATACCATCACTATAAGTGAGCTGGGTGTACAACGGACTTACAAGGTGCTGGCATTGCTAGACTTCAACAGTGTACGGAAACGGATGTCTGTTTTGGGTGAGTGTTTGTGGATTCTTCTGGAACTATTTCTCTGTGCATATCTGTTGAGCTGCAAAGTAGCTTCTCTAATGGATATTTGGGCAAATGTGCAGGATTGGAAAGAAAACCTTTGGAAATGTGGAGAATTTATTTTTAAGGGGGATTAGGCAGAAGCAACTGGTTTTTTTGGTAAGCTGCTTAGAACTCTAGGAAGAAGTGGCATGTAAATTTATGCAGCTAACTAACTAACTAAATCTGGTGAGAAACAAAACTGCCTTAAAATGTCAGGCAAAATCAGCAGATGAAAGGTGAGGGCAGCTGACAAAGGCTTTTTGTGGGCTTCCATGTTCTCCCTTTGACTGCTGCTGAACTGGGGTAAGTTAAAATTAAACTCAACTTTTTAAAGGCAGAATAAAGTGGGAGATAGGTGGGGTAGACTGAAGAAGTGAAGTCCATTTCTGTGCTAGCATTCTGTTAACTCAGTTTTATGGAATGCCATATGCTCACCTGAATGCAGTTCCTAATCACCTGTAATAATCAAGCTAAAGCTTGATGAGAGGCCATGGTTAAAGGGTTGATCTAGGATCAGGGGGACCCAGGTTTAAGTCTCTCCCCAGCCATAGAAGCTCACGGGTAACTTGGGCCAGTACCTCTCTCTTAGTTCAACCTATCCTACAGAACTGAGCGCTTGGTGGGAAAGTGGGATAAGAATCTAACAAGCATGCAAGCAAGCAAGCACAGTAAATGCAAGCAAATGACATAAAGGTCCTTGTCTCTTTTTTCTCAGTGCAAGACCCTGAAGGCTGTATCAAGCTTTACACCAAAGGGGCAGATACCGTGGTCCTAGAAAGACTCCACAATGACGGGACCAATGAGGGCTGCACCATCAAGGCACTGGATGTAAGTCTTGTGTTGAGATTAGAAAAGAGAAAGACAGAGACAGAGGGGTAGGAAAAACTAAATCATGTTCCTGGATTACACAGGGAGGAAGCCTGTGAATTGATGTGATATTGCTGCCACTTTTTGACATGAAACTTCACAGGTCCAGGCACAGACCCAGAAGGTGATGGAAATACTATCTTGGGAGATCTGGGCTGCAAAAACCCAGAAGGTGGCAGCACTAAGTGGCAGCAAAAATATTTTGTTCTGCCTCTCTCTGACACCTTCTTATGGTGGTCTGAAGTTCTGCAGAACTCCTATTCTTACCCTAGTCTATCTTACTGTGCTGTGGCAGGCCTAAATGTAGACATATACATTGTTTTGTACTTTGTGGAGAAAAGGCAAGAAGAAATGCCAGTGCTACCAGCACATTTCATGATTGAGCAGAGACACACAAGAAGAAGAAAGGAAATCACTCAACCCCAGTTTTCTGGATATGTCATGGACTAGAGCAGTGTTCCTCAACCTTGTCAACTTTAAGGTGTGTGGACTTCAACTCCAAGAATTCCCCAGCTAGCCATGCTGGCTGAGGAATTCTGGGAGTTGAAGTCCACACAGCTTAAAGTTGACAAGGCTGAGAAACACTGGACTAGAGGATAGTTTTAGGTGGCCAGAGGGGTAACTCAAGCAGAAAGCAAACGAAGGCCTTTGTGGGCTGCATCTTCATGTGAAGAGGAACTGAACTATCAAATATTCCCAATATAATCTTGGAGGAAAGAGCAAACTCCCTTTTCAATATCATAAGGTGAAACTCAGGAATTAAGAGAGACACAATAATCAGGGTGTTGTCTGGATATTTGTGCCTTAATGCGAGTAATATCATTTATTAATAATGATTCATCAAATGAGAATAAAAATTAACCAATATTAATTACACATGAATGAATGCCTTATTTGTTAGCCTTAATAACTCATTGACATTAATCATACATTAATGAAAATTCTTATTTAAATAGCATTAGAATTCACATTTAAATGTAGATTAGAATTTACATTACATTACTTCTTAGAATTTTGTGGTGGCACTTGGATAGTGTATATGCTTGGTGATTCATTGCTCCATTCACCTGCAGCTCCACCAAAAAAAAAAAGTCAATGTGGTTCCAGAGACATCCGTAGGAAGGGGATCAGAAAAGCCAAGATGGGGTCCATGATTGTGCAGCTGAAGCTCCATCCCATTTTTATGTGCCCGGATGTGCATTAAAAGGGGCGGGGCTTCAATCTTACAGTCACAGATGTCATCTTGATTGTTTTAATTACAACCACCACCATCCTGGCTGGATGCCCTATATGGTGCATTACGCTGCTGAATCAGAAATCCAACAGACGAGAATCTGTAGCTCAGGGTTGAACTGTGGAGTCCATGGTGCTCTCTGAGCTTGGTGGTTTGCTTGCAGACATTTCATTACCCGACTAGATAACATGATCAATACACAGGCCCGCAACTAGGGTCTGGGTCACCCAGGGCAAACATGGATTCTGCAACCATTTTGGTGCCCCCCGTGCTCATTTTGGCACTCCCCTAGAGCTCATTTTGGTGCCCCCCCAGCGCAGCACCCGGGGCACATGCCCCGCTTGCCTCCCACAGTTGCGGCCCTGTAAATACACATCATAATGGCACTGATGATGTTACCGAGTTGGGTGATGAAACGTCTGCAAGCAAACAACCAAGCTCAGAGAGCACCAAGGACTCCTCAGAAATCCATATTCAGCCATGAATGAACTTCAGTGGATAACTTTGAGCCAATCACTCTCTCTTCACTCAGCCAACCTCACAGTGACTTTTAAAATGTGTGGACTTCAACTCCCAAAACAATACAATATATTTTTATATACTGTATTGTTTTATGTTTATTGTTTTTATTGACTATTTTTGTTGTAAACCGCCCAGAGGCCCTCCTCCTAGGGGGCGGAGATGGGTGGTGACAAATAAAACAAACAAACAAATAAATAAATAACTGAAGTGCTATGTACACTGTTGAAATCCAACAGTGAATTTCCGGTAGGATGCAAATGTCACAAACAGGCACACAGTTTCAGAGCAAAGGCCACCTCCTTAACAGCCCATGCTTGTCTTCTCTCTCAGAGTTTTGCAGCAGAGACCTTAAGGACTTTGTGCCTGGCTATGAAAGAGGTGGATCAACAGGAGTACGCCCTCTGGAGCAAGAGACACCATGCTGCTAGCGTCTTATTACAGGGCCGGGCCCAAGCGTTGGACACAGTATATGAGGAGATTGAGCAGAATCTCAAGGTAAAAGTTGGCTTTGGTCAGGACTGACAGCCAAGTCAAAGTGACATCTTGGCTCTTGTTTCATTTCTGGGAGTTGAAATGCTTTGATTTTGCTTTGGCTGAAAAGAGACATACACCAGCTGGTATAATCAGTTTTAGTAGCTAAAACCAAAACATGTTATTTATAATGCACCCCCACTGGGATGGGCATGGTACAACTTCAAGAATTCTTTCTTTTTGCAGTGTTTCATCAATGTGTATGTTGGTAACGAGGGGTGGTGACACAAATGGACATTCTTGTAGTGTGTAACAATACCTTCAGTCACATTTGATCAGTGTTTCTCAACCTTGGTGACTTTAAAATGTGTGGACTTCAACTCCCAGAATTCCCCAGCCAGCATGGCTAGCTGGGGAATTCTAGGAGTTGAAGTCCACACATCTTCAAGCCACCAAGGTTGAGAAACACTGCTTTAAGGAGTTGCTGATCCACATCAGATCTAAAGCATCTTTGCAAGCTTCAGTCTGAATGTGCACGTCTCTAAACAATACTCCCAAATTTGCAAAAGTAAAAATGTTTATTGAAAGAAACTACTTGAAAACCCAAACAAAGCAAAAGCTCAGGAGAACCACCTTTCTGTGGCACACAAAAGAGCTTAAAAGCTGGCTGTTCTCAGGCAAACAAACAGGGATTAGCCCTCCATGCAGCTGTGCTCCCAAACCATGGAGGACTGCAACTCTGACACATGTTGTATTCAGTCATGCGCAGAAGCCATAATTGACCAAAAGACCAGGCATTAAAGCATTCAGGGATGGAGGTGTTTCTTAAGGGAAAATGGCACCAATGGCACCCTGGAGATTGGAGTTTCTGTTGCGTGTTTCGCAAGTGAAGCACTTGCTCGTCCATTAGGATGCAATGCCCATCTGAGATCCACCCTGAGATTAACAAATGTATGCCTTTGTTTGTTTCAGACACATGCACCCTAAATGAATGTAATTAAAGAAGCAAAAAAGGAAGAGAAGGGAAAGGGAAAGGGAGCTGGGCAATCTTTCAAAATGCCAAATCTAGAATGACTTTTCCCCTGGCCAATTTTTCCTTTCTGTGAAGTTTTATTTTAGTTTTTGACCCATCTCTTGTTTTGCTTTTCAGCTTCTGGGTGCCACAGCCATAGAAGACAAACTACAAGAAGGGGTCCCTGAGACCATTCATCTGCTCAAAAGGGGGAACATCAAAGTGTGGGTGCTAACTGGAGATAAGCAAGGTACATCAGCCAACTCATGAGTTTCTAGTCCCAGTGAATCCTTCAGAAATGACATCCTTTTCTGAAGAAGAAGAAAAAAGTTTGCAGGCATCCAAATGATGTCACTCTGCTTCAAGACATATGTCCAGATTCTACTAACTACAGAATCTGGAAAAAATAAACTGTATAAACAAACCTGAAATGCATTACACACTGTACCCTTAACACATTCAGATGGAGATATCCATACTTTGTGTGTGGTGTATGCTCATCTTTTCTGAACAAGTTGGACTGCAAACAAAACGTTTAAAAACCAATCAATTCAGATGTAAGAGATTGTGGGAAGACTGGGAAAGGAATGGAAGAGAGAGGAGGCTTCAAAAATTGAGAGACCCAGAGCAAGGTAGTGAACAGCTTATCTCATAAACAGCAACTTGGCCCTGGTGGAGAGAAATCTGGGAAGCAGCGTTTCAGATCCTTCAGAGATTAGATAGGGAACTAACCACTATCAAGGAGTTTCCAAGTTTCTGTATTTACTCCGGATGAGTTTTAAAGATACGTTGTTGTTGTTGTTGAAATCTGTGTATTTCTGGCTTCCTTGATCTTGCCCAGTTGTATGGGGCTTGATATTTGGCATATCTGTGTATTACAAAAACCATTTGTTTTAAGGTAGTCTTAAAAAAAAACCTTGTTGCAAAAAAAGAAACAGAAATAGAAGAGAACATGCCATGCTCCAGCTTTTATATCCCATTTCTGGTCTTAACTGTGTTTGCAGAAACTGCAGTCAATATTGGATTTGCTTGCCAACTCCTTTCAGCAGACATGACCATTCTGGAGGAAAGCGAAATCAGGTAGGGAGGCATGAAAGATGTGTGTTGATGTCTGTGGTTGGGCAAGTGAAAGGAATGGACTCAAACTGAAAAATAATCCAGGGTTGGATCTAGATCCATTGAAACCAATTGCAGTCAAAGGGAGAACTAAAATTCACAGTATCTTGGTTTCTAGCCCAGCACCTTAACCATCACACCAGACTGGCTTTCTGTGCGTGAATTATGCTCAAACAGTCATATAATTAATCTCTATAACCCATATTGACTGTCTTGAATGTGCAGTTCTCATGCAGTTCATACAGAGGCCTTTCCCCAAAACTGCACGATCCCTTTGTGTCTGGAAATGTCTGGGGCTGATCTTGAACTTCCTCTTTCACTTCATCATCACATTCATCCAAATAATGTTGACATCTAGAGTGTCAACTTCAACAGATACTTATATTTCATTTGTTTTTTCGCTATGGTATTCCAGCTGGGCCCAAGATATCTTCCTGGTCCATCTCTCTATCTTGTAGGGAGGTTATCTGAGTGCAGAGCAAATATGGGCTGTATCCCTGAATTTTAGTTTTTCTTTGCAGAACCTTTCCCCACATTTGCCTTCCATAATATTATAATATATTAAAATAAATTAATCATATATAATAATAATAATAAAATATTTAATATTATTATCAAATAATAATAAAATATGCCTTCTGTAAGGCTGTGAAGACCTGGTTATGTGCCCAGGCCTGGAGCCCCAATTGTGTTAAGGGCCCCATTTCTTGGCTATATGAAACATCTATGGCAATTGTTACTCAGCGACCATATATATTTATTTCGTATTGTTTTAATTGTTCTGTTTTTTATGATTGCATGTCACCCAGAGTCACTTATTGAGATGGGCGGCTACAGAAATCAAATGAATAAATAATCAATAAATCTCGGACTCAAAAGTTAAACTGTTCGTGAATATTCTGTTGATGTCACAACCGCTGGAGGGTTGGGATATGTGTTGCAGATGCAACGTGGGCAAGTGGGTCAATGCTGGTGATTTCAATCTGTATGATGACTTGTGCTCCTTGGTTCAAGCTCCCTGCTCTTGTTTTCCACCCACCTTGTTTTGCAGTGAGATTCTTGAACCACCTTGGTACAGCAGCAACAGTTTGGCTGGCAGTGGTGAAGTCCTTTGCAACACCAGCTCTTTTCCGCCTTTCCAAGCATCCTCAACGCATGGCAAAAAAGCACTGGTGGTCACTGGGGATTTCCTTGTAAGATAACATTTTTGATGGGTCTCTCCCTTCTACAGTAACTAGTATTTTGTTTATGAAATATAAGATACTTTCCTGCACATTGATAGGAGAAAGCTTGTGCTTTTATCAATCAAGCATGCTAAACCTTTGATAAGTTAGCCCACCCATCCCCATGAGATCCAGGTAGCTAATCTTGGACATCCTGATTGTTTTCATTCAGGGCTGGAGCACATGTCAGCCTTCCCAGGCAGACCAGACAGGAAACACAACCAGATATGCTAATACTACTTTATTGTAAGGCTACATTAACAGAATCTTGCAAGCCTGAAAGTACAAATCTCCTGCTGTCTCTTTTACAGTTTGAAAAGTTAGGGAGGGTCCTTTCTGAGTCTCTTTCTCCACCCATTATGCAGCTGTGGGCTATGCCCTCTCTTATCTGACCATTCCCAAAGCAGCATCTCTTCCCTCCCATCTCCCAAGGTCTTTCCCACATACCATTACATCACAAGACTACCTTGTGAAGTAAGCATTCAATTTGCAGCCTATAATATGTGACAACTGGACGCCATCAGAGTTTAGCATTGGGTTTTCCCTCATTGCATATGGCTTAATAGCAATGTATTGCCAGATTTGATTAGTTCCATCGGCATGAAGAATCCTCTTAAAAAGGAAAGCAATACTTTTTGTCCTGTTGTTGGTTTGGTTTTTATAGTGTCATCATATAGCCCGATTTGATCATTGACATGACATCATACTTGTATGATCTCTGACCAGCTAGGATCACTTTTAGATAAAGTCTGCTTGTTTTCTAAATGCCACTGAAGCTGCAGATTGGAGCAAGCACTAAGTAGGGTCATCAAACATCCTCTTTCATCTTGTAGAATCTTAAGGCCCTCATTTTCCCCTTAAATAGTTAAAATACAAAATGGCACAATTTACCCCAAGTGATAAAAGTTTATGTTTTGTGGGAGTTAAAAAATAAAATGGGTGCCTTAAGCTCTTGCACAGTTCAAGAGGTCCATTTTGAGCCATAGATTCTCCAATGTCCCCTGACAACAGTCAAACGTTGGGCCATGCTCACGCCTGGGATAATTTGGGGTTATTATTGGTCAGCAAAAGCAGTATTTGATGTCTGTATGTAGCTAGCTGGCCAGGCTTTGCCAATTCCATCTTATATACTGAGTGCAACCTCTATGTGCTGATGCTTATATAGGGCCAAAGGTGCATTGCCCATGTCCTAGAGAGTAGAATATTTGCAGACTTCCCAAAAAAATTCCTGAAGGAAAGAAAGAAATCCTGTGGGCAGGGGGATATTCTAAAGAGTCAAGAGGAACCTTCCCAATAGGAATGGAGCACTCTGAGGTTACTCTGAGTTCTCATTGGGGAAATAGTAAACCAGGATGAAACTGATAGATGCAGAAGGAGGCAAGTTTCCATCTAGGTGGGGAAAAGTCCATGTTTTAATTAAGGGACCTTTGACTGCTCTAATGGCTAAGGTAGGACAGCTATAATCTTGGACAAGGAAATCAGACCCCTGGGTTATGTCTTGGTTTCCTCTCTCCCCAGGATAAAATCTTTCACATGGAGGAGGACAAGAAAGCAAAGAAGAAGGAAGGCCTTTTGGAATACTTGGGCTTTCAGAGAGCAGACACCAGCAAGGACCACAGGAACCACACTGAAAAAGCATTTGTGGAACTGGCCACCACCTGCCAAGCTGTGATCTGCTGCAGGGTCACGCCCAAGCAGAAAGCCCTTATTGTGCAGATGGTGAAGAGACACAAGAACCCCATCTCCTTGGCCATTGGAGATGGGGCCAATGATGTCAACATGATTAAAAGTGAGCCTCTGCCTTTCTTGGTCTCAAAGATACAGGCTTGGGTAGCCAGGTTATGATCTTAAACTGGCTTTCCTCAGCCAAGGGCCCTCGAGATGCACTGTGATTACACTCTCATCAGGACCAGCCATGAGTCGTTGGCTGTGCTAGTTGTGGCTGATGGGAACTATAGTCCAATACATTTGGAAGGTGGATTTAAACTTGCAGTTGATTAGATTTGCCTGGGTAAGGCGGAGGGTTTGGGGCTGGTCTGGGTCATGGCAGAACTGGACCCATGTAAGTGATGGCAGTGTCACCATGGAAAAATGAGCTTAACTTTTATAAGCACAAAGTCTTCATTTCTGTGTGGAAAGAGCTAGATTGGTCTTACAGGTGGGAGAGAAAAGAAAGCGCGCTAGAGAAGTTTGGGGTTGAGGACATGTCAGATTTGATTTTGGCTGCACACTTAGGGGCCTTTTTGTAACCATTATCCCAGCACCTTTTGGCACCTCGGGGGCCATTTTTCTTTGGAAAAGCTTCTAAGATGGATGAATTCTACCCAATTAAGTTTCTTTTAGAGAACTGGGGGATGTGACAGCAACTTCAACCACAGGGGGTCAACAAAATTAACAAGGTGGGCATGACCAGGCAATTGAAGCCCCACCCTTGTTGTGTCCATAAGATGTGTGCGACACACATGAAAAGGGCTTCAATCACCTGGTGGTTCCTGCCATTTTGAAATCGCCCCTCCCACAGATGCCCTGATCAACTCATCAGATTTCATCATGTGATGTTCCATGAGGCCCTTCAGTTTGCCTTGTTGGTGTCTCTTCTGATATGTCGATACTGTCTATGCCAGGGATGTGGAATTTTTTTCCTATTAAAGGCCATCTGCCCTGAGGTTTTATCTTTCAGAGGTCACATGGCCAAAGAAAGGGAGAGTGGGACCAGGGAAGACCCCCTTCTCTTTCCCTGTTTTTTTTTTTACATCCTCCTTTATCTCTGTACCCTTCTTGCTTTTCTTTTGAAGTCCTCAGGACCAACCTTGAAAAGCCCCACAGAACTTGGTTAGTACTTGGATGGGAGACTTCAGAAATCCCATGCCTGTAGGCTAGCTTAGAAGTTGAAACTCTTTCAGCTTGAATTTGATTGGAAGCTGTCTTTAGCTTTGTTTCATTTCCAAGCAGCAAGGAAGGGAGAACTTTCCCTTACAGGAAGTCTAAACAGATCTCTTGTTGAGGATTGTTTAAGAATTGGTCAAAGTTGCCTCAGGCTTCATAGTGACAGGGTTATCTACCTGGTTTATCTGGACAGGTGGCAGTTTTCCACTCTTTTTTGGCCTCTATCTGGGAACTGAAGTTGGGACGATATGCAAACAGGACTTGTAGTCGCGTTCTCCAGAGATCAAAATCTATCTTGCCCCATCCCCACCTCAGCCGGAAACTTTTCTGAGCTTTTCACAAAGCCATAGATAATTGCTGAAGTCAGGATTGAAATGTGGTCTAACGCTACCCCATCCTCATTTTCTCTCCAGCTGCAGACATAGGGGTTGGAATCAGTGGGCAAGAGGGAATGCAAGCGGTGCAGTGCAGTGATTATGCGCTGGCTCAGTTCTGCTATCTGCAGAGGCTCCTCTTCGTCCATGGCAAGTGGTCCTACCTCCGGATCTGCAAATTTCTCCGCTACTTCTTCTTCAAGACGTTTGCTGGCATGATGGTGCAAATCTGGTTTGCTTTCTATACAGGCTTCACAGCACAGGTGAATTTTAATTTGCCTCCCCCCACATCCCTGACTCTGGGCCTTTCAGTCTGCCTTTCATTTCTGAGCTTATGTGACAAGGTTCTCAGCATAAATGTCTTCTGAACTCACTCCATGGCCTTGGAACAGCCATGGTGCCTGCCAATGTGTTTTACCTGGGCATGCTTATGTCGGTTACCATTACAGGGCAAGGGAGAGGCACTGAGGCAGCCCCGTTTTGCAGAAGGCTTGGCAGGGCTCCTTGGAGGTTCTTTCAGGTTGTCTCCTTATGCAGATGCAAGCACAGCTGCATCTTCACCAGCAGTCCAGCAGAATTGTTGTTGGTGCTTGCATGCAGAGACAAAGCCCTTGCCTGGATTGGGGGGCCATGAAGATCATCACAGGGGATCTAGCTGCTGATCCTGTAATTTGTAGATGGACATCTAGCAATTATCCACAACCACTGTGGGCCTTCTCTGTGATGGCCCATGGTCTCTGGAATGTTATCTTCCCTGATATTCACGAGCCACCCGATTTTAGGAATGTGTGTGAATGCCATGCACAAATGTATTTTTCTTTTTCTCCTTCTGCCTCCTTCCACTGATTCCCCCCACAACCCAACAGACTGTCTGTGGTTTACACGCATACGGTAATAATACAGTGAAAACACCCGCAGTTAGGTTGAAAAGAAACATCACCGCCTCCTAAAAGCAAAATATCTACCAGTAATGCATGATGTCCACTCCTTTGTTTAAGCTGTCCAGAAGAATTCACATTTTAGGACCATCAGGCATAATTTCCACAGGGAGGCTGTTCCACAACATAGGCACAGCAGTTGAAAAGCTGCCCCTCCAACTTCGTGACAGCTGGGGACGCCCAGCTGTTCCTCCCCAGATGTAGATTGATTCCGTCTAGAGAAGGCCCTTCGTGAAATCAAGGTCTTTAGATTTCCTTTTCCCCTATGTACCTTTACCCTTATCATATATGGGATGCTTTTAATTTATTGCTGTTGCATTTGCTCTTATTTATTTATTTATTTATTTGGCTGCCCTTCTCACATTCGTGACTCTGGGTGGCTTACAGTCTTAAATATCATACGTAAAATCTTCTCCCTTTTCTTCTTTCTTTTTTTTAATGCATTTCTTGTGCACTGTGCTGACATATTTTAACCCAGTGTTGCTCGACCATGGCCGCTTGAAGATGTGTGGACTTCAATCCCAAGGTTGGGAAACACTGTTTTAACCCAAGAAGTGTATTAATTAGATAGATAGATAGATAGATAGATAGATAGATAGATAGATAGATAGATAGATAGATAGATAGATAGTTCAGAAGGGTTGAAAGAATGGAAGAAGGGCAAATCGCTGAACGGGTCCACTTCAGAAACGTAATCATAGGGGTGTGCAGGTTTTAAAGATTTTTCTGTTCTGATTCTGGATAATGCATTAATAGAGAACGTGCAGAGGAAGAAAATGACGGCCCTGGCTGTGGGATTCAAGGTGTCTTTCTAACGTTCTCTTTCCTTTCCTTTTCTTCCCCTTTCGCTTCAGCCTCTGCTGGAGGGCTGGTTCCTTGCCCTTTATAATGTTTTCTACACATCGTACCCAGTACTGTGTTTGGGCTTGTTTGAACAGGTATGTTTTCTCAGTGCTGCCCAATGTTTTAAAGATGGTCACTGATATATTCATAAATATCCTTCACCTCCCTAGGGCAAAAAAAAAAAAAATTGCACATCCCTGATTTAAGGACAGGAAGAAAAAGTCCACTTGGCCACAACCTCCAAGAGTGCAAAGTGTTTTTGGTGTTTTAGATGAGGATAGCTAGGTTTAGCAGAGCAAATTTCAGAGGACAACCATGAAGAAGGATCTGAAGACAAGTGGAAAGAAGTGGCAGTGTTTTCTTGGAAAAGAGACAAGCAAGCTTGGTTCCTCTAAACCAGTATTTCTCAATCTTAGCAACTTTAAGATGTGGGGACTTCAACTCCCAGAATTCCTCACTTGGCATGCTGGTTGGGGAATTCTAGGAGTTGAAGTCCACACATCTTCAAGTTGCCAAAATTGAGAAACACGGCTGTGTAGGAACT
Organism: Candoia aspera; assembly: GCF_035149785.1. NCBI lineage: Eukaryota > Metazoa > Chordata > Lepidosauria > Squamata > Candoiidae > Candoia > Candoia aspera. The sequence goes on from NC_086153.1 coordinate 332,910,262, forward strand.
GGAGATCTGATTGTTACCTTTATACCTGCCATCACCAGCAGGGGGCAGCAGTATCCCTTTTTGAATAGGATTTTGTACCATATTATTTTACTGAGGCAGAGATGGGAAATATTTTACGCTCAACTATTGCCTTTTTTTGAGCAATATTTTCCATGGCTGAGTACAGAGGGTGCAGCGATGTTTTGATGATGTCATTGGAGAGGTAGTGTCAAATTCTGGCTTTTTTCTGCCATTGTTGGAGCGGATGTAAGGGCTAAGTAAGATAAGAGGTTAAGTTTATCGAAGGTTCAACCCATCTGTTTTACTTCTTATTTTGCAAAAAGCAAAGAAACAAAGATGGGAAAACAGTGCTACCATTCACTTGTTTGCTACCACGGTTCAATGGGTCATATATGGAGCATTTTGGGGGCCAATAGAAAGAAACAGGAGGGGGAAAACCACAGAGTTTAAGTTGCACCTCTGTTTTACAGTAATCTTCTCCAGTGTGACTCCCTCCAGATAAGTTTAATCTGCAACTGCCAGAATTGGCAGTCTGTTCTGCTGTTCCAAGAAGTCCTCTTCCCCCTTTCCTTGGCCTGATTGCCGTCTCTTGTTTCTCTCTTGCTCCCATTAGGATGTGAATGCCAAGAAAAGTCTGCAGTTCCCTGAGTTGTACAAGGCAGGCCAGAAAGACCTCTTCTTCAATTTTCGGACATTCTTTCTGTCCTTTGTCCATGGGTCTCTTGTCTCTTTGGTCAACTTCTACATCACCATGTGGGCCATGGGGGACAGAGCTGGCATCCAGGTCATTGGTGATTATCAGTCCTTTGCTATGACTATTGCAACCTCCGCCATCTTAACCGTCATTGCTGAGGTGAGTGTGCTTGTGTGGTGGTGGGGAAGTTGAGTGGGAAAGAATTTCTCCATGAATTCCTCTGGGAGTGGATTTAGGAGCAGATGCCTTCAAAAACATCCCTAAAGATGCAGCCCAGATATAGTCTGGAGTCAGGTGGCACCAAAATCAAATGAATAAAGAGCTGGCCCAGGATTGTGCATGGTCATTCCAGGAGGTGCTGAGAAAGGGAAGAAGCCTTTCTAGAAAGATCCTGCCTCTATTGCATTTTATTTTAATGCAATAAAAAAAATGCAAAAAGCTTTAAACTGGTACTTAAAAAAAAACAACCCATCCCATTTGTTCAGTCTTTCCCACATTTGCTTTTCTCCCAGAAGCTTTATTCTGGATCTTATGTTTGTCTCCCAGATTTTTTTTTTAAACTTGCACCTGCCCATTCTCTAGCTTAAAAAAATTGTTCTGGCAATATGGTCAGTAAAGCAAAGCAGATATTTGATATTCCATGAGGTGAGAGTGAATAGAAGCATAGCATTTTGGAGCTGGAAAGGACTCCAAAAATCAGTCTAGTCCCACCCTCTGAAATCTGTAGGAAAACCAGTTCAACCATCTTTGAGAACTGGTTGCCCAGCCTCTTCTTAAACTTCTTCAGAGATGGAGAACCTACAACCTCCATAGGTAGACAGTTCCGCTGTTGTACAGATCTTACCATCAGGAAGTTTTTCCTTATATTTATACAAAATTTAGATAGATAGATCCATTATTTCTATGGCCAGGGAGAAGAGTTCCTAGCCATCTTCCTGATGGCAGCTTTTACATGCCTGAACCTTGATATCACACATCCCCTCAGTCTTTTCCCCAGATCCTTCAGCCTTCAGTCTTCCTAGGTTACCCCCATCTTGGCCTACGGATATTGTGTGGTGAACTCAGTTCTCTTGAACCTGGTCTTCCTTCAGTGCAAACCTGAAGCTTCCTAGTTCTTTGTATCAGCTCTTTGGAGAAGTGACTGTCCAGTGGGAATTTGGTCCTTGAACAGGAACACCCCCGTCACTCCCAGGCCCAACCAGGAGCACCATCAGCATTCTGAGCACCTGCTTGGGAATGGTGGGGCTGTGTTGGGACTGCCATTTTTGCGGACCTCTCTGCCGTTATCAAGCAAGCTAAGTGGTTATCACTTCCTGCCCCACTTCCTTTTTTCTTTTTTTTCCAGAGACAGATAATTAAGGGGGGGAAATCCACATTGATGCCACCACTGCTGTGGACAGTTTCTAGGAGTCAGGGTCCTATTCACCTCCCATTTGTTTCTACTCGATTTCAGGGGGGGTGGGGGAGAGGTTAACCAAAACTGCCAGGGAGACAGAGAACCCAAGACCCATTTTTACAGAGCCTCTCTAAAATGTTGTCTTGGTCTCAGGACTAGCAAACCATTCCCATGAAATCATAAGCTGAACAAAATTAGTTTGACCGGGTCTATTTGATCCCTCTCAGGATTAGCTGACTGGGTCGATTGACTCCATCTTAACCTCACTTAACCCAGTTAAATATATTATGGGAACAGGACCAGCATGTCTGACACTGTAGTATTTATTTTAAAGCAATCTATTGCAGGGCATATGAGAGCCAGTTTGGTGTAGGGGTGAAGGCACCGGGCTAGAAACCAGGGACCAGGAGTTCTAGTCCTGCTTTAGGCCCAAAGCCAGCTGGGTGACTTTGGACCAGTCACTTTCTCTCAGCCTCAGGAAGCAGGCAATGGCAAACCACTTCCAAAAATCTTGCCAAGAGAAAACTGCAGGGACTTATCCAGGCAGTCTCCAAGAATCAGACATGATTGATCAGATTTTTTTTTTTATTATTATTATTATTATTATTATTATTATTGCTGCAGGGCATAGTATAATTCTTAAGTAGGAAATGAATGCAATGGAAGTGAGAGATTTTGCTGCATGCAACATGTATGCCCAGGTTTTACAGCCACTCTTTCCATTCTCCTTTGCCAGTTTTACCCCTCTCCTCCCCCAAATCAACCAGTTTTCCAGGCACAATTCTGACAGCGCCTTTTTTTCCTTCCCTCCTTGCACAGATCATGATGGAGATCAAATTCTGGACATTCTTCTCTGCTCTGGCCATCTTGCTCAGCCTTGTGCTTTACTGCCTTTTCACGTACATCACTCAAAACTTCCAAGCCTTTAGAGCTGCTCCCCTGATTTTCTCCTTTCCTGGTAAGGTGCCTCCAGATGTAACTGTCTGGGGTCTTCTCTTGCATGTGCAAATCTAGGCTGCAAGCTTGATTGACTCCAGGGGGGGATTGGGTCACATTTACAGTGTGGTTCCAAGATGTTAAAAGAAAGAGAATGAGGTAAATTTGATCCCCCATTTATTTTCTCCCAGCTTCTCCTACCTTAAAACCAAAATTTTCAATGTCATATTAAAAAGAGGTGCAGCGGCTCAAGAAGGGGGTTGGTTGGTCCATCCCTGAAGCCGGAAGAAGGGTTGGGCAGTTGTGGTTCAGTTACATTTAGATAATCTATCCACTGTCTTGACATGGTGTTAACCTGGTCATCAGGTCGAGCCATAAAATGGCATATTTGATTGTACACCACACTGTTATGCAAACTCAAGTTTCAGTTTTAGCAAGTAGGGTGAATTATCCTGCTCACAGCCTCCTCCTTTCTCCTCCAGAGGCCACCAGGAATGCTCTGTCTGACCCGACTGCTTTGCTTGTCATCTTGCTTTGTGTTGTGGTGAACACTGTCCCCTCCCTCGCTGTCCGTTTTGTGCGCAGCATCACCAGCCCCCCAACTCTGTCAGAGGTGAGTCCTGCTTTCCAGGGGCTTCGATGGGTCTGGTTGCAAGGGGAGGTGGAGGAGAGTCACAGAAGAGTGGCTTGATGAGCCAGATTGGCTGAAACGGTAGGCGTCGTAATGATTAGTATGTTGTGTGAACCCAGTCCAGTTTGTTTCTGATTCAGTGTATTATGTTAACGCAGAAGCTAGATAATTTTAGTAACCAGTTAGAGCAGGGTTTCTCAACCAGGGTTCCATGGCACCCTCGGGTTCCGTGAGGGTCACTAGGGTTCCCTGGGAGATCACGATTTATTTTAAAAAATTATTTTAAATTTGGGCAACTTCACATTCTTTATTTTCAGTTTAAGAACACTGTTAATGCATATAGACAGGCCTACAGTACACATGAAACGAATAGAATAATTTTGTAACTTCTGGCCTCTATTTGAGCCTGAATGCGCAGGGGTTCCCTGAGGCCTGAAAAATATTTCAAGGGTTCCTCCAGGGTCAAAAGGTTGAGAAAGGCTGAGTTAGATGCACTGTGCAAATCTAGCCTTGCTTTCTCAGGGTTTAGGGAGGAGTTGGTTAATAGGATGAAAGTTGGCGGCTTTTTCATTTTAGTAGTAGAGAGAACCAGTGAGCCCTGCAACACAGTGTACCAGGAAGGAATACCGCTACTTGGGTAACAGCCAGAGACGCCCTTGACCAGAGTATTCCATTCCATCCCTATTCCCTGTTTTCCATTCACCACATCCCAACCTACATTGGACACGAAACAAACAAACAAAAAAACAGAGATTCTTTCCAATCCACACTGATTTTGGTACCCCCATCTTTAGAGGTTCCCCAGCCTTCCCCCAATATGTTTTTTACTTGAGTAAAGTGCAGGAAATGGTGGCATCAAGCAGACCTTGGCTGACCTCAAAAAGCTAAGCAGAGTTGGATCTGAATTAATACTGATCACCAGGAAATGCCAGAGTTGTAGGTTAGGCTGGGGAGTTGACAAAATATCTGGAAGAAGCCAGTGGAAAACCAATTTGAGACTGTTGCTGAGAAATTGTCGAGGTCCAGAAAGTCACCAGCAAGGGTGTCTGCAGGGAAGGGCTCAGAAAGGTCAGGGTGATAGCCACACCCACGTGACACATATAAAAAAGGGTGGGGCTTTGGCCACATAGTTGTGACTGCCATCTGACTTCTTGAGCCCCTCCCTGCAGCCATCCCTGGTCACTAGGTTGATCTGGACTCGAAGAAAACTTTGCTTGCTAGGATAAAACTTTGGGTTCCCCCTAAAGCCCGCTAGTGACCCTGTTGTGGAAAGACGGTGCTGTTTTAGCCACAGCAGGATCGGCATGGCCAGGATGTGTTAACGCTTAATAGGAAGACTCTTTCCAACTTGAAAATTTCCTGTTGTAGTGAGCAATTCCCATGATGCCCTGATTTGAGGGAGTATGGGAGCTGTAGTTCAGGAAGGCTGGTACATACATTATACAATGATCCATCATCCTTCTTCCTTTTCTTTCAGACGTTGCAAGTCCAGGAGATGCAGAAGAAGCAGACAACCGTGGAGCTGATGTCTCATGCCAGCAGGAATTCACTCCAGAGGCATTCCAGCTACGCCTTTTCCCACAAGGAAGGGTACGCTGACCTCATCTCCCGGGGAGCCAGTCTACGGATCAAGGGTGTCCGTGTCCGCAGCCAACTGAATGGCTTTTGCAGCACCCACCTCCCTGGAAAAGACAGCCCACTGCCAACCGAAATCAACACTGCCCCTAAAGAGGCTTCTGCAGAGCAGAAGGTCCAACTCTCTTGAAGGAGACAAAGCTGCCAACCTATCACTGATAACAGGAATGGCCACTGCTGGGCCTTTATTCCCTGCCCTGCACAGGGATGACTTTTGCCCTGAACGCCATGATTTCTTCCTGAAACTGAGGACTGCCCTTGGCAGAAGTTTTCGACAGACAGTGTCTGATTGTAGTTTGTAAAATTCTGAATTCAAACCCTAGAGACACCTGTCTCAGACTTCATCGTTCAGATGTTCTCATCCTTTTTTTCCTGCCAGTATCTGAAGGTTTACTTCTATTTTGTGCAATAATCTTGTGAGTGATAACCTACTTTGGCTAGGTTTACCTAGAGATGGTGGGCAGTCTGTGTCTACCGGTAGGCCCGTGTGATCCTAGCAAAACAGTATTTGCTCCGGGTTCACATCTGGAGGGCTTTGCAGATCTCAATCTGAGGTCGCCTCCCCTAGACAGCCCCTGAAGTCTCTGCACTGTGCAGGGTAGCTCCTGGTAAAGGAAAAATCCTTGCTTGCAGAAAGCCACCATCTCTGATGGTGAAGATGTTACGGAAAGAGCAGATAGTAAGTGCTCAAAGAAAGGCATACTATACTTCTCTTTCACTGTCACTTGAAATGTGGTTCAGGTATATGTGCCTGGCTGTCAAACTGATTTGCAAAGCCAAGTCCGTTGTGCCAAAAAGAAAGCTTCTCTCCCAAATTGGAGAAAAGGCTACGCAATACAGCGCACGCTTTGCCATGATTACCAGTGAAAGGTCTCTGGGAAGTCCATGAATAGGTCACCGTGGCAATAGCCCTCCTCTGTTTTTTGTCCCCAGCGTCTGGTATTCAAGTTTCATTGCGGCTAACTTGTGAAATGCCAATTCATGTAATTTGAGAAAATAAGAGAAGTGCAGCTGGATCCAACAGCAGGACCATCTAATGTAGCACAAACGTTCAAACAGCAGGTCGGGAGATCTGTGGAAGTTCCCCAACAGTCAGTCCTCGTGCCACCTGCTTATTACCCAGCATTTGTATCTAGAGGTAGACTGCTCCTGTTTATGGAAGCTCTATTCAGCTATCATGTCCTTACAGGCAGTGGGCAGAGAATCAAAGTAATACTATGATGTAATTTTCAATCTGCTTTTTAAGATTTATTTTAAAAAGTGGATTTTAATCTACCTTTCCTGGCTGTGAGAAAGGTGAGCAGGATGTATTTTCATATTTCTTTTTTAAAAAGTGAACTTGTTCATAAAATTCTCTGCAAAGCTTTTTTTTTAAGAAAAGAAAACAAGTGTTGCGTAATGGATAAAGAACCAGCCTCCCTCCAGAAGCTGCTGAAATACAACTTCAAGCAACCTCAGCCACCATAGTTTGTGGTGAAGGCTGCTGGGAGTTGTAGTCCAGTAATTTCTGAAAAGCTATTAGTTACCCATCCTGTGTTGTATTATTTAGTTTGTGTTGGGTGCCATACTGAGTGGATCCTCCAGAGCAGTGTTTCTCAAACCTGGCAATTTTAAGATGTGTGGACTTCAACTCCCAGAATTCCCCAGGCAGCAGGCTGGCTCGGGAATTCTGGGAGTTGAAGTCCACACATCTTAAAGTTGCCAGGTTTGAGCAACATTGCTCTAGAGGGCATCAGAATGATATGGTTGGTGATACTTCTGCCAGTACAAGCTGCCTTCTGCTGGACAGAAGCAGCATGGCTCCAGGAATAAACCTGTAGGTCTGCAGGCCCCATGTAATGAATTTCCCCTTAAGCAGCGTGCAGAATTTGTCTGTGTGTGCTGTGTGGTCTGTGTGTGTGTGTGTGTGTGTGTGTGTGTGTGTTTGTGTGAGAGAGAGAGAGAGAGATGATGTATATTCCAGCTATGTTTTGAAAGCTGGGGCTTCCATTAAAATTGGGGTTCAATTCACGGGTGTTTTAACAGTTTTGCACAATCCAGCATTTCTAAAATAAAATTGACTCAGCACTTTGGCAAAGTCTGTCTGGTCTTGTCTGGTCTTGAAAATGATCTCATTCAAGCTGCCCTGTGCACTAGAATGAGGTTTTGCAGGATGTGAATATCCAAGTGCATGGGGCACACTCCATCTGCCCTTCTGCCATCTTCAACTGCAGGCTGCCCTTTTGCTCCTCCCAGGATGCTGTGTTCTGGGAGGCAGTTAGAGCAGGAAGTGTCAACCTGTCCAGGCTCCAAATAAAAGCGTCCCCGCTCTTGTTACCAGACCAGCATCTTCCCCACTACATCTCATGGGCTCTTGGGCTGAGAGGGAGGGACTGGCCCAAAGTCAGCCGATGAGCTTCTGCGGCTAAAAAGGGACTAGAACCTGGGTCTCCCTGCTCCTTGTCTAACATCTTAACTATGGTCTTCGACATGTCTGTCATTTAATGATGGTTCAAAGTTATGACAGCCTTGGAAAAAGTGCTTTACGACCTGTACTTGAACTTATGACCATTGTACCACCCCCACAGTCATATGATTGCAATTTGGGCACTTGGCAACCAGCTCGCATTTATGACTGGTTGCAGTGTTCTGCAATCACCTGATCACGATTTGCAACCTTTTCTGCCGGTTTCTGGCAAAAACTGGCAAAAAACGTCCCTTCAGGAAACTGGATTCGCTTAACGACCATCATAAAAATGGTCATAAATTCCGGTCCGGTCATGTGGTGAGTCGACTTATGACCGTAGTGACTTACAACAGAAATTCCGGTCCCAATTGTGGTTGTAAGTGGAGGACTACCTGTACTACCCCACATTGGCTCCACCCACAAGGTTCTCATCCCCCAAATGCTCACCAAGTGAGACTGGGATCTTTTAAAAGATACTGTCCTAACAACCATCCTTACTCATGACAGATACTCTCTTTTAGAAGTAAGCGTAAATTGTATCTTTGCATTTTTTTTTAATGGGGGATTCTATGAGGAGCATGTGCAGCAAGTTTATTATACGCATGGGCTGCAGGAGCTAAGGTGAATGACAAAAATAATTTATTGAAGAACCTGAAATTTGTAGTAACGTACAACATAGTCATGGAACAGTATATAACAGTATGAACACAGAGATTTTTCTGTTTGTCGGATTTGGTTTGATTTGGTTTCCTTTCAAAAATCAGTCAAAAAGATGTAGCACGGCTACTGGACGCTAAAACCCAGCTGCAAATGATACAAACAGCTTCTACTGTTGTTATTATTTGATAAAGTGCCCAACACATACGTTCTTTTTTAAAATTGGTCGCTAAAAATAAGCGAAAAGAATCATAGAACAGAACTGGAAAAACACAGAATAAAACAATAGCATGTCACCCAAACACTGAAAAACAAAGTTTAATTCTATTCATTCAAATTAAAAAAAGGGGGGGGAATGAAACTTATAATCTGTACTAGAAGTAAAAACTATGTCAGATTTTGAAATTGGGCATCTACACTTCTAGATCCAGATTTTTCCCCTTAGTTACAAAATTTGAATTACTCGGCACAGCTTTGATAGACAAGACACAAATGTTGATACTGAAATTCCAGATTATGCCACTGGTTCATCTTAAACCCCACACATTGGGTGGCTAGATCCAGTTTTTCACCACCCCCTTCCAGATCGCAGTGAGTCTCCTTTTCTCCCAGATGGAATGACTATAAAAAAAAAATCCAGTCATTTGGGAAGTTGGTCATTTTAATATGTAAATCTCCAGTAGATCAAAAGTGAAATTATATGTCCAAATCGGAGCAATTTTATTCCTCTTACCTTACTACACCATGCATCTCAAATGTGAAAATCCTGAAATGTACCTGTTGCTATTACTAAACATTTATTTGGGGCAGGAGTGTTCAGGTCAAAAAAGTTTAAATGGTGGCTGCACTGGTGTAATCAAAGTCCCACCTTCTTTTTACATGCTTTGTACATGCAATGCATTTTAAAAAGGAGGTGCTTTGATTGCGTGGCTACAGATGCCATCTTGACTCTTTTGATGCCCCCCACCCAACACCCTTGCCTTGGGAAAAACAACCCTCATGGATTCATTTGTCCCTTGCACAACTATTTTCTTTCTGCTCCATGTGTTCTAGAAGGCCCAGGAACTATGAGGGAGGAAACAGGACAGCTGCAAAAGAGACATGTCAGCCAGGGAAGGGGAGAAGTAAAGAAAGAGATTCATGAGTAGCTGTGCCTCAATTACGCTAGATATAAGTTGATCTGAGTAGCCCTGCCTTAATTACGCAAGGTATAAGTTGATCTGGAGAACTACTGCAGCAGGTTTTCAAGATTCTGTACTTTACCCTACTAGCAGTAAAGATCTTTCAAGAAATCCAGGGGGCTTCCTGAGTTGCCTCCTTGCAAGGCTCGATGCAAGGAAACATTTGATCCTGAACCAACTGTGACAAATGATGGTTTGGTACTAGAAAAAGCAACCCTTCCTACAGCTGTTTCTCCCTTTTTTCTCTTGCAAAGTGCAGAGAAAAACTATTCATTTACTGGAGATGCTAGCAAAGGTTTGGATACACATCATGCTTTGCTTAACCATAGTTTATCAAATGAACAGCCACTGATTGCATTTGCAGAACATCCTAAGCCATCAAACCACTGGAACTAGCCTCACACGGCACACTAAACTGTAATCAAGGAAAACACATCATGTCTTGGTGTTTTGCATTCATCCAGTTAACTTGTAAGAATGGGCAGTCCTAGACCAGTTGCTTCTGAATGGGGCTTTGTGTGGCCAGCATGAGTTGAAATGCTATCTTGCTTCCCATAATCCTTCCAGCTGAGCAATAACAGTCACTTCCCCCAACAAATAGGAAGTCACTCATCCAAGAGCACTTTATTTTGAGGTCAGGGGAAGGAATAAAACAAATGCAGTTTCTCCTTTAAACTCAGAAATGTTCACCAGCAGAAAGAAGGATGCAAAAAAAAAAAAAAAGTGGATTTGGATTTATTTTTTTCCCCCCTGTTCAGTCATGTCCAATTCTCAGAGACTGCCTGGACAAGTCCCTGCAGTTTTCTTGGCTAGGTTTTTCAGAAGTGGTTTGCCATTGCAAACCTCCCCTCCCGCTCCAGAAATATATAATATAGAAACTAAATTATGGGGTCATCCTTTATCTTTTGGTAAAGTGTAGGTGTAGGCAGTGATGCAGAATGGGCTTGATACTTATATCCAGTGAAGAAGCAGGATCAGGATTTTCCATTTCTGTTCCCACTTTTTAGCAGGCAGTGCAATGGTAATTTTAGGAGTTACTACAATTTTTATGTATTTCCTAACTCTAAATCAAGAAGAAAAAAAAAACATGCCACTACATTTTGGCAATCAGAACCCTGAATTCTGGAAATACCTGGAAGGGCTACAAATTGTGACTGATCTGAATTGGGGTATTTTCTTATCCGTGGAGGAAAGCAGTGTCCCTTTCGGAGTGTGACAGAAGTCACATTAACTTTTTGCTGCAAAAAGCATGACCATAGTCAGACTTTGCTGATGAACAGGTACCCAAACAGATACGACATCCACCACCCTGAAGGAATTTCATTGAACATATTGAAACTCTGGATTTTTTATGAAATTCCTTAAATGTTTCCTGTGAGTCAAGAACGCCTCTATACCAGGTCAGGCATATTTCCCTAAGCCCTTCCTTGCCTTTCTTGGTTCATAGACAGAAGAAGGATCTTTACAACATTTGTAACTTTTTACTTTTCAGTAGTGTGCTGATCTGGGACCTTCTGCATAAATCGTATGTGCTCTCCTGTTGAAGAAGCCACCTTGCCAAAAGATCTTGCAGTCCACTATAATGACCAGTGATCTCAAAGAAGGTGTAATTAAGCTCCTTAAACAGAAACTAGACAGTCAACTTTAATAAACTTAATAAATAAAATTTTATAACTTTACGTTAATATAGTTAATAACTTTAAGGGATACTTTAGCTGGGATGTCCTACACTGAGAACAAGACTGGTCTAGGTAATTCTTAACATCTCTGTGGATTCAAGGATTTGAGAATTTTAATGTAATGCAGCTGATATTTTATCTCATCAGTGTTGTCCAACACAGTTACAAGCCCTGGGAAGTTGGAAAACTGGATGCAGTGCTGCTGCTGGCCATGTGGTCAGAAAAAGCAGCCTGCATTCATCTTTACTGTAGGTCTTCTCCTTTTCCCTCCATACCCAACACAGCTTATTTTAATCCTTATTTTTGCTTGCCTTGAAATGTTTCAAAGAGGAAGAACCTGCTCCAACATGTAAATTAGCCATAATCTAAACTTCCAAAATTGTACACTCACCTAGCTTTGCAATGTTAAAAGCTGCACTTTGATTTTCTGGAAGCTCATGGACCTTCCTTATCTTGTGGGATGAAATCAAAGAGGTTGTTAAGGATGAATGTGAATGTGCCAAGGATGAAGAAACCAAACTGGATGTCCGGACAGACAGTGAGAATTGCCAAAAAGAGAAGAGAAGGCAAAACCAAGACAAATATTTCAGGAAAGAAGTTAATATTGAGTTTCTGACAGCCATTAGATAAGAACAGACCATGGAACAACAGACTGGTTTAAGATTGGGAAAGGAGTATGGCAGGGCTGTATCCTCTCACCCTAGCTATTCAACTTGTATGCAGAACACACCATGCGACAAGCTGGGCTTGAGGAATCCAAGGCTGGAGTTAAAATCGCTGGAGGAAACATTAACAATCTCAGATATGCAGATGATACCACTTTGATGGCTGAAAGCGAAGAGGAACTGGGGAGCCTTATGATGAAGGTGAAAGAAGAAAGTGCAAAAGCTGGCTTGCAGCTAAACCTCAAAACAACCAAGATTATGGCAACCAGCTTGATTGATAACTGGCAAAGAGAGGGAGAAAATGTAGAAGCAGTGAAAGACTTTGTATTTCTAGGTGCGAAGATTACTGCAGATGCTGACTGCAGTCAGGAAATCAGAAGACGCTTAATCCTTGGGAGAAGAGCAATGACAAATCTCAATAAAATAGTCAAGAGCAGAGACATCACACTGACAACAAAGGCCCGCATAGTTAAAGCAATGGTGTTCCCCATAGTAACATATGGCTGCGAGAGCTGGACCATAAGAAAGGCTGAGCGAAGGAAGATCGATGCTTTTGAACTGTGGTGTTGGAGGAAAATTCTGAGAGTGCCTTGGACTGCAAGAAGATCAAACCAGTCCATCCTCCAGGAAATAAAGGCAGACTGCTCACTTGAGGGAACGATATTAAAGGCAAAACTGAAATATTTTGGCCACATAATGAGAAGACAGGACACCCTGGAGAAGATGATGATGCTGGGGAGAGTGGAAGGCAAAAGGAAGAGGGGCCGACCAAGGGCAAGGTGGATGGATGACATTCTAGAGGTGACGGACTCGTCCTTGGGGGAGTTGGGGGTGTTGACAACCGAGAGGAAGCTCTGGCGTGGGCTGGTCCATGAAGTCACAAACAGTCGGAAGCGACTGAACGAATAAACAACAATGACAGCCATTAGAAGAAACAAGAAGCACTATTACAATGATATCTGTAAAGACATCAAGGATGGAAACAGACACAGAAAAAGGAACTCTTCCAAAAGATCTCCAAACTCAGAAGGAGACCTTGAACTAGTATGCTAAAGGATGCCAATGGACAGATAATAATAGATTCAAGAAAATAAACAAAGATGGGAGGCATATACTGAAATTCTGTACCCTGGAGATGTCAACATCCAAGATATCTTGGAAGATAATCCCTATTTATAAGACCATCTGATGCCAGAAGAAATTAGATCAGCACTCAAGCCATTACCAAGTTGGAAGGCTACAAGAATTAATGGATTATCTACAGAAATATGGCAAGCAACAGAAGAAGAATCAGTAACATTTCTGACGAAACTATGCCAGCAAATCTGAAGAATGACACAGTGGCCAACAGATTGGAAAAGCTACACAGCAATACCAAAGAAAGGAGATTTAGCAGAGTCTGCAAACTATCATGCAATATCCTTAATTTCACATGCTACCAAAACAGTATGTAGAATCGTCCAGTGTAGATTAGAACCGTCCTGGAAATGGAAATGCCAGATGTTCAAGCTGCTTTTAGAAAAAGCTGAGAAACAAGAGACTTTATTGCTGATGCATAATAGATAATTGAAAGAGCCAAAGAATACCAAAAAGAAGTCAAAGGAGCTTCATTGACTATTAAAAGGCCTTCAGCTCTGTCAAGCATGTCTAGCTGTGGAATGTCCTTAGGAAAATGTGAAGCCCAGAATATCTCATTGTTGTTATGTGAAACCTATATACAGCTTAGAAAGCCAAGGTCCAGATGGAACATGGTGAAACAGATTGGCTCCATGTCAAAGAAGGAGTAAGATACAGCTATATGTGCTTTCCTGATTCATTCAACCCAAATGCAGAATATAAACTGAAGGATGCTAGACTGGAAGAAGATGAACATGGCTTTAAAAATGGAGGAAGAAACATCAGTAACCTGTGTTATGCTGGTGACACTATGATAGCTGAAAAATGTAACTAATCTGGAAACACTAGTAATGAAAGTGACGGAGCACAGTGAAAAAATGGGACTACAATTAAATATAAGGAAAATCAAACTAATGACAACAGATACAGCAGCCAAACTAACGACAACAGCTATACCACACTAATGTGTTGGATAGCTTCTTCCTTTTAGGATTGACTATCAATTGTATAGGAACCAGCTGTCAGAGAATATGCCATAGGTTAGCACTTGGTAAGGTAGCAATGAAGATCTTGGAAAAAATATTCAGATGTTGTAATACATCTATACCTACAAAGATCAGAATCATGAAGGTAATGCATTCTGTGCAAGCAAAAGTTGAACTGTGAGGAAGATTAAAAGAATATTGATGCCTTTCACTTTGGTGTTGGAGAAGATTCTTGAGAATATCATGGATAGCCAAGAAAACAAACAAATGGATCATAGAATAAAGAAATCTGGAGTTCTCACCCAAGGCATAAATGGCCAGGCTCAAATTATCATATTCTGGACATATTATGAGAAGACCCAGCTCTCTGGAGAAGTTCATAATGGTGGGAAAGGTGGAAGAATAGAGAAGAGGATGACAGCAGCAAAGTGGATGGACTCAACTACAGCAGTCTTGGGTGTATTATTGGGAGACCTGAAGAACCAGGCTGGGGACAGATCATCCTGGAGAACGGTCACTAATAGTTGACACTGACTTAATGGTATGTAATCAATCAAATCAGTCAAGCATGAGCTTCAGATGACTGCTCCATCAAGGAGTGATTTGCAAGTGTGAACAAGCTGTTGTCTATCAAACACATCTCACTAGACCTTTTATATTGCCTCAAATGCAATGCTTATTTAATGCTTATTTATCCACTGAAATTGTGAGGAAGCAATCGGCACAAATGTGTGAACCAAGTTCTAGTGTTTGGAAGCATTAGAAAGATACCAATTTTTTACCCTTTTATTACCTCTAATAATCAGGCACCAGATGGCAACACCTAGTCAGCCATGGCTGATTTTAAAGCAGGATTAGACCTAATTAGTACATGGATGGGAGCCTAGGCTGAGAAGTTAAACAAAAATTGGAAGAAGCGAATGGCAACCATTTCTGTATGTGTCCTTATAATTGGCAAAAATCAAGCTCAGAGGGAAGCTTTACTTTTATTATACCTAATCATTAGACTGAGAAAACAGAACCTACATTTACCTTTTTTAAAATTTGCGTTTTTTAAAATATACCATTGGTTCTCACTCTCAGATTGATATTGCTGAATTATCATGGCAGTTCCATGCCATGGACTTCCTGGATGGATCTTCAGCCAAGGAAGCAGAAGAAGAGCAAGGGATTTATGAGATCCCAAATAGATTAAATGTTGGAGAATCAGGCCCAAGCCCACTTGTTCCTAACTCCACACTCTGGATTCTGATCCTCAGACAGACTCAATTGCAAGATTCAACTGCCCAGACCATAACACCATTATTGGAACCACACTGAGAGCACAGAAAAAAGAAGTGTCCGTCTCAGGTTGCTTGGGATAGACGGTATGTTCTAGATCACATTACTGCTCCTAAGAAGATCAATTCCTGCATCAGGAATGATCAGGGCCACCTATCTTTGCCAATACTTTTCTTGTGCAAGAGCTTACAACACACCAGCCAACTGAGCCAGCGCCAACCCACTTAACTAGGTCAAAGGCAGGATTAAGGTGTTTGCAAACACCAAATCCTAGACAGCAACAAGGCAGGGTTAGAACATCTTGAACTATCTTGGGTTTGGGGGAGATTGGTCTTACTGGTCAGCTGTGTTGTACAAAGGCCAAAACTCAGTCAATAGTCAAACCTGCCCAGAAGGGTCTCCAAGAAGAGCTGGAGATACAGAGCAGCTGAAAAAGCAATTCTCTCCATTACAGAAGTCAGTGTTGAGGCTGGCAGCATGAAATACAGCTCCCAAATGGTTGCAGTGTCTAAGCTACACCTTTTGTTTCCTGCCTGGCCAGTGGGGAAGGGGAGAGTGATAGAATGAAGCATCAATACTTGTCTACTGGTGCAAAAACTCGTATCAGATAGGGTTGGAGGATATGGGTAGACATTCTGTATTCCTTATTATAGAGAAAACCTGACCCACTTACTGTAACTGTGTCCTGCCAAAACCAATGGTAAGAAGGTATGACTGGTTAGTGGCTTCCTGGGTTATGCATGTTGTATGAAGAGGTCCACTGTTTCTTTAAACCCAGACCAGGCTGTGACTGGTCCTTCACCTTATGATTTCACAGTTACTGTCTCAAGCAATGCTGGCCTTGAAAGGACAGGCATCCCAGGAGAAGACAATTCATGGTAGAAAGCCAAAATTATCACCACAATAAAACAGCATGTAGTGTAACTTTTTAAAGTTGGGGGAGGGCATTAGAAATGATTGCAGCACAATCCACACAGGATGCTCGAGACCAGTGTCTCTCAACCTTAGCCATTTTAAGATGTGTGGAC
Source organism: Candoia aspera (assembly GCF_035149785.1). Taxonomy (NCBI): domain Eukaryota; kingdom Metazoa; phylum Chordata; class Lepidosauria; order Squamata; family Candoiidae; genus Candoia; species Candoia aspera. The sequence continues at coordinate 332,926,593 of NC_086153.1, forward strand.
CTCAACTCCCAGAATTCTGGGAGTTGAAGTCCACATCTTAAAATGGCCAAGGTTGAGAAACACTGGTCTCGAGCAGTGTTTCTCAACCTTGGCAACTTTAAGGTGTGTGGTGGGGAATTCTGGGAGCTGAAGCCCACCCATCTTAAAGTTGTCAAGGTTGAGAAACACTGCTCTTGAAAATGCTTGAGGGTGAAAGGAATTGTGCCTTCAGTTTCATCCGTTAAGAGAAGAGAAACCATTTGGTCTCCGTTCCCATGCGCCATTGAAAGATCCCCCAAAGAAGAAAGCCTTTTTCACAGGATGGCGATGAAAGATTTCATGAAAAAGTCCAGCACTATCTGAGGTTTATATATCAGCAGCCACAAACAGTTGCCTCAATGTCCATCTGCTATGATTTCCACTAGCAGCTCTACAAGCATAATGCTTCTCTTGTGCTGCTCCTTGGGGAGCATCATGCAGTGGAAGTTAGGCTTCTGTTTTTATCCAGGAAGTCCACAACCAGAATGGACTGGTGACTCATCTACTGGTGCAAGAACAGGATGTGGCCAAGACCGAGGCTTAATATGGTTTAATTTAATTTGCATTCAATTTCATTAAAATAACTAATACGGATAATGTGATTATTTGCTACGTATGTATTTAATGGTTTCCTCCTTGGTCACATTAAGGCTGGGTTCACACCACACACTTAACTTTAAACATGGGTTAAGAAAACATCATAGCCTTATTTACCAAACATGCTGGGCCCAAACAGACCAATCATATATTATGGCTTAATGAGAGGGCTGCTTCACCCAAGATGTTGAGCGAATGGCTGGGTTCGTCCAACACACTGAATCACAAATGAGCCAACCTTTAACTAATTAAATGTGTTGTGTGAGTCCAACCTTAGAGAAGTTTTATGCACATGGGAGGAACATCTAAGACTGAGAAGTGTGTGTGTCTCTCCCAAGATCTTGAAGCTGTACACTCCTGGCCTACATTAAAAGACACACTCAGCCAGGTGTGCCTTCCAGGTATGACAAAAAAAAAAAAGTCAGCATGGCCACAATGGTGCACTTGGATCTCCGCCATATGCAACATGCGTAAAAAATGGAGCTATGATTGCACCATTGTTGCCCCCATCTTGACCTTTTTGAACAACACCTTGTTAAACACAGTCAATTCAAAAGGGGTGAAATAGGACCAATATGCCTCCCCACTGATTGCAGGCAATAGAACCAAAAGTGCCTCAAAGCGCATGTGCCAAATAACCTACGTGGGAGTTCCACCTGTGGAGCTTGCACATGCTTGCAATGGTTCTGTCCATCAAGACTGTGACAGGGTAGGTCATCTAACCCTAACCATGGTTGGACGACTGGAAGTTGCTAGGGCGAGTGACCACGGCCTAAGGTCCTACCTACTCAGTATTCTGTACTTTCTTGGAGGATGAGGGCGTGATTTTCTCTTGGTCCGTACTGGCTGTGGTGTAATGTTTTAGGGAAGAGAAAAATGTTCTCCTCTTCCGCCTCACTGTTCCAAAAATGTATAGCACTTGTCTTCTTGTGCAAGATAATTATCTCCAGGACAAAAAAAAAGTGGTCTGTTAATACCTCAGTTGGAATGGAAGGATGATTGGTTGATGGGAAGATTGGTTCTTCATACTGTTTGAGAATGATACGAGGTCATGGTCTAGACATGCAAGCAGAAAAAGCAAGGGACCCCTGCTTTGTTTTTTAAGTTCTCTTCGCATGTGCCTGAGCAATCTGTTTCTTCTCCAGGTAACGCAAATCTCCCCTTTATGAAAGAGAACTAATGCTAAATCTTTTTTTTCCTGACATGCTTTTTAGTGTGGCTGGTCCTGTACTGTGCATTTCAGAAGTAACAGGTCTCCTGAACCCAGAACATTTCTGGAAGAACAAGACATACATCTTTATGGACACCTGATTTAAGGAGCCAACGATCTCTCCTTCTAGCTCAACTTTATCTATACTCACCGGAGCAGCTCTCCAGGGTTTCAACCATTTTCCAGTCTGAACTGGAGATATTTTCACGCAAAACAGATTCCTGTCATTTATTGGTAAATACTCCTCATGCGCCTAACAGTAGAAATTATACTGTGCCACATGAGTCCGTATTACCTACACTGATGGGCACTTGCTCTACTGACTGGTTGCAGATGTTCTCCCCAACCCTAGTGGAGATGTTAGGACATGCACCTTGGGTTTTCAGCATTTAACTTGTGCCCCACCACCAAGCTATGTCTGCTTGTCATGGATTTAGAACGTCTGAACAGTGTTGTCTTAGGAAAATGGAGGTGGTGAGGGAGACCACCAAAAGTTGTGTGTGCGTGTGTGTGTGTTCACATCCAGACCACCCCAAGGAGGACCTGTCTCAAAAAGGTGTTGGAATCAGCATAAATTCAGAACAGCACTCGGCTGTATTGTGTCACTTTGTCTCAAAGAGGACCACAGGAGAGGACAACTGACTGATCAATTGGATTTGATGTGTGTGTGTGTGTGTATATATATATATATAGACATATATATATTTGCAAATGATTGTCTCTTTTTCTCTCTTCTGAATAAAGACACTTGTGATTGGATGCTAAAAGTGAACACACCAGTCTGAAAAAAGATGCTAGAGTTCACTTGTTGGGTTTGTTGGAAAGGTAAAGGGGCAGGGAGGTGAAGGAAAGTTTTTGACGGAGACACAATTCTTCTGCCTGACTGATGTTGGACCTGCTGAAATTCGTACTAGCCAAGTGCACCCCCTGCCCTCATGAGCTGTTATTCCCCCTTAACTTGCAAAGCAGCTTTTTCCAACACCCAGCTTGTTTTTCAACAATGCACTAATATACAAAGGAAAGAAAATGATGGAAAAGGAAGAACCAAATGAAAAAGAGAGAATTGACAAAGAAACATCCACAGTCACATGAAATTAATTGATCCATGCACATACCTCCAGATTGAAATTAAATCTTCTTAGACAAACAACACGGCAAATCCAACCTCGCCCACCCTACCCACCCCCTCTCAATAATTATTACATTACTTCAAGAAAGAGTATATTTTTCATGCATAAATCAAATTTTCATTTCTTTTTTTTTTGTTTTTTCCTTCTTAAATTACATTTGAACACATAAACACATATAATAAATACTCTTGTAAGACATGACTCAGCAGAAAAAAGGAACGCATCCCCAAAGCATAGGATATTACTATTATTTGTGATTTTTCTTTTAAAGGACTTGTTTAAATATGAAATCTGTAAACTCCAAGGAACCTTCATTTTTTTCTCTCTCGCTCTCAATCTTTCTCTTTTAAAAAAAAAAATCATGAAACTAACCAGTTTTTCCTTTCCTTTCCAAACATTCAATATGTCTTCCATTGAGCATGTCAACATAGTAACACTTGCCATCTCTGCAAAAATTATAATTTAACAGTATAAAGCTTCAAGTTGCAAATTCCAAAAACTAGCTAAGTAATTATTATTATTATTATCATCATCATCATTATTTTGTCACATAAACTATACATTAAATATTTTTTTTGAGGTATTTCAGAGAACATTGTCAAAGGCTTACCAGGTTTGTGCTGGACAGAAAGGCAGGGCTACTGATTGGTTATTTATTTATTTTCTCCTGACCGGAGAACATCTTTGGTATCAACAAGCTGTTTGGGTGTTGGGTCAAAGGAAAAGGGGATTTCTCTAGGTAAAGGGGTAATTCCATGGAGTGTTAGGTGGGGTTATCTGTGGGGGGGGGGGGACATCTAGATGAGTACTGTCAACAGGCAATATGGAATATGAGAGAGTCTGATGTAGTGGTTAAGGTGCTGGGTTAGAAACCAGGAGTCCGTGAATTCTATTCCTCCCTTAAGCAAGAAAGCTGGCTGGGTGTCTTTGGGCCAGTCCAACCCACCTCAGAGGGTTGTTGTGGGGCAAAAATAGGAGGCAGGAGCATAAAGTATGTGTGCCACCTTGTATGGCGCGCAATAAAGGTGGGATATAAATTTAATAAACCTTAGAGTTCAAGAGACTGCTATTCAAAACATCACTCCCCCTTTACTCATTCTCTACATTAACATGGACCGAGATCCTAGGGGAGAAGCAAAAATTAATTTGCCCTCACCCCTTTTTATGGCTAGCATATTTCAGATTGCAGGTGCGGGAAGTCACGCGCCTGAAATAGCCTTCCCTGCATGTGGAAGGATAGCAGGGGAGGGAAAAAGCTGGCCTGGAACCTCGTCACTTACTAGCTTAGCTTTCCCACAGGCAGTGTGCTCTGGGGGTCAAAGCGCATCCTGTCCAACCCAATTCATGAGTACTATCCATGCATATGATATAGATCTTCCACCATGTGTTTTCTTAGAAGCTATCAATTGACTCTCAGGACATGCCTATGATGGGAGCTTATCAATATTCTTACTTAGGAACGTTCACGTGCCAGCTATTCGCATGTCCAAAGAATATTTGGTAGACTTACTCTGTCCCAAAATTTCCAAAGGAGAACTTAAAAGAAGTCCATTGATTCTGACTCCGCAAGAGGTCTCTGATACTCCGCAAGCAAGTTGTGGTGTAATTCTTTCTTATACAGAATACGCAATTTGCCCCTGAATTTACGGAGTTCTCACAAATATCCTCCCTGCGCAAACAAACGGTACCTCCAAATTAAAATCAAAACTTCAGGTTTGAAAGTATCTTCGTTCCACAGGAGTATCGGTGCTGTTAGCAGAGAAGGATAACCTACGTGTGGCATTATTCCACCTTTTAGGCCAAGACTGATAAGCCGAAACTATGAATCAAAGGGGGGTTTACAGGGTTAGGATCCTGAGGCATTCTTTCAAACCAAGTCTGACACAGGGCCACGTTTGATAACACATGTTGCATGGCATGAATGATCACAGATACTGTGTTTTAGAGCGGGTTTTCTCCCACCCACATTCAGATAAGCCTTAGCTTCATCTTTTCACCCTTCCCCGAAGGCTCTCATGCTGGTGAGATTAGTTGTGCAACTGTAGAGGGCAGCCATGCACCCCAATTATGCGCTGCTGTGATTTCCAACATGCGCTCATACCAGGCTGAAAAAACTGTTCATTTTCAGTCCTGGTTCAGCTGCTCTAGCCCAGCATGGCTGACTTTGGTGGCTACTGCCCAGATTCACCAGGGATCTGGGCAGAACGAAGTTTTGCCCAAGAACCTTTCATACAGCAGGGGTTGAGCTTAGCCTCTTTCGTATGCCAAGCATGAGCACCACTGTTGTGCTGCACATCCCACGCTACTGTTCTGCTTGGGTGGGTTGCAATGACTGAGCAGATGCTCAGTACAGATGCAGGGTTCTGGAGACCAAACATTTCTGATGGAAATGCCACAAAGAAAAAAGAAAACACCTGTTTCTTGTGTGCACAGTGAACTAGATGTGCATTGGAGTGCACATGAAACACTGGGGGGGGGGGTGCCAAGGAGGTGAGGAGGATGAGGCCCAGGGGATCAAAGGAAAAATGGCTTTTGTCCCATCACCCAAAAGCTATGACAGTTGCCAGAATCCATCTGATTAAGAGAACTGAGGTAATATCACATGAACTTATGGGACAAAGGAAAACAAAATAGTTTTACACCTTTTGTACAAGAAAAAGGCACTCAGCTATCACTCCAAGTTTCATTCACGCTCTCTAGCTCGCTGTCTCAGGAGGCTGAAAAGCACAGGGGGCCATGGGATGGGAGAAGGTCTGCGACTATGAACTATCTCTTAATGGTGGGTGGCAAGGGGAAGAGAAAGGGGAGGCGCAAATGGGTGTGTTCCAGCACAAACCAGGCAAGGAGAACAAAATCTTTGGTATCAGATGTGATTTTCCAATCACAAAAATCGAAAACTCAAGTGAGGTAGCCTATATTTTCTGGTTCTCACTAAAAATGTCTTTGCATGTTCGGGGTCGTTCATTTGATAGAACTATTCCTTTTCTTTTCTTCCTCCCCCTCCCTTCGGTTCTTCTACTAAGTTCAGGCCCCATCATTTTATTTCATCTTTTTTTTTTTTCTTTAGTGAGGCTTCTCAGCCCTTCAATACTTCACAAAATCAGGTATGGGAAATCCACCAGAGTCCTCCTCCATCATTCTTTAGCATCGACAACTCACAACAAGACAAGATGATGCGGTTGGGTGGGGTAGATTTGAAGGGGATGGACGCTTGGGGGCTGAGAGAGATGATTTGGGGGGCTCTTGTCCTCCTGCTGTATCCCCCCCCCTGTGTGCGTGTGTGTTTTGGTAAAACATATCTCAGCATTTGCTATTTTCCCTTTTCCAGATCAGTTTTCTTTGGTTGGTCCAATTCACTTCCTACTCCATCCCACACCCTGATTGGTTGCACCCAATAGTTGAGATTGGGACAAAATCTTTTGCTGAAGATAGGAAATATTAGCAGAGTCTTTTAATTCTTTTTTTCTTCTTCTTCCTTTTCTGCTCAAATGATAAACTTTGACGGTTCTGGGTTTTTTCCCTCTCTCTCTCTTTTTCCATTCCCGAAGGTGCCTAAGGGTCGCTTAACACATTGTCTTCAACATAAAGTGAACGCATAAACCATTGCGCAAAGATGGTACTCTATTACCCGCATCAATTTGATAGTGTCCCATTGAAAAAATAATAAAAACAAAGAAACAACACAAACGTACACACACATACAAAGAATCCCACATTTACCATGGAGATGGCAAGGCTGCAATTCTACAGCCTCTGCGCCTTCTCAAACGCCTTTTCGCTGCCTCCCGAGGCAAAGGAGGGGGTTCAACTTTGCCAGCCAGACACAGAGGTTTAACTGGTGATGCTATTTCTCATTAAGCTGACCGTGTCACTCTCTTTTTTTGTTTTTTTGCCTTGCAAACGCTGCTGATTCATGGCACCGGTCACTACTGAAGTCCTTCTTTCCGAGCGAAAGAGGACTACTGTCTGGTATCCATCTTCTATTTTTAAGGCAAGCTGTTAATTGGCACACACACAAAAAATAGTCACTTATCTTTCGTACGTTGCCAGAATTCCTTTTGAGTTTTTGTAGTTTGTTACTTCCAAGGGGGAGGGTACGGAGCTGGGGCTGGGAAGGGGCTGCGTGTGAGTTTCCTTGGCTCTTCCCCTTGCCCATCTATCTGTTTAGCAATCAGATACACAATCTGTCCCCCCCTCAACCCAACATGCCCAATCTGATCCTTATCGTGTATAATATTGATTCATCTTTTGTCTCCCCTTGCCGCCTTCACATATGTATAGGAGGCAGAAAATGGGGTTAGGAGGCAAAAAGGGAGTGAGGGAGGAGATGGGAATAATCAATCCAAGTTGGGGCTGGCCTTTGGAATGAAACCAATATTGAATGGAAGGTCAGCTGCCGATCCAGTGTCCAGGAAATAAAATTCAGCTCCTACACTTCTTTGCTTTGATTACTTTAAAGCTTTTTTTTTTTAATTACCCGATTTATGTACCTAAAATGTGCTTCATGACCCGCTTTTATTCTAGGTGACACAGTGCAACTTAGCTTTGGATTCCCCACTACTAATTCAAGGGAGAAAAGAGGGGATGTTTTTCGTAACAGTTTGTTTTCCCCCTTGAGACTTTGGCTCGGAATTCCTTTGAGAGGAATCATCAAAAAAAAACAAAAAGTCTTCTTTCCAGTTGAATTTGGTTTTGGTCCATTTCAGACCATGCCGTAATGCGCTTGGCAAGATTTCTGGTGGATTTTCATGGGGACCGCTGGGAGTGTGAAGCCTTCTGTAGAGAACAGGATGTGGAAAAAAGAGGACTGAGCTGTAGGAAATGTACATGAGGACAACATGATAACATTTTGAAGATGTTTTTCTGGAATGGATTTTCATGCGCTTTTCTGTCTTTACTACGATGAATGGTGTGGGTGGGATTGGTTTTTTAAAAAACTTTCTCAGGGCCAATATGCATCCTCGGCTTGCAAACTGAGTAACTCCCCTAACCGCATTCACACGTGCCATCGCTGACTCTCATTTTATGATAAATGATCGCTGCTTGTCTCCGTAGAAAGGATAAATTATTCCCATGTAACCCTCTCCCATGCCTTTTCCCGTATCAGAAGCAGGTCATTATCAGCTTCGCAATAAACGACCTTTCTTTGAAATAGGGAGGGGATACATAATTGGATATTACAGGCCTGGTACGAGTCCTAGAAGTACCCCACAATTCACTTCTATCTCAGTGGTGAAACACAACCCCAGTAGGGAAAATGAACTCATTTTCATTTTCAAAAGTCTGGGATTTAAAACCCAGGAATTAGAGGAAGTCCAATCAGGTGGGCAGGTACATATCAACACATCTCAGTGAGCTGAATCAGCTTAACAAGTTAATAAGTTACCTGGTTCTGGCCCTCCCTTCAATTTTCCAGTGCTGGGCTGTTTTTAAGGCATACACCACACACTTGCTCCTGAGATAGCCAGGACATCTGGGATCAGTATTTTGTTCCCACAATTACAACTTCCAAATCAACTGTCTTGAGAACATCGGCTATTAAGCTGCTTCTTACACCCCATCCCTCTGTCATCGGAACAATATAATACTCTCCTGCTGGGACTACAGGAAGGCAGACATCCCTCAGCTAATCCCAAGGTTTGGGGGGTTGCTCACCAGATGAGGTGATGAAATGGCCCTCCACAAGCTGTAAAGTTTGAATGGAGGCTGAAGCCGGATGCTGCCATGGGATGCCTCTGGAAGACCTGGGATATCCCAGAGGCATCCCGTCTGGAGGGTTGTGAAGTGGGCACAATGCGTGGCCATCACTCAACATGTATGTGTATGCAGGTGAGAGGAGCACACATGGAGAAGGGAATGAGTTCTTTTCTGTGTGGAGTTCAGGGGGATGCGCGGGATGATAGATGATGAAAAAGGGAATCATGCTTTGGAAAAAGTGCTCGTTGATGAAGATGGGACTCCAGGGTTGGTGCCTGGCTCCTCTTGCCAACGGTTCATGCACCGCCGGCGAGCATTCATGAAGAAGTTGCTGACGGTGTTGAGCTCCAGGCCCAGCTGCTGTGAAATGGTCATTTGCATCTCCTTCGAAGGTCGCTTGTTCTCTTTGAAGATGGCAATCAGGGTGCGGCGCTGGAGGTCGGTGAAGACCAGGCGCTGCTTCTTGGGTTGCAGATTCCTGTCCTTCTGTTGCTCCTGCTCTTTACGTTTGCAAGCTACACAGATGGTTTTAAAGAAAAAGAGGGGGAAAAAAAGAAAATAACATGGCTATCAAATTCACGCACATCAAGCTTACTTTCAACTTTTCTCCCCACCCCCACCCCAATACAACATTTTCAATGCCCTGTCTCCAGATAAAGGACTACCCCAAATGACTTTCATTAGAACTGCCTGTATTCAAAAGTTTGGATAAAAAAAAGCATGACCAACATATAGTGCTTTCTGTAAATGTAATCGATGTGTGCCTCTATTTGAGTAAAATATTCTGATTCCATTAGAAAAAGGTGACAATCTTTGATCTCTCTCAGGATTTAAAGATTGCAACAGGCACTATCCATCTGCTTTTTTATAGAGAACTAGAACAAGGCTTTGTTATAAAAAAAACTAAATTGCAAAATATTTGCACTTCAATTCTGTATTCATTTACCACGGTTAGTTCACAGGGCTTTGTCTGAATCAAACCACTGTTATTCCCATTGATATCACAGGTCCCATGATTGCTACACTGAGGGAGCATAATTAGTATTTAAATAGATTTAACTATAAATCCTATCTTGGCCTGAGACAGGCACAGTGATTCCTGAAGAGACTTCTGGGAAACCAGGATTTAAAAAAAAATGTTATCTGTGTTTGTACATTTAAATTGGAGAGATGCTTTATGGCAGTTCTGAAATGCCCCTCACTCCACCTGCTCCATTCAGGAGAGCCAGGGTGGAGGGTGGAGGGTGGCAAAAAATGTATTTGAACAGAGGCTGGATGGTTATCTATCAGAGATGCTCTAGCCAATCCTGTACTGGGCAGGAATTGGACTAGATGATCTCTAAGGTCCCTTCCAACTAAGATTCTATGAAAACGGGAGAAATTGATTGGATATACCAGCCATGAATTTCCCGGTAGTCCCAGAGACTAATAACTCTGTTGCTTTTTAATCTATAAATCTCCTGCAGCTTCCCTAATCTTCCACCTGTTCTGGACTACAAGTCCCATCCACTCCCACTTAATATGGCCAATGGTCAAGGATGATGGAAGTTGTAGTCCCAAACATCTGGAGGGTATCAGGTTGAGAAAGGCTGGTTAAGGTGAGCACTTGGCCTGTTGGTATAGAATGCATGGTTTTTGCATAACATCATTCAGAAAACAATCCAGCTTAGCATAACACCCATAAAGGGAGCTTCTGTTTTTTGTTTTTAAAAGTGGCATCCATCAGGCATCAGGAAAACCCCATGAAGAAGTATTAATACTAAGAAAAACGTGCCCAGAAACCAGCTCCCCTTTTACCCCTCCCCAAACCCTCTGCTCCCATATTCCAGCTGAACATTATCTCCAGGGAACAATCAGTCTGTTCTTAGAAAAACAGTTTTCCCACAAATTATAAATTTTGCAGGTGAGATGCCTGCTCCCCACAGTCTGTGCATCTGGCCACCGTTCACCTGTGCATGACAGGTTCAGTAGGTTTTTTCAGCGCATCAAAACCTCGTGAAGCCTGTTTGATTAGGTGCAACTGTGAGACAGAAGACATCAGAATACATTTTTGTCAAAGGCCTTTACATTCTCTTTCAAAGAGTGTTCTTGTGTCCCAGCTGAAATTTAATTCATGTCCTGTAAAGATAAAAGTGCTGGTTGTGTACCTCCATCAAAACCCCAGCAGATGAATGGACCACCTACCCTATGACCATCAGATGCTTGCAAGGAAAACAAACAAAAATAAACCTTTTTGGCACAAAACAGTAATATTTTCTCTTTTAATTTGTTTTTTTTAATAGATACCAACATTTTAAAAGGAAACTAAAAGGAAAGAAAAATAAACCAATAGCAAAGACATAGATTTGCAAATCAGAATTTGGATCAAAGCATTGGCTACAATCAAAACCCTTTCATTTCCCCTTCCTTTCCCCTCTTCCCTTGCCAGCTTCCCATTGCACAAAATTGATTCGTTCTGCAAATACATTGATGCTGTAAGCCAAGCAAAAACAAAAATCCACCCAATAAATTCAGCCTGTGGCAGATGATGAACAGAAGACAGACATGAGAACCACACAGATTTAGTTGAGAGCGATTGTACCAGCAGAGGTCAATACTGTTGTCCAGGCAGGGTTGACAGAACAAGATAGCAGGATGCAGTCTGCAGCGTTAGGTTACAGACACAATTGGAACCAGCAAGAAGCTGCAGTAGGGCCACGTGGACTGACCTAACCAAGTTTCTGAGCCAACATGTGCAGATTTGCCAGCCTGCTCATATCTAAACCAAATGGGAAGCTTGTGAGTTCATCCAAACCAGAAGGCAGAGAAATAGTTCAACAGCAACACGTACAAATAGTCCTCATTTAGTGACTACTGCATTTAGTGACCATTCAAAGTTATGACAGTGATGGAAAAGTAACTTTACAACCAATCCGCACACTTACGACCTTCACAGGTCTGTAACTAAAGGAAAGCTGAAGCTTTCATAAGCACAGTCACGGTTTCACTCAGCAAGTGTTTCACTTAACGACCGAGTTGCCATCCCAATTGTGGTTGCTAAAGCACAGGACTACCTGTATTTTAGTTTATTCTTGTGGTAGTTCTATTCTTATGGTTCTATTCTATTCTGTTGTGGTGGTACTATGCTATGCTATTCTAGAGGTACTCCTCGCTTACCAACTGCCTTGTTTAGCAACTGTTCAAAGTTAGTAAAGGGTAAAGGTTTCCCTTGACGTAAAGTCCAGTCGAATCCGACTCTAGGGGGCGGTGCTCATCTCCGTTTCTAAGCCTTGGAGCCGGCGTTGTCATAGACACTTCCGGGTCATGTGGCCAGCATGACGACTCGGAACGCCGTTACCTTCCCGCCGAAGCGGTACCTATTGATCTACTCACATTTGCATGTTTTCGAACTGCTAGGTGAGCAGGAGCTGGGATTAACAACAGGAGCTCACCCCGCCGCGCGGTTTCGAACCGCCGACCTTCCGATCGACAGCTCAGCGGTTTAACCCGCAGCGCCACCGCGTCCCTATGTTCAAAGTTACAACTGTTGAAAAAACAAAACAGCTTTGTGGCCAGTCCTCGTTTTTTGGGCATTGCAGCATCCCATGGTCATGTGATTGCCATTTGTGAGCTTCACAACCAGCTTCTGTCAAGCAGAGTTAATGGAGAAGCTGGCAGTAAAATCGCAAGTCATGGTCACATGATGTCTCGCTTAATGACCACAGTGATTCACTTAACAATGGAAGCAGAATTGACATCGTAAGTCTAGCATGGTCACGTGATTTTTTGCTTAGCAACCATGATACTTAGCGACAGAGTTGCCAGTCCCAATTGTGGTCGGTAAGTGAGGACTACATGTTTTCTATTTATTTCAGCATCCAAAACCTGCAGGATGAAAGGCAGGGAAGTCTTGAAGTCATCAACGGGGATAGGAGTGGGACTTTCAGCCTCACATTATCCACTTTGGGGCACCATTAAAGTACTTTAATGGATATTTTATTTTATTCCCCATAAAAAAATATCAGTGAAAACTCCCAGCATAAAGATGGCAAGATGAATCAGAGTTGCTGAGTGTTTTTACTGAATGATCCTACTGAATCATGCTTTTTTCCCCACATTTATGGAGGGGAAAAAAATCTGGCATATATTTTTCTGCAGGGCCTCAAAAGCAAAAAAGGAAAACCTTTCAAGCTGAAAGAGGATGCAGTACCCTGATGGTGGCAAAAGCAGTTTCAGTCCATGGAGAAAGAACTATGAAAGGCTGTTGGCAAACCACTAAACAGAACCTCCATGTTCCAAAGTAATGTAACTTAGAATGTCAGCTGTTGCTGTCCCTTCCCAAACATTTGGTGACTTCTGTTAGTAAAGGTAAAGGTTTCCCTTGACGTAAAGTCCAGTCGAATCCGACTCTAGGGGGCGGTGCTCATCTCCGTTTCTAAGCCTTGGAGCCGGCGTTGTCCCTAGGGACACTTCCGGGTCATGTGGCCAGCATGACTCACAGAACGCCATTACCTTCCCGCCGAAGCGGTACCAATTAATCTACTCACATTTGCATGTTTTCGAACTGCTTGGTGTGCAGAAGCTGGGACGAGCAACGGGAGCTCACCCCGCCGCGCGGTTTCGAACCGCCGACCTTCCGATCGACAGCTCAGCGGTTTAACCCGGATTGTTGTGGCAGGACTCTTGCACATAAACTTTGACCTAGATGTTTCTGATTCACACAATCATACCACAATCATGCCCACACATATGAAAATAGGAAGAGATTGTTAATTTACAGAGAGGGGTATATGGTTCAAGGGCCCTTCTGAGCTGGGCTACACAGTTAAGCTTTGCTGCATATTAAACTAAGACCTGAGACAGAAAGTGCCCGAGAGCATGCACAGAGTGTCTTTCCCTCATTCATGAGATGGACGTCATTCTCCATGAGAAACACTGATGAATATAAATTTTAAAGAGATTCTTTATTTTTTGAAGGAAAAAAAAAACCTGAAGGAGAAGAAGAGGAGAAAAAGCTTTCTGCAGCTTAGCCTGTCTGTTCACAGTTCAATATAATTACTGTTCCGCAGAGTAGGAATCAATAGCTGCTGTAGTCGAATTTACTACATACTGTGGGTCTCCAGAGCTGCAACAGATGGGGCTATTTCATATGCTCATCTCCCCATGGATGATTGCCTAGGCAGTCTTGATCTCACCATCAGGTGATAGCCGGGGGGGGGGGGGGGAGGCAAGGGGAGGCAGCTGTGTTTCTGCAGATATAACAAGGGTTGGGTAAAATAGAAGACCACACTGGATTTTAGCTATGTTCAGCATCTCTCACCAGTGCTGCCTACTCTGACATCAGCCCAGTAGGCTGGCCCCAGGAATTTGCACCTGAGTTTTGCCGGATGCCAGTTCCTATTGGAATTCTTGGAATGAACCAGTAAGAATCCAGCAACACGATACGAATGCTGCTGGTGCAGGCCCCCGATCTGCCTTGTCCAGTGTTCAAGTCATATGCTGAATAGGACAGCTATAAAAATCAATCAAACAAACAAAATCCAGCCAGATGCCTCCAGGAAGCCTACAAGCAGGAGAAGGTGATAGTCCACGGTCTCTGGCCTTTGGTGGAACCACCACCACCACCACCATGTATTGAAAACCTTATCATCCATGGATTTATCTAATTACCTTTTATAATCTTCCAAGTGGGTGGGCATTGCCACATCTTGTATTAATGAGTTCCGAATTTCACCATGAAGACTTTTCAACCTGTCCTGAAGCTTCACCACAGATCCCATTCCATTCCACTTTCCAACATTTTCTGTATCTGTTTTCCCCACCAGTCATTTTATGAATCTTTTATTATTTTATTATTTCTTATTAATTCAACTTCTAAGGCTACTCACTCCCCCAGTGATTCTGGGCGGCTTACAAGAGGGTGAAAAGATCAAAATAGAACTAAAAAATCACAGCAGTAAAACAACTGCAACAAAACAACCACACGGAGGAAAGACTCCGTGCCCAACATTTTAGAAGGTTCCCAGACTGCCCTGGGCCATGGCCTACAGGAAGAGCGAGGTCTTTAAGGCTTCTGGAAAGGACATCAGGTGAGGCCATGCTGACCTCCAGGTGGTGGGGAGTTACGATTCCAAAGGGGAGAGATAGCAACAGAGAAGTCATGTCTCCTGGGTCCCATGAGATGACATAGCTTTACTGATGGGATCCTGAGTATGCCAGCCTGCCCAGCGACAAGCAGCGAAACGTTTCTACCAAAAAGAAAGAAATCCAGTTGCTATGACTCAACCTACAGACAATTCCACCTGGATGACTGAGAATCTTCATCGACAGCCTGCCCAATCTTATAGGATGGGCAAAAACAATTTGAGAGAGACCGTTCTGCAAGTATCTAGGCCCTGTGTCATGATGGGCTTTACAAATGACCACCAGCCCCTCGAACTGCACTTGGAAGCCAACTGGCAACCAAAACAGAGGTATCATAGGAACATGCTGAAGTGTGCCCGTAACTATTGTGTGCCATGTTCTGGGCCAGCTGTAGGTTTTGAATTATCTTCAAGAGCAGTTCCATGTATAACATGTTGCAGTGATCCAAATGCAAGGTGACTAAGGCATGGGTGACAGTGAGTAGGGCCTCCCAATCCAGGAATCTGTATAACTGGTGCACAAGATGAATCTGGGCAAAGCCCCTCCTGGTCATAGCTATCACCTGTTCTTCGAGCAAGAGGTCTGAGTTCAGAAGGAGGCCCCAACTGCAGACCAATTCCACCTAGGGAAGTGCAACCCTATCCAGAATAAAGCTGGAAAACCTCTGGAAGTGGATGGCCAGTGAACTAGCAGCCACTGTATCTTACTAGGGTTGAGCCTAAGCCTCCACTCATCCAGATCCCTAGGCACTGTGACAGAACCTTGATAGCATCACTTGATCACCTGATCCATGCCATTAGATGACTTCGCTCAGCTGCTTCATGGAGATGTTAAATAGGAGTGGGGAGAGCTCTGAGCCCTCAGGAGCCCCACAGTGCAGGGGCCTTGGCTAGAACTCTACCAACAATGGCCCGTGAGAAAGGAGGAAAACCACCATAACACATGGCCCACTCCCAATTCCTGAAGCAAGTCCAGTTGGATACCATGACTGAAATCAAAAGCCACTGAAAGATCAGGATAACTGCACCATCCCCAGCCTGGTCTCACCAGAGATCATCTACAGGTAGTCCTTGTTTAGTGATCACAACTGGGACTGGCAACTCGGTTGTTAAGCACAGCAGTTGCTAAGTGAAACCACAACTGTGCTTATGATCTTACTTCAGCTTTCCTTTGCTTTACAGATCTGCGAAGGTAGTAAATACAAGGATTGGCTGCAAAGTTACTTTTTCATCACCACTGTAACTGTGAATGGTTGCTAAATGAGGCAGCCACTAAACAAGGACTACCTGTATAAGCACAATCAATGTTATCTTTGTACTGAATCCTGGTGTGAAATCTGAAAAGGGTCAAGGTAATCAGTTTCCTCCAGGAACCACTGGAGCTGCATCCTGATCATCTTCTCCAGAACCTGCCCCAAAATGGGAAGGCTGGAAATAAGCTAACACAGTTAGTTTCAGTGATAACTTCTTCAGGAGGAAACACACTGCAACCTCCTTCAAGGCAGATAGAAGCACCCTCTCACACAAGGATGAATTCACCCCTGCTTGGGCCCAAACACATGCTGTCCCCTAGGAGGCCTTCAGCAGCCAGGAGGGACAGAGATCTAACATACAGGTGACCACCCTAACAGCTCCAAGAACCTGTCCACTTCCTTCAGCTTTACAGACTCATCCTGCCAGATAACAGAGCAAGGCTGTGCCTCAGCCAACTCAGAAGGACCAGTCCAGCAACAGTCCAACTCGGAGCAGATTCAAATAATTCTATCCATCAGATGCCTAGAATAGTGCTCACAACAGCCCTTCAAATGTTCTTCTGACTCTTCCCCACACACACACACACACAGGGTCACCCTAAATAGGGCTGCTGGGCAGTAATCTGCAGATGCAATAAAAACATGTAACTACTCTTCCCCCCACAACACAATCCCTAATATAGGCTCTTACATGTGTTTGGTCAGACTCACTCTTTGTCTTTTTCCATCTCTTCCGTCCATCTCTTCTGTCGAGCTCCTCAACAAACCCCAAAGCCTTTGGATGGATGTATAGGAAGAGGTCACTCAGGAGTAATCTGACCCTAATTCTCCCTCACTTCCCTTCACCTGCCTTTCTTTTCAATGAGAAGTCCCCAAACCTTATGACCTTTCCTTATAAAGGGGTTCCTGCAGCTTCCCTACCATCTGGACCCCTAGACTGAGGTCCTTCCTCATCAGAGAATCTGAGTGTTCAGAACACGCCACACATATTGGCTCACTCATGTTTACAACCACAGACTGGTAAGATAAATGCAGACATAATGGGAATTGATTGGGCAAGAGGAACACTAAACATAGCCTAACAGGAAAATAGGACGTGGGGCTATAAGAGGAATCAGCCACAGGTTTCTGAAGAAGTGGATTTATGAGATCCACTAAAATAAACTGAGCCCTCAGGACATTAAAAAATGTGACTGTCAGCCCTTTGAGGTCATTCAGATAAGAAACACATCCAGAAGTACTAGCTCTAACTTTATTGTAAGGTTACATTAACGGAATCTTGCAAGTCTGAAAGTACATCTCTCCCCCCTCGCCTTTACAGTCCAGGAAACTAGGAAGAGTCCCTTCCAAGAAGTTTGCCATGCCCCCATTCCTTCTGTGGACTCAGCTGCCACTTGTCTGATCATTGCCTAGTCTGTGGCTCTTCCTCCTGTCTCCCAAGGTCATTCCCACACACTGCTACAATGACATACATAAAAAATAGGTGGAGCTTCTATTGTACCATCACAGCCACCATCTGGACTTTTTTGATCACATCCCGTGGACATCCCTGTACATGGTAGCAATGAGTATTTGCAGACTAGTCTGCTGGTATCGTACCTATTTTGTTTCACTTAAAGATCTGCACAAAACCTGACCTGAACTTTGCTTGGATACCCCTATCCAAGGCCAATGGAATGTTTCCATGGCAGAAGACTGAACGTCCTCCACTATTCAGAATAGACAGGCAAGTCTACAAAAGGGGCAAATTGTGTGTTGGATGAGGGCTTAATACTCATACCCAATGTTTTCTCTATAGATGCAACAGCTGAGATTCTCATTCTGAGCTTCTAACTTCTCATGGAGAAGGAACTTAAAAGCTATTTTAAAGGGCCTAGAAGATTGGGATACTGGAGCAAGCATAGATTGGGGACAGAAAGACAAGATGCAGAATCTGGGAGTGGGAACCTAGATGTATGGTGGAAGCCACAATGATGTCACATGCATCATGTTATCATCAAGCAAATGAAGCTAATCATGTAATCTGAGGAACTGCCTGTCTCAGTTTCTGTCCACCCGGTACGTTCCAGGTCCCCTCGATTAAACATTATCGTCTTATTGGACCAAGGAAGCATGCCTTCTATTGCTGCCCCTGTCCTGTGAAACAGTATCCCCACCAGAGATACATAGAGTGCCCACTCTCTTGGGGTTCAGGAAGGCCCTCAGGACCTGGCTCTGTTCGCAGGACCGGGAGTAGTGTCCCTGTGGAGCCCCTATCAGGTTTTGGCTGTTTTTATTGATATGGTTGTTCTTCATCTGGGCTGTCTTACGTGTTTTTTAACTGTTTTTAATTATATATTTGGATACCGTGAGCTGCCCAGAGTCTTCTGGAGGGGTGCCCTTATTAATTTAATAAATAATAACAATAATGTTATATTATAAAAACATAACCCAGCCTTGAGTTGTACAAAATAAAGGTGGCACATACATCAAATAAAACCAACCAACCAACCAATCAACCAATCAATAGTACCACCCTTGCGTTATTTGCATCACTTACATGATGATGATGTCACAAGACCGATTATGTCACTTGCTCTCTTGTAGACACCCACGAATGGGAGCCGTTGCATCCACCCTCCAATCTCTCTCCTCAAAACTCAATCACAAGCCTAATATAGTAACTACAACCTGGATGGGTGTTCTTTCAAGAAAAAGCCTGGGACAGATTCACAGATTCACTGCCACCAACTGCCTTGGCTGTTTCTCTTTCAAGTTTCATTGCAGGAAGAAAAAAAAAAAGCCTCTGTGGAACTGCTTCTAAAGGAGGAGGATGGTATAACAGACACAATCAAAAGCCTTGCTGTTGATAGAGGACGATTATCTCCCTGCATGAGCTCTTCTAAGCATTTCACTAAATATCCCTGATTTTAAGGGCAAAGCAATTCCTCCATTGTGCCGGCAAATGCACTTGTGTTTTTTTCCCTCTGCCCTCTGGTGGCAACCGAACCTGTAATTTTCTCTCCCTCTCCCTCTTTTATTTAAGTGCTGGTGATTTGGAGCAACTACAAAAGATAGCCAGGGAGGAGAAGGTTCAATTCACACCTGCTGGTGGTAAGTGGGACGAGGGAGCAACATGCACAAACAGCCCTCAGCTTTCCTTCTGTGGGTTGATGAAAAGAAAGAAAAATTGGGGCAGGAGTAAGAGGGAAAGTGGAAAATCCAAGGACTGGAGTTTGTAACGCGGCTAAAAGGGCTGGATTTGGCTGTCTGGAGCAACTAAATTGCAGATCAGACATGAATTTACGAGCTTCACAATTCACCCAGTCAACTCTGGCCTATATTTCTGAATTCTGTCAGCAGGTATAGCAAATGAATGGAAGGGTCATGGAACACACTTAACCAGGTTAAAGAACGAGCAGGAACATACACACAAATGTGAAGCTTGGTTAGTGTTAACCTTGGGTCTTTTCTTTCTTCCTTTCTTTCAAATGGTTCAGCATGTGAGAGTCCAGGTAGTTTGATCAGACAATGATCAATGTATTGCACAAACCCAGAAAATGGATTTCTTCTGTTACCAAGTTAGGTATGTGGTGTGAACACAGCCGGGGGATAGATTTAGGAATTGTCCCTGGAGGGTCAGTGAATAGAGTCAGTGGATGGATCCAGGAATGGTCCAAAGTAGTATAGGAGCTAGATATGGACCCATGAATGAAGCTAGCAATGAAATGGAGACAGCAGTAAATCAGTTTCTATACCAATGAACTTGCCTCTTCAACAAAATCCCTTATTTCAGATACAAAGGTGAGTCTTGCCTTGGCAGTTAGAGCTGCCCCAAGCCAAAAAGAAAAAAAAAAGTAGCAGTAAAAGAAAACTGCCAGACGTTTCACTGCAAAATATACAATCTGGAATGGACTCTGTTGTAGCAGAGACGGGCAGCCAAAAATTAAGATTGCTCTTATTCATCATTCTATACTTGCAAATTAGAACAAAAAGGTATGAGTAGGAAAGCTGCATTTGCCAAAGGCTGGTATTTAAGGAGGTGGTATATAACAAGAAGTCACACATTTTACTCATTAGAAAGGGGAGGCCAAAGGTCATCAGGGAAAGGTGCCTACAAAACTACATACCTGTAGCAATGAATTCAAGTTTTTAAGAAACTGGAAGAAAAGGACACAGAATGTGGTAAAACATAAAAAAGGATGCCTAAATGGTATTTAGGCAGAAGTATTAGGTATATTCACCAGTTTGAGTTATATATTAAAAGGCAAGATAAGTCCACGATCAGATAGATGGAGCAATCCGGGCAATCAGAGAGCTACATCCAAAATCAGCAACATGCCAGGATACCAAATGTGACCAGATCACCCCATCCTTTCCTTTCTGAGCTGACACATCACTATGATTTATTTATTAAAAGTATTTTTTATATACTGTCCATCAGAAATGGTTTCTCAGGCAGCAGAGCTCTCTACCTATGAGCCCTTCAAGACAGGCCTGACTGGGAAACCAATGCCATGTAATTCAGTACGACTTTTACTGTAAAGCTTTAGTAACAGAACCTTGCAAGTCTGAATGCGCTTCCATCCTCATGTGAACTCGGGAGGAGCTTAGCTGTTTTCTCGTGTTACATTCTTGGCCTGGACTCAGAGCCCTATATCTGACTGTTGCCTGGTAGCAGCACTTTCTCCTGTCCTTCAAGGCCATTCCCTCTACTCACTACACTACCTTGTGTCTCATGTGAGAGGTTGGTCAAGTGGCAATGCCACTTGCTGATGGGTGCATTCCTAGGCAGGAGACTTCAAGGCACTGTTGGGAGGTTCAGTAAAATCTAATGAAGTTGAACCTGGAAGGTGCAGGACTGAGCTCTGAATTAGCTAGGGGGAGTCAATGGTTCTTCCAATGCAGGACCTCCAGGGACAAGCCTGGGGCCCCCCAACTTGGAAAATCACCAACAGTAATGCCACACGGTCTTTAAAAAAGAAAAGAGGTTTCAGCTGCCTCTGGTAAATGGGAAGAGGGAATGAGAGGCAAAGATCAGGGTATCAACGTTCGTGTACCAAGTCAGGACCCATACACAATTTATTATATAAATCACATTCAGTGTTCAGTGTTGCCATTTTCCTCTAAAGACTTCCTTACGTCTTTGACACGAGACCTTTGAACATGCCCGAGTATGCTAACATTTTCTCTGAAAAAGCATATTAATTAATAAAACATTGTGATTGGCCTGTGGGGCCTGACTTTTGGGACACCCTGTGTGTGTGTGTGTGTGTGTGTAAATATAGTATTTATATTATATTTTAACTTTTGTTATCCTTCTAGAGTCACACTGGTGAAATGGGCAGCCATATGCACCAACATAAATAAATAAATCTGGGCTGCTAACATCTTTTTGAAAAAGTTAGGACTTTTCTTTTTCTGCCATCTAGTGGTCACTGAGAGCATCGCATCCCAGATCAGGTAATTCTAGTCCAGCAGTTCTCAAAATGTGGTCCGCAGACTCTTTGGGGTCTCTGAGACCCTTTCAGGGGGTCCACGAGGTCAAAACTCTTTTCATAATACCACTAAGACATTATTTGCCTTTTGTTTCACTCTCATTCTCTTGCAAGGATGCAGTGGAGTTTTCCAGAGGTTGCATGACATCATCGCTCTGACGGCTAATGAAATGTATGCTTGTGTATTCTTGTCTTTTTCAGAATTTTCTAAGGTAATAGGTTTAGGGTATAAATATGGGCATTTTCAGAGATTTTCAGTTTTAGGGCTATTTAGGTTAATACGTAATGGGTTTATTCCTGTTATTTTTAAGTGAATTAATGAATACATTATTTTTAAAATGTCTCCGTTTTAATTTCTAATATGGTAAACATCAATAGATACATATCCCACATAAACTAAAGTTCTTTGGGGTCCTGAGCGTAACGGGGTCCTGAGAACCACTGCCTTGGACAACAGCGTCTTGTTCGTTGCTTTGCCCCAGCAGCCAAACCTTTTCCTGACGTTGTCCTTACCATTTCAGTGAGGGGCAAATTAACTGCAAGATCGCCTTAGCTTGCCTTCCCTTCCCACCAAGCCCACAGATGAGCAAGACAACCACGACTCCTTGGGCTGGGTTGGTAGAGGGGGATGGATGATTTTGCCCCCTTTCATGTTGCCCAGGTGCCTGCTTGCAGGCACAGAGGTGCTCCATCCTGTGGATCCTTCGCTCGGACTATTTCTGAACCTGGGTCTGGCGTCCTTCTGAAAGACCTGGGGGAGGCTCAGGAGAGGGGTGCAGCATGAACTGGGAGCCCAGAGCTCCCTCTCACTTCATCCTATGCCCATCCTCCAAACCTGCGATCTGTCAGCTAAGCTGTTTTGGAACACAAGGTCCCACACAAAAGGATGCTCTTTCAAAATACTCTAAGAGTAGGAAAACAAGCATCCCCTTCAGCTCCGTGCTCCGTGAACCCCCTTGTTGTCAAAAGCAGGGAATGTCTTTAGTGAGCTTATGGCTGCAGAACCAGCAACGGGCAACTGATGGGCTATAGCTCTTTCTCCCTGTTTAAAGCAGCTTTCTATGGAGCATAGGACTTGTGCCCTACTTTCTGAAACAAAGATCTAGCGCTCTTCCAAAAGAGGACTAAACCCATGGCCAAGATTCAACAAGCGCTTCAGAAAGCACTGGCAGATGCCTCTGTGGAAGACAGAGGTCCAGTCTTTCCTGCAGGCCAAGCCAAAATAACCATGGAGGGCAGTTTCCAGTGACCAGAGGGGAGGGAGGCATGCCTCCAGCAGCCTAAAGTGGCTAATAAGAGCTGGACATATCACATCTCCTGACAGGGTCAATTACCCCAGCATCAGTGAAGCATCCTAAATCTTGCTGATTGCAAAAATGGTGTTTAGGGAAGACAGAAAACACTACAGGTAGTCCTTGGGTTACATCCATTTGTTCAGCAACCATTCAAAGTTACGATAGTGCTGAACAAGGGGGACTTACAACTGGTCTTCAGAGTTCCAGCTGTCACAGCATCCCCACCATCATGTGATCACAATTTCCAACGTTCCCTGTCAACTTCCCAAAAGCAAAGTCAATGGGAAAGCTGGCAGGAGGTCGGAAGTCATGGCAGCTGGGTAATTGCCAAGGTTGAGATCTGGGCAACCAAAATCTGGACCATTAGATGGCAACGAAGGAGAACAGGAAACCCCATCCTTCTGTTGCCAACTACTGGCTGTTTGCATTCTTGCAGCACAGATTAGCCCTCTACAATCTAAATAGCAACGCAGTAAGAAAAGAGAATGGGGGAGAAAATAGAAAAGGAAAATAATAAAGTCAGGCATCAGTTGTTAGTTATTCTCTCTCTGTGAGCTGTTAAAAGCATTTCTACTACATATTAAACAGTAATGATAATCTACCTGACCGCACTTGCTACTTAGAGCGGATTGCCTATAGACGTAGATATTGTATGGACAAGTATAATGAAATATGGGACTCATTTATACAAAATACAGTAGGTTATTATACACACACACACACACATACAAAATAGTCATATAAATGTATTAGAAATATATATGCATCTGAATATATATTAGATAAATATAGATTTGTAACTATAACAAAATACTATGACAAGTTTTTTTCCCTTTGTGGTATTCATTTTTTTGTAACAGCACATTTTATGTTTTTTCTTCTTCTTGAAAGTATGTATCTTAACATTATTATTTTTGTGTTTTGTTTTGTTTGTTTTGTTTTTTCTTTTTCTTTTTTCTGTTATTAATTAAAAAGCACTAAAATTAATTAAAAACGGTAATGATAATCTAATGCTAGTTTGAGCACAGTGAAAAAATGGGACTAAAATTAAATATAAAGAAGACCAAATTAATGACAACAGGTAGAACAACCAGCCTTAGAATTGACAATGAAGATATCAAAGTGGTGCCTTTCAGGATGAACCATCAACAGTAAAAGAACAAGTTCTCAAGAAATACCCCTCAGACTAGCACTTGGTAGAGCAGCCATGAAGGCCTTGGAAAAGACAGTCAAATACCGTGATGGGTCTATACCTACAAAGATCAGAATCGTGCAAGCCACGGTAATCCCTGTGTCACTCTATGGAAGTAAAAGTTGGACTTTGAATAAACAGGATAGGAAGAGTATTGACGCTTTTGAACTTTGGTGTTGGAGAAGGCTCCTGAGAATTTCGTGGACAGCCAAGAAAACTGATGGATCATTGAACAAATCAACCCAGAGTTCCCACTCGAGGCACAAAGGAGCAGGCTCAGATTATCCTACTTTGGACACCTGATGCAAAGACCGAGAACTCTGGAAAAGGCTGGGAAAGATGGAAGGAAAGAAAAGAGGATGACCAGCAGCAAGGTGGATGGACTGACTGACAGAGGCGATGAGTGTACCGTTGGGAGACATGAAAGAACAGATTAGGGATAGATCTTGGAGAAAATCTATCTATGTGGTTGCTAAGAATCGACACTGACTTGATGGCACATAATCGATTGATCGATTGATTGATCGATCGATCAATCAATCAATCAATCAAAATGCTAGTTTGGGAAAAGGAATAATCTTATTCACCCTGCTCTATTATAGTTTATTCTAGCAGTGGTTGCTGGGATCAGGGAACACGGTGTAAAACAGGCCATACATGTTCACTTTACATGCAACAATAAGGCTACTGTACACCAGTTTGAAACAAGAGTGGGAAAAAATGGCAGGTCCAGTTGTCATATATGCTGCTGACCAGTCGGGGGCACAATGGCTTCACAGACACACAATATAGTATATTCTCTTTTTCCCCCTCTTTCTTTCATACCCATCCACCCTTCTCTTACACAAGGAGAGCTGTTGTACACAGTACATACTGTGCACCATTGGAAATTTAAATTTTTGACTCAAGAGAAATGATACCCCTTAATATAGCCCCTGCATGTCTGAACCCGCTGCATTTTGCAGGATCAGCTCGGGTGTCCCTCAGGCATCACTGCAGCTGTTGCAAATCTCCTTCCCAACCAGTCCATAGTCAGAGGTGAATTTTTAAATATGGAGACTCTGGGTACTTCTCAGGGTAAACTGCCCTTAACAAAGTTCTTTTTTCTTTCATTTCTCTAATGCTTTTCTTTTCAAAACCACTTGAGTGCCCAACATTACATCCGAAATTCTAGAGTTGCATGCTCTTGGAAGCCAAAAATTGGAAGGAAACTGGTAGCACCTTTTCCGATTAACCATTTTTATTAAAAGGCATCAGTTATCGTGAGCTGCATCTTACTTTGTTAGCTGTATGCAAAAGCTTAGGCCTTTTAATCAAAGGCGTTAGTTAGTCCAAAATGGTGCTACCAGATGCCTTCTGATTTTTGCCCACCAAAGGCTAACACGGCTTGCTTCCTAGAACACTATTTGAAAACTGAAGGGTTTTTTGTTGTTGCTGTTGTTTAACATAGCAAGAATGCCATTTTTTAAATTTTATTTTTTGCATGTATCACAATATCTTGGAAACTTTCATGTTGGCTGGCTGCCATGACAAATAACAACAACACTATACCAGTGTTTCTCAACCTTGGCAACTTGAAGAGGTGTGGACTTAAACTTCCAGAATGTTGGGAAGTTGAAGTCCACACCTCTTCAAGTTGCCATGGTTCAAAAACACTGCCCTATATTATTGTGTATATCATCTAGGTTTGCACAAGGCCCAGAGGCATAAACTAAGCCGCACAAAAGCGAACCAGGGTTTAGCTAACCATGCTAATAAGGATGTACAGTGTTTTCAACCGGATTCCAAAAAGATGATTTGGAGCAGAAACTAAATCTGAAGTTCCCAATTTGTAATTAATCTGACTAAACCTGCTGTGTGAACACAGCCTATCTGCGCATGCCACGTCCCCCTTCAGCCACAGAAGCTCATTGGCTGACCTTGGGCCAGTTCCTCCCTCTCAGCCCAAGAGCCAATCAGGTGCAGCAGGGAAGGTCCGGACTGAGAATGGGGAGACCCAGGTTCTAGTCCTTCTTCAACCCAGAATTCTCACTCAAGGCACAAAGGACCAGGCTCAAATTATCATGATTTGGACACATTATGTGAAGACTTAGATCTCTGAAGAAGGCTCCAATACTGGGAAAAGTGGAAGAAAAGAGAAGACAACCAGCGGCAAGGTGGAGGGACTCAGTTACAATGGCAATGGGGGCACTGTTGGAAGGGCTGAAGGACCAGGTGAGAGATAGATCATCACAGAGAAAACCTATCCATGTGATCACTAAGAGTAGACACTGCCTTGACAGCACATCATCAATCAATCAGCCATGGAACCTCCATGGGGGACTTGGCTCTGCCATTCTCTTTCATCCAGCCTACCTTACAGGGTTGTTGTTACAAGGAAAAAGGAGAGGAAGGCAAGGGCAACCACTTCCAAAAATGTTGCCAAGAAAACTGCAGGGACTTGTCCAGGCAGTCGCCCAGAGTCAAGACTGTCCCTAAGGCACAGGCACAGGCACAGGCACACCAAGACCAAAAGAGACAATCCAATGTTTCTTTTCCTTCTGAAATTTAATTAAGATATGTTTTTAGAAATTCTCCTAATTTCCCCAGGCAAGTTTCAAAACCCAATTCCTCTTTTATTAAAATGAGAACCAACTCCAGAAAACAATCAGGAGGGTCCTTTACCCCACCACTAATTTTTATGCAAAAGTTATCCCAGCTGAACTCTTCCCAATAGCTTCCACCAAAGTGTATATATGCAGGTGCACCCTGCAACTTAACGTACACCTCCCCAAGTCTCGAGATAGGGTGGGGAACCTGTCACCCTTGGTCTCAAAAGGCCCTTGGGCTAATTGCAAAAGCCCTCTGAGAGCAATCAGTGCAGACCTCGGGCACTTGGGATCTGCCATCTGCCTCTTCCTTAATCAACTGCAGGGCAATAGATCAAGAGAGAGAGAGAAACAAGAAAATGATGGGGGTGGACAATATTCCATTCTCAGCACAAAAAGACAAAGTTTCTTGCCTTTGATTAACTGTACAGCAGGCTGAAATGCAACAGAGCAACATTCCTGTTGCTTGGAGTTGCAACGAACCAACAACTCTGGTTTCAAGCGTGGGAAGCTTTATTCCACCCCCTTACACACTTAGGCACACACGCTAAACCCATATTAGATTTGTGCTTGAGACAGCGAGAGCTGTCTCTGGAGAATAGCCTGTGGTTCTTTATAGCGTGATGCCATTCTGCTTGCGGTTAAAGCTAAAAACTCTTTATTGGCTCGTGCACGGCATCCATGCGGCTGACCCAGGAAATGTCCTTAGCACCAAAGCTGGGGAAGGGAGGGTGTGACAGCATGGCTGGAGCAAACGTGCTTTTTTTTTTTTTTTTGAAAGCAGCCATTTAACCCTTGACATGGGGCGGGGGCAGGTGCAGGGGAGGCTTGGAGGAGGCATATGGGTGATGTGTGCAGAAATGAAAAGGAGAGCCGTTGCGGCTTTGTAGCTACAAGGATCTATCAGCAGAATACCAGGTCAGATAGCTCTGTGAAACCTTCATGTATCAAGGCAGTCTGCCTCTGAACATAGTTGCTGGCAACAGTCAGCAACTACCTACCTGTGGGCTTCCTTAGCACCCAAAAGTTTGAAATGAGACTGGGTTAGACAGATTTCACAACAGCAGGAAATGTGGCACTTCAGCATCCAGAAAGGGGGAGATCAGACCTCATCAATGGTTTCTTTTCCCAGGATATTAACAGCTTAGAGGGGGTTCGGAGGAAGGGGGCAGAGATGATACAGAGACTTAAGGACATACCTCGTGTGGACAGGATGAAGGAATTTGGGGTGTTCAGCCTGGAGAAAGGAAGAATGAGGGGAGACATGATAGCCATATTTAGGTACACAAAGGGAAGCCACAGAGAAGATGGACAAGGACTGTCTTCCCTGGCTGTAGAAACTAGGATCAGAAATAATGGGTATAAATTGCAGCTACCTGGATTTGGTTAAAATATAAGGAAAACCTTCTGGACAGTAATATCTGGACAGCAGTGGAACTGTCTACCTACGGAAGCTGTGGGGCTTTTCTGTTTCTGGAGGTTTTTAAGACCATCTCATGGATGGTTTCATTGGTTTTCCTGCAAATTACGGCAGGTTGGATTAGATCATTATGGGCCTTCCAACTCAGCAATTCTATTATATTGTAGAGAGCCGGTTTGGTGTAGTGCAGTGTTTCTCAACCCTGGCAGCTTGAAGATGTGTGGACTTCAACTCCCAGAATTCCCCAGCCAGCCTTGCTGGCTGGGGAATTCTGGGAGTTGAAGTCCACACATCTTCAAGCTGCCAAGGTTGAGAAACACTGGTGTAGTGGATCAGGTGCTGGCCCAGAAACAGAAGACTCCCTTAGGCATGAAAGCCAGCTGGGTGACTTTGGGCCAGTCACTCTCTCTCAGCCCAACCTTCCTCACAGGGTTGTTGTGGAGAAGAATAGGAGGCAGGAGTATTAAGTATGTTCACCGCCTTCAGTTATATATAAAAAGGGGAGAATAATAATAATAATAATTATTATTATTATTATTTGATTCTATGAAGAACTATATCCAAATTCCTACCATAAGGAAGGTAAGTCTCCCAGTCCTATAGTTATTCCCATCCAGAGGCACTTTATGGAATCATGCAACCTTTCTGGGAAAGGGAATTCATCCTATTTGGAACAACAGCCCGGTAGCCATGTTAAAGTACTTTCTTCTAAACCTCTCCAGGCTGTGGAACCTGTTAGTTAAAAATAAAACCTTAGTTAAAAAATATTTTAGAACTCTCAACCAAAGCAAAGTTCTAGTGATAGAAAATTGACTGCATCTGAGTGAACATTTTCCACTGAAGTCCCTTATGGAACCCTGTCAAGGTCTCACAGAACCCAAGGGTTCCGCGGAACACCGTTTGAAAGACCCTAGACTAACCATGAGCTAATGGAAAAGTATGCTGCCTTTGCAAGCCATATTCTGTCTCAGTAATGAGGCAAGAGAGTGATGCTGTCCTTATTGTATCAATGCATTAATATGGGACAAGTTAAGGACGGTGATCGCTGGATTCCTCTGGCTTTGTTTCTCCTTCCACTGAGCACCATCTGTGGGTGGGAAAAGCAACCACTGATCATTCTGTTTGAAATATAGTAGACAGGAAGGAGTAAGCTTCAGTGGGGGCTTGCAATGACTGGTGAAGATAAGGAGGCTTGTGAATTGAGCTATTTCTGAACAAGGGTCTAGCGGTCTTTTGACAGAACATTAAACCAGGGGACAAAAATAGCCTGTCCACCAGGCTATTTTTGGGACACAGAGTTATTGTTCTATCAAAAGACCACTAGACACCGGTTCAGAAATAGCAAGACTTTACAGCTTGCAAGTGTGAAGAAGAGATTGGGAGAGGCATCAGGGAGGCTCCCTCCCTCTTCACCCCACACCCCTTATCCATACTTTGACTTGTCAGTCAGGCCAACAGGTACAAAAGTGAAACAGAAGGGAGTGACGGATAACAATTAGGGCTGGTCCTTGACTGCACTGCAAGAGTACGGTTGGGCTAGCAGTGAGTGGCCACCGCTTGTAGCACGCAAAAGTAGTCTATGGAGTAGGCAAAACGGGGTCTGCCTCAAGGTAATAAAAACAGCCAAAACCTTGTCAGTAGAAACCATGGGAAATCTATATTATTTATTTATTTATTTATATTTAATATATAATAAAAAATAATAATTTATTTATTTTTATTTAACATAATGCATTTAGTGGGGAGAGAATCAGCCACATAGAGATGACAGAACTCAGCTCTTTCCTGGATTAAGCCAAACTTCTGTGCAGGACAGGACTGGCACCCTTTTAAAAGAGCACTAAGCCAGTGTTTAGAATGAACTGCATTAGACTCAATAAGAGATATGGAAAGCACCAGTCCATATGGCTCTGTGGAACTCAGGTGTCTGATCTGTCCCACAGCCCAAGCCAAAATGGACATGGAGGTGATTCCTGGTGACTGGGGGAAGGGTGGCATGCCTGGGTCGATTCCGCCCCTGACCATGCCAGCAAATACATAATCAACGTGGCATGCCAGATTGCATCCATGGAAGAAAACTATGTTGGGAGAAGAGGGAAAACACTTTTTAAAACTTGGAATAGCTCAGACTGACTTTAAGCTGCCTAAGAAGTGGGATGGGGATAAAATGCAGGCAACGTGATGAGGACATGTCATATCAAAATAGTTACCAGGGAGTTTGTACTGAAGGCAGTGTGGTTTAGTCCTTAAAGTAGAAGGTGATTTTCTTGGCCTTAATTTCTGTCTCTCGCTTTTCATTTCAGCCATGGGTTATATCAAGGTGGGCAACGTGACATCCATTGGCCACCTGCAGACGTTAGCCTTAGACTGTCCACTGTCTACTCTGGTTCTACCTCCATCAGAATTTGATTCTCCCTATTGAAAGAATGTGATCCCAACCTATCTCAACCAAAGTCATGCCAACTTGAGCAAAAAAGGATTTCCATTCCAGTGGGATAATACTGGAATGTCAGACTTTCACAGGTGCTTGGGGGGCTCCATGCCCCACCAGACTGGGTTAATTGTGCCACAGATCTGCCCCCAAGAGCAAGTAATGAAATCCAATAAAAGGAGAAGGTGGGACAAATCGGACTTGGGTTCTCATGACAAACCTCCTTGTCCTTCACAACCTCTGTGGGAGGCAGGAAACTGGGTGAGAAATGCCCCCATTGCCTGGCTATGGGGCCTGGTTCCAGTAGAATGGCAGCTGAAGATGGGCTATCTCCGTCCTCTAGTTATTGGTATGCAGCCAGCGTATCCTGGAGAAGCGCGCTCTCCCAAGCAGACTGTCTGCCGCAAAGCAAATTAAATCTTCCTTTGAACTCTGCAAATTAGGATATAAGGCAATACAAAAAGCTCCTGAGCCAACTGCTGCCCTCTTGATCTAGGCTTCTTTTAAAGAAACTCAGTTGAGGGAGGGAGCAGGGAAATGGCATTGATGGAAACAGGAAGGAAGGAAGGAGGAAATGGAAAAAGAGTAAAAGGAGGGAGGAAAGGAAGGAAGGTTGATGGAACTGGGAGGGAGGGAGGGAGGGAGGGGAAAAGAGTGAAGGGAGGGAGGGAGGAAAGGAAGTAGCATTTATGGAAACAGGAAGGAAGGAAGGAAGGAAGGAAGGAAGGAAGGAAGGAAGGAAGGAAGGAAGGAAGGAAGGAAGGAAGGAAGGAAGGAAGGAAGACTGATGAGAATGGAAAAGAAGAAAGTAAACGGTAAAAAGAAGTCCTTCTTTCCTTCTCACTCAATATCTAATTCTTCTGAGTCAGCCTCAGCTAATACAACATGAAGCAATTGCTCCTAATAAACTTCCACAGTGACACAGCATGGCAGTTGCAGTCTGCCTGGGTGCCAGAGGGTACCCAGAGAAATGTCTGACAGCTCAATTTATACCTGGTGCAAGGAGAAGAGTGATTGGGGGCTGGGAGGTGGGGGAGGGATATACTGTGGATGCAAGAAGAAGGCTAGATGGGGAGCTGAGGGAGAAGGAAGGAAGGATTGGGGCTTGAAGACTGCATCCCACAGCTGCTTAATTACTCCCCCCCTTTTAAAAAAAATAGTATACATTTGAGATAAGGCTATTTTTGCAAGGGGGAAACTAAGTTGTTTTTCTTCTGTGTGAGATGACACCAAAGTCTTGTCTTAAGATAAAATTGGGGGGGGAGGGTAAGGAGTATGAAAGGGGATCTCTGAAAAGTGAAACCATGGAAGGTAAGAGCTCAAAAAGCTACAAAGGGCCAGACCTGGTTAGTACATGGGTGGGAGACCATTAAAAAATCCCAGAATTGTAGCCTAGGTTGGGAAATTAAAAAAAATATATCCCAGAAGACAGCACTGGAAAATCACTTCTGTATTCTTGCCAAAATGGCCTAAGTAGACATGTAATCCCAAGAGTGGACTTCAGTAGAAGAAGGCTTTAACTTTATTTAATCTGTTCAAGAAAGAAGGGGGTTGCACAATCCTCATCAATGCTCAGGGGTATTTTTCCCCCTAAAGCACAATTGGAAGCAAATTCCAGAATGCAAATTCCAAAACGCAATGCTCCACAGAATTCCAAGGGCTGAATTCCTTCCCCACCCACCCTGCCATAAGACAATTGGCAATTCTTGGGAAGACTTCCATCCTCTTATGACTACAGGTAGTCCTTGCTTAATGACCACAATTGGGACCGGCAACTCCATTGCTAAGTGAAAAATCACGAGACCGCACCAGACCTATGATGTCACTTCTGCTCCCATCGTTAAGCAAATCACCACAGTCATTAAGCGACGCATCACGTGATTGTGGCTTGCAATTTCACTGCTGGCTTCTCCATTGACTCTGCTTGTCGGAAGCTGGCTGTGAAACACACAAATGGTGATCATGTGACTGCGGGAGCTGTGACAGCCATAAGTGTGAGGACCGGTCGTAAAGCTACTTTTTCAGCACTATCATAACTTTGAAAGGTCACTGAATATAGCAGTCATTAAGTGAGGACTACCTGTATTCTTCCTCTCTTAACAAGCTTTTAATGCCCCAAATAAAAAAGTGCCCCCATTCTTGACCCCATATGGCAATTTAGGGACTCTTGTTGAGTTCTGTTGTTGCCAAATAATCCCATCCTGGGAATAGACCGCTCATCTTAAAAAACAGACTTTCACTGCTGCTTGGCATACAGCCTCAGCAGCAAGCGATTCTGATTACAGTTGGCACTGTCAGCTGGTGTGGGCAGCCAGAAACAATAAATTTTACGTGGATTGGCAAAGCCAAGGCTAGCTGTGCTTTCACACCTTCTAACAAGTCATTTGAACATATATAACAAGCCACAGGCAGTTGGGTGAGGTTTCTGATCGTCCCCAGGTGTCTGGCTCCAAACCCTGGAAGAAAGATTGATGGGGAAATATTTCCTCTTGGCACAGCCGAGAGAGTAAGACCCAGCTGCTGGGGCTTCCCAATAAATCTGCACATGGCACAGGCCTCCAACTAGAAATACCCTAAGCCAAAGCTATTCATTAGCGAGACCAATCGATGGGCTTTTTAAAATTTATTATTATTATTATTCATTCACCAAGTGCATTCCAAGGCCAAGCAAATTTGACAGTGTAATTAGAGGGAGGGCTTTTCTCTCTGCACTGTGCCATTGTTGGACTTGTATATAGGAAAGTCTATGCAGAATTATTCATATTTATCTGCTCAGAGAATGCTAAATGTTGCCTTTTCAGTTTGGCCTTATGTGGGAGAAGCCTGTCATGTCTGATGAATATACCTAAAGCCCTCTGTTATACTGCATTCAGTTTCACATTGATCAACAGGAGCGTCATGGAAAGAAGACGGCATTTTGTGCATCCTACAGAGTCACTTTCATTCTAAGCTACAGAAGTGAAACAATATTAAGTCAAAATGCTCTAGCATAACTGGCTCAACAAATCCATATTTTTCTGAACCAGCTAACCATAAACCTCCGTGATGTCAATAATCTGAAGCTTCAAAAGGAGATATCTGCCAATTCAGGCAGAAAAGTTGAGGGTCTTTTCATTTAATCTTTGAAACAGCATCAGAATTCTAGCGCTCGGTGTTTATCCGTTTCAGTTTTTATTCTTGGCATTTTTTTTTTAGTGTAATATCCACAAATTCCAACCTAGTTTCCTTTGGAACAATTGAAGGACTGGAGAGAGGAATGGCAATTGATTTATTTCACAGATTACTACTTGCAAGAGTTATGGAATATAGGACAAGTATTTATCTGAAAAAAAGATAATGATTTTTTTTTTTTATTTCTCTCTCTCTCCAGATAATCTGTTTTTAGAATGGGAGGGGCATCTTAGACTTTATGAGAAAAGAGGATGGAGAGGGATTCCAGGGATTTCACCCTGATTTTCCTTTGTGTGTGTACCTGGGGAAAATTCAGGATTATCTTCCTTTGATACATCAGAAGAGTGCTGCTGGATTCACCAAAGGCCACACTCAACAAGCAGGATATGGGCACAGTGTTGCAGAATGCTGGGAAAGCCTTTAGCCCAGGAGAGGTCAAAAAAGTCACACACCAAGCATTTCTATAAAAATAATTTATTTACAGAAAACAAAAACAAAAGCAAAACATTTAAAGTACTTAGCTCCGTTTGGAGCAAGCCTTGCTGAGCTACATTTCCAGCAGAGAGAAAAAGAAGAAGTGAAGAACAAGTCCGGGCAGGTCCTCCCCCCAGGCTATTTTGCATGAAGCACGTGAGAGGAGACAATCAAATGCAACCCCTTCACCTGGCCAAATGATTAGGTATAAAAGTAGCTTAATCTGTTAGTAGGGAAACCTTAACACACAGCAGCCACCCCTTGCCTTTTTGTCTTCCCCAGCAACAAATATTTAGAGGAATACTTGTCTCCAATTTTGGAAACTATTTATCGACATCCTAACTAGTAGCCAGATCCAAAGGCCAAGTTCTATCTGGCAAAAATCTCAGCAGCTTTTCCAGCCCAACATGGGGATCATAAAAGAATCTGTGCGTTTCCTTGACAATGCAGCTACAGTACATGACTGGACTAGACTAGAAGATATATTCATTTCCAGGAGCAATTAAAGATCACTGAGGAATTCCACTGCAAGCAGAAAATAGCATTTTAGAAAAGCCGTCCCTTCCCTAGCACTCTGTAGATGTCTTTGGACTATAACTCCCAGAATCCTCTGCCCGTGCCACTTTCTACCTGCCTGGCCATGTTGAGAGCTGCAGCCCTAATGCATCTGGAGGGGGCTTGATTGAGGGGGCAAAGTTAGAAAGCAGGAACAGCCTTTGCACTATGGGTTGCACAGAGTGGCATGATGATCAGCTTGCTACAAAGTTGACCAGACAATACAAGACTATGGAAACCAACACACATTCAGGCTAAAATACTGGTCCCAACGAAGACTATGTCCTGCACCTTTCATCTCCTTACTGCTCATCCACACGTCCTGCTTGCTATGGCACAACGATGCCCCACTAGCCACCAGTTCAGGACATGGTCTCATAACACAGCCTCCATCTCATTGCCATCCCACTGCTGAGACAGACTGAAGCCAGTCTAAGCAGTGTTTTCCTTAATACTATGGCAGATTCTGGGGCACATGGAGGAAGAGCCAGTGGAGGTCAACAAGGAGCTGAGCTTCAATTGGCCCAGCAGGTTCAGTGGGCTGCATGTCTTGCCTGATGGCTAAGGCTCTGTGCCTCCATGGCCATTTCAGCTGTGGTGCAAGAGAGACCGCACACCTCTCCTGGGCAGCTATTCTCCTCTTTGTTTTCCTGGTTTCAGCAGTGAGAATAACAATATTTTGTAAGACCACAAGCAGCTGTCTGGAGGCTGAGATTCCCATGGTAAGCAAAAATAAACCTAGTTGTTTCTGGTTGGGCTTTTCCTGAGTTTGGAATGCAAGAGCCATCCCAGATTTCTTATTTATTTTTTAAAAATTGTAAGGCTGCCCCACTCACAATTTGTGACTCTGGGTGGCATGCATCAATAAAAATCAGAAAGTCAGAAAAGAAATTCAAGATGATCAACATGAAGGTTCCTTGGCAGA
The DNA here is from genome assembly GCF_035149785.1 of Candoia aspera. Lineage (NCBI taxonomy): Eukaryota > Metazoa > Chordata > Lepidosauria > Squamata > Candoiidae > Candoia > Candoia aspera. The sequence goes on from NC_086153.1 coordinate 332,962,148, forward strand.
TAAAGATTCCATTCAAATCTTACCAGACAGAGCCCTGGTTTTAAAGTTTTAGTTTTAGCCCAAAGTAAAATGAGCATTTGAAAAGCACCAAGGGTAGAAGGCCCTGCAAGATCACTCAGTGGCGTTGATGTCTCAGAGCCATGTGGCTTGGAAACCATATGGACCAAAGCACATGAACATTGTCCTCTTCTCAAAACAGAAGGAAGAGAGACAGTGTTGTGGTTTCCTCTGACCCTAGAGCTCACTTGTTTTTCATCAGCTCACTGACTTTTCCATCAGCTGCTCCCCTAGAGATCAGGTTGGGGGGAAAGGTGAAATAAATTGTTGACCATGGGAAAAAACTGATAGACCGAGCCCAATGTGCAGTGCCATAATACAGGCCAACCCCATAAGAGGTAGCAGCCAGATGGTGTGAGAAGGCCAGGGAGGTGAGTGTTGACTTGTAGATGAGAGTTAGCATTGTGAGGCCAGACCTGGAGTCCTGTATACAATTCTGGGCACCACATTTCCAGAAGGATATTGACAGATTAGAAGACCTCAGGGGAAGGCAGTGAAGATGATACAGGGACCGGAGGGTATGTTTGGTGAGGACTGGCTGAAGGAACTTGGGATATTAAGTCTGAGAAAAGAAGAATGAAGGGAGACATTGAAAAAGACAGACTACTTTTGCCATGGGAATATTGACTTCTCAATCTTCCAGGCGATCAAGAGCTCAGTATAAAGAAATAAAGAAATAATTATAGACCTTGAGCTACCATAAAGAGGAAAATATTCCAGCCAAGTAGCTGGTGGAGCATAAGAAAGATGGTGGATGAAGGGGCAGCATCTCCCAATCCCATCCTGCCATATACTCAGTCAAGGTTGCTGCCTTCACCCCAGTGAATGTGGGGCAGTTTCAGATCGATTGGTGGTTTTCCCACTGGAAGATGATGCTGAGTGGGAGTGGAATGGATGACATGGAACAGAGCGATCATTACCCTCAAACTACCCTGCATTAAACTAGATGAGGGAAGTGACACTGACCATCCTCATTGCTGAAGTGCAGTAAAGGCAGGCTGTTGGGGCATTGTGTTTTAGACTGACATACTGTCCCCTCAGCTCAAGGATGGGAGGAAAACACATTAACATGGTTGGAAAGAACAGCCCTTAGTTCAGCCCTCAGTTTCAGTCCTATCAAAATGGACAGAATCTTAGGAAATCTTGGTCAGACTACACCTATAATATTGCAACCAGTTCTGGCCACCCCACTTTAGGAAGGTGGTTGATAAACTGGAATGTGTCTGGAGGCCAGCAACCAAGATGAAAAATGGGAATAGAAGGGAAAACATGGAAGAGGAACAATTGAATTAATTGAGTGTGTTTAGCCTGGAGAAGACTGTAGAAAGACATGGCATTGTCTTCAACTATCTGAAGGCGATCGTGTAGAAGACAGGGCAGAATTGTTCAGAAGGATTCCAGAAGACAGGACAAGGAACTGTGGGTTTAAGTTAAAAGGAAGGTTTTAGTTGGACATCAAGGAAAAAGTTCTAACGTAAGAACTCTTCAACGATGGAACAGAAATGTCTTGGGAGGTGGCTACTGAATCCAAGAGGCAAGAACCACAGATTTCAGAAAGGCATATTTAATTTTTTTTTAATCTGTTCAATCGTGTCTGATTCTTGGAGACTGTCATGTTCATCGTTCCAATGCTTTGCCTACATCGTAATGTTTCGCATGTCATGTTTCTGACCCGTGTCTATCACCTGCAGGGTGGGGAATTCCAGCCCTGCCAGGCTGTTCTTTGTGTTACCCTGAAGGAATGTGTGTTTGGGTTATGACATGTATTCAAGGTTATTTTCCCAGGCAGATGTGTGACGCTTGCCAATGCTGGGAGGGGGTGGTTGCGATGTTGGGGTGGGGGGCGGGATCGGCTTGGAGGCGAGGGTTTTTAGTTTGTATTTGGCGCGCTTTTGCTTATTCTCAGCTTTCTTCGTATTTGCATACTATCCTTTCAATAAATCAGTTTTATTCACTAAACTCTGGTGAGACTGACTTCGTTGGGATAAGGCAATCATTACATAAAGCTGAGAATCATCAAAGAACTTTACCCTGCTAGCCCCTAGCCAGGTTACCTGTGACGGGGAGCGCTAGCAATGTCTGTACTACAAGAAGCCGAGTGGATTGAGGAGCCAGACACCACGATGGTGCGGGTGGCCCGGAGCGCCCGCACGGAGAGGGCAGCCCGCCGGGAACAGCTGGGGCTACAACCCGGCGAGCAGTTGGTAACGTCGGAAACGACGGGCACGTCAGGGGCCGAATATAGAATGGAGGACGAGGACGAGGACTCCGCTGTAGGGGACGCCCAAGAGGTCCGGAAACCAGGACCTCCTTTGTCACCCACAGTGGTAGTGGTAACCAGTGCGGCCGAAGAATCGGTCACCCCCGCGCGAATGAAGGCTTTAGAGAAGTTGGAGTCTTTGGCGGTGATGCTAAAGGAAAGCCGTGGGAAGTCGGGGTCGGCTGAGGGAAGACGAAAGGGCGCTAGGGAGCAGAGCACTAACCCGGAGTCACCACCCCCATCCCCGCGGAGAAGAGGTCAGACTCGGTTCCGACAGTCAGCGACAGGGAGGAGGACCCTAGACGTGACTGGGAAAGCCGAACGGCTGGAGGCGGCGAGACCCCCCCCCCTTTCCTGTGAAGTTTGACGGCGATCCTACGAAGCTGTCTTTCTTCATTACTAATGCTAATAGCTACATGGAGGATTGGGAGCAGAGCTTCCGCTCCGAGAGGAGGAAAATCAATGCCGTTGCAAATAGGCTGAAGGGGAGGGCGGCGGATTGGTACGTCCAGCTGTGTCAGGCAGAGGCCCCAGAGCTAGAAGACTTCGAGGAGTTCCTGTGGGTGCTAAAACAACACTTTGAGGACCCTCTGGCACAAGAGAGGGCGAAACGGGCTCTGAAGAATCTGGCCCAAGGGTTGCTTTCAGTGGCAGACTACGCGTTAGAATTCAAAGCACTGGCCGGAAAAGTTGAGGATTGGTCCCAGTCCACCCTAGTAGAGCTGTTTAAAGATGGGCTGGAAACTGAGGTCCTTCGGTGGGCTCTGGGGCGTGATGACCCAAAGACTTTGTATGGGTGGATTCAACTAGCTGGCAGCGCTGAAAACGCCCTGGAAACCTTCGCCCATCGTAAGGCGGTGAAGCAAGGCAAAACCATCAAAAGCGCCCATGCTCCGATCTCTTCAGGACGACCCAGCCAGCGGGCGTGGGAAGAGGAGAGGGAGCATCGCTTTGCTAAGAGACAATGTCTGCGCTGCGGGAAGGAAGGGCACCGGGCGGCAGCATGCCCAAAAAGACGAGCCGAAGATCGCCCAGCTAAACCGGCTGGGAAATCGCCATCCCTACCAAGGAAGATGAAAGCTGCCCTGGCCGAGGCGGAACCCGAAGGCATCCCCTTCTTTGGAGAAGAGAGGGGACAGGAGACCGAGGAGCCAGCGGGAAACGCCAGCCACCTGCTTTGAAGGGCGCCGTAGGGCAGGTGGAAGAAGAAGATGGGCGCGACCATGTTTCGGTGAGTGGGGATTTCCCTACCCTGACCGTTAGAGTGAAGTTGGGGTCTAGCACCCGAACCATAGAACTGTGGGCCATGGTTGATTCGGGGTGTTCACGGTCCTTGATGCATCCCGACGTGGTTACGGCGTTGGGGTTACCCACATTCCCTTTAAAGAGGCCGATGATCTTTACCCAGTTGGACGGGACCATGGCAGGGGGGAAACCAGTTACCCACTCTACCGGGATGGTTGCCTTACAAATGGGCAGCCATTGGGAAAAATTACCATTTATTGTGGCACCGGTAGGGGGACCTTTGGTCATCTTGGGGATGCCTTGGTTTGTACGGCAAAATCCCTTCATAAACTGGGTGCATCGAACGGTGACGTTCGCAGATGGATTTTATAAGGCCCCTGCGAAAGACCAACTAGACGACAACAAGGTGGGACGGGCAGCAACCACTTCTCTGCAAGTCCTCGAGCCGCTGGAAGGGCTGCCGGAGCAATACCAGGACTTTGCAGATGTGTTTGGTGAAAAGGAGGCGGATCGGCTGCCGCCTCATCGCAAAACTGACTGTGCCATAGAATTTGTTCCTAATGTGAAACTGCCTAGTCCAAAAATTTATTCTATGACCCAGAAGGAGCTGGCAACACTACGAGAGTTCATTGACAAAAATCTAGCTAGGGGTTTCATTGAACCGGCCAGCTCTCCAGTAGGCGCACCTGTACTGTTTCGACCAAAGAAGGATGGCACTTTGAGACTGTGTACAGATTTCCGTGGGCTCAATGCAGTATCGATATTAAATAAATATCCTTTGCCCCTGATAAAGGACATGCTAACACATCTGGCAAAGGGGAAAATATTCTCTAAGCTGGACTTGAGGGAGGCATATTTCCATATTCGCATACGGGAGGGGGATGAATGGAAAACTGCGTTTAATTGTCCTTTGGGTGCTTTTCAATATAAAGTGCGGGGGCGCCAGGGGTTTTTATGCAACTTATCAATGAGGTCTTGCATGACCACCTATTTAAAGGGGTATTGGTGTATTTAGATGATGTTTTAATGTATACTGAAACAATGGAGGAACATATATATCTAGTCAGACAAGTTCTGAGCAAACTGAGAAAGGCAGAATTGTATGCTAAACTGTCAAAATGTGCATTTCATAAGTCGCAAATTGATTATCTGGGCTATAGGATTTCCGATAAGGGAATTGAAATGGATCCCGCTAAAATTGAAGCCATTTTGGCATGGGAGCCGCCACGCATGCGTAAGCAGCTTCAAAGTCTCCTTGGATTCGCGAATTTTTATCAGCCCTTCATCCAGGGGTTCGCGGAAATTGCGCTACCCCTCACTGAGTTGCTCAAAACTAAAGGTTTGGGGGACACACGGAGGGTGAAAAATCCAGGAGCGCTGCTAAAATGGACACCCACATGCCAGAGGGCTTTTCAGACCCTTAAACAGCTGTTTACGTCCGAACCCATTCTGCAGCATCCTGATCCTGACAAACCATTTGTGGTACAGGTGGACGCTTCTGATTTCTCAATTGGAGCTCTGTTAATGCAAAAGGACAACCTGGGACAGTTAAAGCCGTGTGCCTACCTCTCCCGTAAATTTTCAGAGACAGAAAGGAGATGGCACGTTTGGGAGAAAGAGGCTTTTGCGGTTAAAGCTGCTTTGGAAAGCTGGCGTCATTTATTGGAGGGGGCTCCCCACCCTTTCGAGGTTTGGACTGATCATAAAAACCTGGAAGCACTGACTGCGTCTTGCAAACTGAGCCCAAAACAAATTAGGTGGGCTCAATTCTTTAGTCGTTTTGACTTTAAACTGAAATTTATCCCTGGGAAAACCAACTTCCTGGCTGACGCACTTTCGCGCCAGCCTCAGGATACCAGTACGGTACCAGATGTAGTGGGAACTCTCTGGACAGAGCCCCAAATGAGTCTGGCAGCTGTGACTTGCAGCCAAACCCGAGCGCAGCGTACAGATGCTTCAGTTTCACCTCGCTTGCCTGTACCCTCAGACTTGCAACAAAGGTTTCTTTCCGAGCTGAAAACTGACACTTGGTTACAAGCAAACCTCAACGAAGTTACTTTTAAACAAGATTTTGCATGGAAGCATGATCGTCTCTATGTACCTGAGACGTTGCGCAAAACCATTCTGTCACGATCCCATGATGACAGAATGGCTGGGCATTTTGGGTTTGGTAAGGCCCTTCATCTGGTTAGACGTCAATTCTGGTGGCCAACGCTCCGGCGCGACATCAAAGAATACGTCAATTCCTGCCCAGTATGTGCTGCTTCTAAACGAAAAGTGGGAAAGCCCCAGGGCTTGTTACAACCAGTGGCAAATCCTTCCCGCCCTTGGGAGGAGATCTCTATGGACTTCATTGTTGATTTACCTCCTAGCCAGAGGAAAACTGTCATTTGGGTGGTGAAAGATTTTTTCTCTAAACAAGCCCATTTCATCCCGTGTACCACCATCCCATCTGCACAACAGCTGGCCCGCCTCTTCATTGTACACGTGTACAAAATTCACGGATGCCCCGCCCGCTTGGTGACGGACAGAGGCACACAATTCACATCCAAGTTTTGGCGGGAATTTATGAAATTACCGGGTACTAACCAAGCATTGTCAACTGCGTCGCATCCGCAGACTGACGGAAATACGGAGGCGGTCAATTCTACCCTTGAACAATATCTGCGTGCTTTTGTCAATTATCAGCAAGATGATTGGGTTGACCTCCTACCATTTGCAGAAGTTGCCTACAACAATGCTGTTCATCAAAGCACTGGCCAGGTGCCATTCCATACCGTTTTTGGCCGTGACTTTGTCCCGATCCCAGAACTGCCTCAGCCAGCCTCCCCCCCGTCTTCACCTGCTGATTGGGCTACACGTCTGGCAGCTGCCTGGCCAACAATACAACAAGCGCTTGCTGATGCTCAAGCCACTTACACACGACATGCAGATTCCAAACGATCCACCTCGCCACCTTTCCGAGTGGGTGATAAGGTGTATCTTTCCACCAAGTTCATCAAGTCTACACAACCTTCAAAAAAGTTGGCACCTAAGTTTATTGGTCCTTTTCCTATTATTGCTCAAATTAATCCTGTTACTTTTAAATTAGATTTGCCTCCAAATCTTAAACGCTTGCACCCTGTCTTTCATTGCAGCCTGCTTAAATCTTTCCACGAATCAGCCCGCTGGCATCCACAACCTCCACCCCCTGCACCTATCATGATTGATGGTCAACAACACTTTGAAGTCCGAGAAATCCTGGATTCCCGACGATGTCGTTCTGTCTTACAATACTTGGTTCGCTGGAAACATTTCCCTCATCCTGAGTGGGTCGCCGCCCACGATGTTCACTCCCCCATTCTAGTTACCCATTTCCATGCGGCTTATCCCACTAAGCCTGCTCCGTGAGGTCATTTCTTTTCTTTAAGGGGGGCGATATGTCATGTTCATCGTTCCAATGCTTTGCCTACATCGTAACGTTTCGCATGTCATGTTTCTGACCCGTGTCTATCACCTGCGGGGTGGGGAATTCCAGCCCTGCCAGGCTGTTATCTTTGTGTTACCCTGAAGGAATGTGTGTTTGGGTTATGACATGTATTCAAGGTTATTTTCCCAGGCAGATGTGTGACGCTTGCCAATGCTGGGAGGGGGTGGTTGCGATGTTGGGGTGGGGGGCGGGATCAGCTTGGAGGCGAGGGTTTTTAGTTTGTATTTGGCGTGTTTTTGCTTATTCTCAGCTTTCTTCGTATTTGCATACTATCCTTTCAATAAATCGGTTTTATTCACTAAACTCTGGTGAGACTGACTTCGTTGGGATAAGGCAATCATTACAGAGACTGCCTGGACAAATCCCTGCAGTTTTCTTGGCAAGATTTTTCAGAAGTGGGTTGTCATTGCCTCCTTCCTAGGGCTGAGAGAAAGTGACTGGCCCGAGGTCACCCAGCTGGCTTTGTGCCTAAGGCAGGACTAGAACTCACAGTCACCTGGTTTCTAGCCTGATGCCTCACCACTACACCAAACTGGTTCTCTATTTAAAGTGAGTCAGGGGTAAAAACATAATCTGGAAAACCATAAGAGTAAATTCATAGACTTTTAGCAAGCCAGTTAAAGCAGAGTCCCTTTCAAACATTTCCTTCCCTCGACCCTCATTTCTGGGCTCGATGCTGAATTTCTCTACCCCTGCTTGCTTCCCACAGTCTCTCACAGAGATGGTCTTTCCTTCACTGGAGGTGTTTAAATAGAGGTTGATGGTCATTTGTCAGGGATGCTATACTAATGGATTCCCTCAGTGAGCCAAGGGTTTGACTAGATGATCTCCAAGACACCTTTCGATCTTACATCCTATGATCCCCAAAATCTACCCTATAACCAAATTTCTCCTGACTATCAATCTGACAGTGAAACAGGATTACTTTAAAATAAGCCATAAGTACAACAATCTGTACACTAAAGGAAATTTTTAAAAAATGTCTGGGAGAAGACAATGAAATTTACCAAGAACTTGTTTATAGCACCAGAGACAATGAAATAGGGTAACAGATCGAGAGGAGAGCCAGTTTGGTGTTGTGGTTAAGGCACTAGGCTAGAAGCCAGGAGACTGTGAGTTTTAGTCCTGCCTTAAGCACAAAGCCAGCTGGGTGACCTTGGGCCAGTCACTCTCTATCACCCCCAGGAAGAAGGCAAGGGCAAACTACTTCTGAAAAACCTTGCCAAGAAAACTGCAGGAACTGGTCTAGCCAGGAGTCAAAAACTGACTCGAAAGCAGAAATTTAAAAAAAATAGATTAAGGGTATCAGCTGGGATCTGGTGAAAAGATGAAGAGAAAGCGAACTGCCTTTTTAAAGGCTTTCATAATTTATAGTAATGTGTTTCACCTTTTTTTAAAAAAAGCGATAAAATCTAGTTTGAATCATTTGATTCCTGGGGGCTTCATGGAGACACCCAGGTAATTTCTTGGCAACAAGGCAAGAAAGTTGGTATCACATGCAAGTTTGGTTTTTATTTCTGGAATTGGTTTATGATATTATTATGTTGGTTTTTTTGTATGCTGTATGCTGCCTAGAGTCCTTCAGGACTGTAGCAAGATGGATGGATGGATGGATGGATGGATGGATGGATGTTCTTTTTTGTTGTTGTTTTTTAGATTTCCCAATGCAGCCTACACCTTGAGATTTCTGGATGGTGTCCCATCGCAGTACTAACCAGGAAGGAAGGAAGGGAAGGAGGGAAGGATGGAGGGCGGACATGTGGGTGGCAAAATATGTGTATCAAAAAGGGGTGTTAGGAAGTAAGAGAGAGTAGTAACAAAAAGAAAGGGAGCAAAGGATGAGAGAGCGAGCAACTAGAAAGTTGAAGACAGACAGAAAGAGGAGCTGTGCTCACACAATACTTTCAACCAGTTCAAGTACAAATTTAGGGACTGCATTCACACAATATGCTAAGCTTGGTTAGCACGAACCTTGGTTAGATTATTTTGTAGCTTCACTTGTGCGACCCTTACCTCGCCTGCTTGGTTCATCTATGGCTCAGAGTATTGAGCGAGAAAGTTTTGAGCGGGGAAGTTTTGAGAAGGAAGAAATTCAAAGACATGGTTTTGCCATGGCACAGATACAGCTCACCCTGCAGGGTAGAAAACCTGACTTTTGTAGCAGAGAACTCACAGGAGATTAAGAAAGTACACATCTGTGCAGGTTCAGTCTTGAATTCTCCCTACCTCTATATCAGTCCCCCACTCCACTATGGAAACTCCCAAAATTGCATTATAGTGGTATGTTCCAAGCAGACTAAAATATGTTTCCCCATAATGTGCTTCAAAACTACAGTAGCTCTGGGTCGCTTTCCCCCCTCCCCATCCCCAAAGTCTTGAAACCAGTCTCCCAAAGCCCTAAACATACCCGGAAGGTCGCAGGGATGAAACTGTGAACCCTGGAGGGCTTCAGGATTCCCTGGTCCCTCAGCAAACAGTCTGATGACAGGTTTACTCTAGCTTGAAACGAGCATCTTTTAATACACCGTCGGATGTTATTAGCTCTTCTCCCTGCGGCATTTTCAAGCGTAATTGTGGAGAACTGGAAGGAATTTGGTGGGGGCAGGGCAGTGCTTGCACTATAATGGATGATGGTTTAACTTGTTTTGGAGACGTTAAAGAGCTGAATATGTTTTAAAGGGTGCAAAAGACAGGCTCTTGTCTTCAAGTGTAAAATCTGCAAAGTGTCTGTAACATCAGCCTAAAAATGAGACATACTCTCTGGATGCAAAAATCACTGGGAATCATGTGTTGCTACAAGGAGGATTCCTATCATGAGGAAGATGGAGAGGGGTGGGGTTCTACAGAATTTTTTTCCTGGTTAAGCATGTGCTGAAGCAGGATGACTTGCCATTTAATTGTATCACAAGGGCATAAAGTCTCCCACTGTATTGGTGTATGTGTGCATCAGAGTAGTTTAAAAGATGCAGGACAGATTGTGGGAACACACATCTTTATCCTCCAAGGGAGAAGAAAGATTTGGGTGAGGGGTTATTTTCCAATGACACAAAGAAAGAGAGACAAAAAGAAAAAGAAGAAGAAAAACCCAGCAAGATGAATTTCAGCAAGAACAAATGCAAAGTTGGAATGTGGGAGGAGAGGCAAAGAAACTAGTTTAGCAAAAACATACCAAATCCTAAAGAGGGACCTTCCCCGTTCCTGCTGCATGGCCCTCACTGGAGGATATTTTCCCTGTTAGCTGGAGACCTGCTGAAAGAGGATGGCAGAAAATCTGGAGGAGAACACTAGTCACCTTGCTTATAATGGCTGTCACACGCACCAGTCAGGACAACACCATTCAGCAGGGATCCAGAACAGAGGCAATAGAGGCAGGATATGGGTTGAAAACAGGTGGAATAAGTACAGCAGATTTTGTGCTGTTTGAGCATTGCTAACATTTTAACTCACTACTAAGGAAAGCCCCAAGTCTTATTTAAATATCAGCAAAAAGTTTATTTTGGCTATACGCAAGGCAGATGTATGTCTCCGGGTTGTAGTCTTATTTCTCATGATGAGATGCACATTTATTTCTATTTAAATTATTATTTCTACATCAATCTACATCTATGTACTGTAGATACTCACAGATAAGCCCATCAGCGGATAAGCTGACCCCTGAATATTTAACTAAAATGCCATGAAAAATGTGCCACCTGCAGATAAGCCGACCTGCATTTTCATGGTAAAAGGTAAAGGTAAAGGTTTCCCTTGACGTAAAGTCCAGTCGTGTCCGACTCTAGGGGGCGGTGCTCATCTCCGTTTCTAAGCCGTTAGAGCCGGCGTTGTCCGTAGACACTTCCGGGTCATGTGGCCAGCATGATGACACGGAACGCCGTTACCTGCCCGCCGAAGCGGTACCTATTGATCTACTCACATTTGCATGTTTTCGAACTGCTAGGTGAGCAGGAGCTGGGACTAGCAACGGGAGCTCACCCCGTCGCACGGTTTCAAACCGCCAACCTTCCGATCGGCAGCTCAGCGGTTTAACCCGCAGCGCCACCGCGTCCCTTATTATTATTATCCCTAATTATTATTATTCATGGTATTTTCGTTAAATATTTGAGGGTTAGCTTATCCATAGATGGGCTTATATGCAAGTATATACAGGAAAAATGGGCATGTTTTAAAAAGTATTGCTGTATATCCTCGCGGATAAGCCAACCCCAATTTTTTAGGTGTATTTTGGCACCTAAAATTCTCAGCTTATCTGCTCGTATATACAGGATATAAATTGTTTATTTAAATTTATGCACTGTTTATTCAAATCTGCATCCTTGTGTCCTCTGCATATTACCTTTAGCGCATCTTTCTGGCTTCTCTGACTAATAGCAGTTTTCCAAGATACAGTATTAGCTTGTAAAAAAAAAAAACCAGTCCAACAGACCATACATGCATCAATTCCAGAGTTAATGTTAAGAATTGTCCTCATTTAAACTGGAATTCATGAGAAGTAGGATATGATGTGGAGATTCCAGGCCAGCAAAACCAGGCAGCTATCCGCAATGGCAAAATACTTGTTTTCTTTTTAAAGAAAAGGAAAATGTTGGTCCTTGTGGGAAAGAAATGAGCAAGAATCCATTTCACCACTCTTTAAGATTTGGATTCAGCAGGAGGCCTAATTAGAGGATGTGCTCCTGAGCATATGCAGAGTGTTACCAGAATAGCAGGTAGTCAAGTAACAGCAAGACTTTATTTATCTAAAAAGATAAATGCTTGTAATAGCATTGTCTTAGATTCAGAGTATAGGCCTAAGCTGGGGTTCTAACAAATGCTGACATTCATTATAGTTGAAATAAAAAGTGGATTTATTAAGAAACAGGTAAGAGTAGGAAAGCCTTGCTTCTATCTAAATATCTTCTATCTTGAACAGAGAGAAATAACAAGAGCCAGAGAGAAAGAAAGAGAGGAAGTTCCTTTTTGCCTCATAAATGCCAAGACTCATTTTAGGACTCACCAAGACGCATTAGAGTTGGAGGGCTAATAAATTTAAATAAAATAATAATAATCACCACCACCACCACCGGCCAGGTGAAAGACAGGTTCAGGAAAGCCGTGAAGAGCTTGTGAAAATGAGGAATAATCATTGGCCAGGGGTGTTTCCAAGATGTAGCCAAAAAAGTCAAGGTGGCAGCCACACCGCACATAAAAAGCAGGTGGAGCTTCAATCACAGCGTCGCGACCGCCATCTTGGCTTTTGGGGTCTCTTTGCCATTGGCTCTACTGATCAAAAAAGGCTCAAAGACACCATTTCGGACATCCACTCAGCTTCCACCACACGCTCAGTCTCACAAAGCACACGTCCTACGCTGTGCCCAAGGAAACCTCATTACGTCTGAACACCAAACCCGGGTTCACACGGCGCGCTGAATTCCAAACTGCCCAACCCTGTTTGCGCGCGGCGCACAGACCCAACCTTGGCGCCTCCGTCCCCGACATGGGTTTCCGAAGAGCATTTCCAAACAGAAAAAAAGATTCTCCTTTTCAGGTACTTTGGCCCTGGTCCAGTGTCGCTAACATCTTCTCAGCCCCATCAAAATCCTGTCTGGAGTAATGAGCAATCAATGTCCCTGTTAAGCTGTCGAAATATTTAACTGATATTACAGCTAATAGGTAAGGGGAAACCTCAGCCGCCAGCGAGGGAGAAAAATGACACGCCGGCGTTTCCTCCCAGCCATGCAAATGAGCAGAGCGCCGGCCGAGGAGAGTTTGGAGCCCAGGCCGCCGTGAGACGAGGCCCCACAGGTCGGATCAAGAAAGGGATCGGTGTGGCTGGTTTTTTTGACTCTGAGGAAAGACCAGGTGGTCTCTCTCCGTGACTATCACCCAAAGGGAGATGAAAAGCAAGGAAGAATTGGGGTTTGGGTTCACCGGAGCTGAAATTTGGGCCAAGGTGTTTCCAAGAAAAAAAATCCCTGAGAGTTTTGTTTTCCTCGCTGCCACCTGCAACCTTTGCAAAATTGTATCTGGCTATTCTGTATCATTCCCTCCCCACCTCAAAAAACACTCCACAACAGTGTTTCTCAACTTGGCAACTTTAAGATGTGTGGGTTTGTTGTTGTTGTTGTTGTTAGTTGCCGTCAGGTCGTTTACGGCTCATGGTGACCCTCTGTATAACAGAACGAAATGCTGTTCGGTCTTGCGCCATATGCCTGATGGTTCCAATGTTTGCATCCATTGTTGCTGTAACTGTATCAATCCATCGCATCGAAGGCCTTCCTCTTTTCCGCTGGCCCTCAACTGCGAGTTGAAATCCACACATCTTCAAGCTGCCAAGGCTGAGAAACACTGCACTACACCAAACTGGCTCTCTATAATATAATAGAATTGTAGAGTTGCTGGCTGGGGAATTCTGGGAGTTGAAGTCCACACATCTTAACGTTGCCAAGGTTGAGAAACTGCTCCAGAATGATGCTGCCCCTGAGGAGTGCTCAGACCGCTGCAAAACGGGAGGTGGAAAGCCAACACAGATCCTGCTGGCTGCTCTTGACATTTGAACAGGAAAAAGAAGAGGAAGAAGCTGCTTTGCTACTAATAATGTTGAGTCCCAACCCCAAAAACAATTGAAGAATTTTTCCTCATCCTGAAGAATCTCACTCATTATCTCCCCACCACAGTTCCACAGTCCAAGAAGAGGGGAGAAAATTGTAAGAGGCCATTTGTGCCCAGCTAGGAGAAAAAACCTGCCATTGGGTAGTAATGCAGAGCCAACTTTGGCTGATCTTGAAAAGCTAAGCAGTGTATAACACTTGGATGGGAGACCACTAAGAAATCCCAAAATTGTAAACAAGAAAGTTGAGGAAAAAAAATCCTGGAAGATAGTGTTAAAATAGTTGCGTGTTATTGCCAAGAAAGCTACATAGATTTGTCATAGCCAAGAATCAGAGTCAGAAGGGAATTTCGAGATCATCTAGTCCAGTGTTTTTCAACCTTGGCAACTTTATGACATGTGGACTTCAACTCCCAGAATTCCCCAGCCAGCATGCTTAGTTTAGTAATATTCAGGAGTGGCCATAGAAATACATGGGCACTTCTGAATAGTCATGCATTCTTCATTGGGGCATACTGAAAAAAAAAGGATATATGTGCACACGCATACAAGAATCTTATGCAACTGCTTTTTTGCAAGTTTTGACCAATGATCAGTGTTCTTATGCTTTCCATTATGCAAGTTGGCGGTTGAAAAGATGCAAATGAAGAAAAGAATACTGGGCCAAAACACACAACCAATGCTCCATTTCTGGAATTGATTTTAGAAATTCTCCTTTAAAATCCAGGAAAAATGGAATCAAGGTTAGGAGAAAAAGAGGAGCAATAAATCATAGGCAGAGCACTTGTTTTCCATTTAAAAGGTTCTGGTTCATAGCTACCTACTGCCACTGGAATGAAAATTCAAGATAGGATAGATAAACTGGATAACTGTCTTTTGACCATCCTGTAATTCAATGTTCATCAGAATGTTCAGCTTTAGATTTGGGCCTGGCCAGAAAGACCTCATGAGCTGAGCATGTACTCTGAAACACAGTGCCCCCAACCAATGTTTTCTTTTTGGCTCTGGATGGTTTTAGAAAAAAGTTTTTCTCATAATATTGAGATCTGGGCTATAGTCATCTATTATTTTTATTTTCTAGGAATGTTTGTAGGCCCAGAAGCATTACTGTAGATAACGTAGATGCTAGAAGTTAGTGCTTTGTTTACAGTCCGACAGCTTCCAGTTTCTCCTTTTAAATAAATACCATTTGAAAAATAAAGTCTGGTGGGGCAGAAAGCCTTGTTGGCATTGAGAGAGGAATCCCTAGACACCACTTTGTTTGCCTTTGACCTATAGCTAACTTTAGCTTTCTTCAATCCAACATCCTCAAAGTCTGCTGGAGATTGGACTTTCATCCCCCATCATGGCCAGTGAATAACTGGCTGAGGATGATGGAGCCCAACAACTGGAGAGTACCAGGGCTCCAAGTAGGGTGGGGGGGGTTGTTTGTTTTTTGGGTGCCTTCAAGTCAGTCTTGACTCCTGACGACTGCCTGGACAAGTCCCTGCAGTTTTCTTGGCCACATTTTTCAGAAGTGGTTTGCCACTGCCTCCTTCCTAGGGCTGAGAGAGAGTGACTGGCCCAAGGTCACCCAGCTGACCATGCCTAAGGCAGAACTAGAACTCAGTCTCCCAGTTTCTAGCCTGATGCCTTAACCACTACACCAAACTGCCTCTGAGTAATAGAAAGCCTGTTCTGTTTACTCTACTTTGCAGATTTCCAGAAACTCAGGGAAAGACATTTCTTTCCTAGACGTTTAACTGGAAATGGCTGGTACTTCCTGCAAGCAAAGCATGTGCTCCACCCTTGAACTACAGATAGCCTCGTGATGAACAAATGAAATTATGGGTGCATGTAACCCTCCATTATCCTCTCTAAGGGTCACTAGGCATCTCTTTTTCCAGCCATGCTACCAGAGGTCCCTCTTCATTAGAGACTGAATCTTCTCGTGACCTTTTTCTTGCAGTCACTGACCCAGAGCCCCACGGCACTCTGTAAGCCTACATTCAGCTCCATTGTCATTCAAGAGAGTATGAAATCTGCAACCCATTGCAATAATGTGCGTCCTGCTGGACACTCCATTTTAAAAATCCAGACGAACAGAAGGATGGGGTTTGGAAACCTCCTCTGTAAAGGAAAGTTGAAAGAGCTTGCATCTAACAGGCCTGCAGCAATAAAAGATATTATCTTCTGTTGCATGGCTAAAACGGAGGGATCGGAATGGCATGGAAACGAAACATTTCAAGAAATTCTCCCAGCGTATAAACTGATGTCAGCAGAACGGGCTGCGCAGCAGGCAGCTGGACCTCCTTTGTTGGAGATGTTTAATCAAAGGCCAGACAGCCATCTCTCAGAGATGCTGTAACTGCAAGAGCCTGCATTTTAACTCTTGTGCTGAGCAAGGACCGGACGGAATGACCTCCAACATCCCTTCTAACATCTTGCACCCAGAGGAACAAATCCAGTCCAATCCAGTCATTCTCCTACCCACCTGCCAAGACTTCCCCATTTCCCATCACTCACATGATGCCCGCCATCCCTCGACTCCAATCATTCCCCCTCCCTCCTTAAATATTTCACCAGGTTTCCTCTGCCTCCCTCCCCTCCTCCCCTTGATCATGTTGCAATCAAAGCATAGCAGCAACAACATCCAACACTTTGTTTCTAAAGCTACTCCTGGGGGTTTCAATAAAATTGACAGGTTCAGGGATCAATGTTCCATCCTGGGGATTTTTCACTCCACCCACCAGCGTGCACAGAAGTCTGGATGGAGGCAGGCGGGGAGCACAGAACAAGGGCCTAGTCCTGTAGCTGGATTGAAGAGGGGTTGTGGGAAGAGAAATTTGATTGGAAATCTATCACCTACTCCCCATGATTTATGGCTTCTTTACCCAAAGCAAGAGCTCTGTATGGGGGTCATTTTTTAAAGGCAACGTCAGCTGGGAAGTTTTGTTCTCCTAAGGACGACACAATGCAATCACGTACAGTGCTTTTAATGCGGGAAGAGGCTTTCCCTTGCACACCAAATAGCCCAAATAGCTTACATTTAAGGAGGAAAGTCAAAAATCAGGGATGCTTGAGCAACTGGTTCATTCTCCTGCCCCTCCATTGACTGAGTTTCTCGGGTTGCTTGAAGAAAAAGCCATTGTTTCGACAGACAAAGTAGAAGAGCTGAATTGCAAAGTAGAAATTAAAATGTAGCTGCAGCCTTTTCGATGTATGCTTGAAAGGGAGTTCCATCAGAATGAATGGGATTTGATTTCAGGGAGAATTTACTTAGCAATAAATGTTCAATGTTAATGGATCCTCTGTTACAAATGGATCTGCAACCAACCCCTTGCTCAGGATTCCAACTATTCAGCTGGATTCCCTGAGGTTCATTTCTTTCACCCTCTCACAGCCCACTAAGACTCTGTTGGAGTGTTTTGACCCGTTCTCTCACATCCCCAATTTAAGTTTTTGTGTGCACATGCAAAGAAGGCATTGGCACAAGGGCCAAAAAAAGTCAGGATGGTGGTTGCGACTGTGCAATCAAAGCCACACCCCTTTTATTTTTTACACACATAAACAGGCAGACCCCCTGGACACGCTGGTGCATACATGTTTTGGGCTTCAGGAATGCTGCTCCCCATAAGCACCAGCAGTCACAGCCCAAATCCTTGCAACAGAGGGAAGATTTATTTATGAGAATTGCAGAGATGGAGCAATGTTGACAGAGAGCTAGAGATAGCCATATTGGTGTGAATGTTGTAGAGGAGCAGACCCTGAAATGGGGCAGTTGTGGCCCTTCACACAAAAACAGAAACAACTCCAGGCAAAGAGAAACGTAATTCTGCGAAAAGGGTAGCATTAACAGCCAATTCCTTGTTGAAAAGAAAAAAAAAATCTTGCAAATGCCTTGAAGATTGGGAAATATGAAAGTGGCAGTCCAGTTTATCTGGAGGATGCAAGGACAGAAAAAGCTGCTTTATACAAATCAGTTTATACAGTTCTGGAAGTAGAAAGCCTACTAGGCCACAGTATCTGACCCACTATCTGACCCACAAGTCTCACATTGAGGGCCTACCCCCTTCAGTTCCTTCAGAGCATGCAAACAGCATTTTATAGCATTGGAAGGGACATTAAAGGCCATCTTGTCCAATCTCCTGCCCAGCAGATGGCCATCCATCCTGTTTAAACCCTTCCAACACAGGATAATTGTTAGCCCTGTGAGGTAGTCCAGACCAGAAGCACCACCAGGAGGACTAGCTCTATCTTTATTGTAAGGTTACATTAACAGGATCTTGCAAGACTGAAAGTATTTCTCCCCTCCTTTACTTTTACTCACCAGAATACTAGGGAGGGTCCCTTCTGAAACGCTTCCCACGCCCTCCCCCCTTCTGCGGGCTGAGACATCTTTTACATGCTGGTTGTCCCGTCTGCGGCTCTCCCTCCTGTCTCCCAAGGTCATTCCCACATACCATTACAATAATCCACCACTTCCTATTCCATCGTTGAACAGCTGGGATCACCAGGAAATTTTTCCTGATGTCCAACTAAAATCTCTTTCTTCATAATTTAAACCCATTGTTTCTTGTTCTGTCTACTGGAACAACACTGAACAAATCTGCTCTATTTTCAATATGATCCTTTTCAGCTCTCATGTCTCCCTATAGTCTTCTCTTCTCCAGGCTAAACTGTTCAATGAATTCACTTGTTCCTCTTAACTTATTCCTTCCATGCCCATTTTCATCCTGGTTACATTCCTCTGGGCACATTTCAGTTTGTCAGTGACATTCCTAAAATGTGGTGGACACAATATTTTAGGTGTCATCTGACCAATAATCTGCTACCATACTTTGAGGGGACTAGAACTGAGGACTGAACTAAGGGTTCCTCCTCCTGGCCCTGTTATTGTGCTTTCCTCCCATAGCCAGCGACTTCAGCCCTTTATCATCTAGGTTGCTCCCCTTTGGTCATGCCAAGAACACCTTTAGTTTATAGTTCAATATATATTGCAAACACAGAATTTGGATTAACTAAGTGAAGCCCACAGTGTGAATGCAGGTAGAATAAGATAGCAGAAAAAAAAGGGGGTGGTAGAAGAGACCCAATCTGGTCCCATCCATCAGCTAAGGAAGGGTTAGGTGCGGGTCTTATCAATGTGATAAATAAAATTGCTTGCCCCTTTCCTGCCAGTTGCTCATAGCCCACTGCAAAACCAAAGAAGACCATAATTTGATCCACCCATCAGCCAGGGACAAGGAAACTGCTGGATTCCATGTACACAAACGATCTGTTGCATGTATGTATTATTACAATTTGTTATAAGCAACTGTATAACTGACCCAAGGGCAAGATATAAATCTCCTAAATAAATAAATGTAATTGCCTCAATGGATTACACCAAAACTCTGTCTTAGCCTTGATGAGCCCTTTAAGGGTGTGAGATGGGAGTTTGGAGGAAAGAGTGGGACGGATGGAATGGAACCAAACAGGCAAAGTGAGCAGCTGCTGCAATCATCACAGCATAAATGGGAGCCAGAACATCCATCTTTTTGGTGCAGAGCGGAGTTCACTGCTTTTTGCAGGCTCAGGCTGGACCTGAGCTTTGAGTGACATGCCAGAGGCCATACTCCAAAAAGAGAGTGAGTGGGACCAGGACAAAACCCAAAGAGTTGCGTATTTAATAGTCCCCCCCACCCCGTTCAATCACATTAAAAATTACAATTCAGTCAATTTATTTCATCTATATCCTGTTTCTCTGCTCCATTTGAGCACTCAAGGAGGCTAACAATCAATAAAATGCAGAATACAAAAAATAAAAATCCAAGGGCATGAAGTAAAACTAATGCAAGCATTAACTAACAATAAATTTTTAATGGATCTGATTAAGAAATTTTGAAGGTCTCCACGGCCATCCCCCAGGGTCTGGGGAATCGCATGTGGCCCTATGGCTTCAGGTTCTGCAGTTCAGCTGTAGCTTACTCCTGAATTAGATGGGTTGCCTCTAACATGTTTAGACCAGCTTCCTCCAAACACGAATGCCAGCAACCCCACTGGCGTGCAATAAAGGAACCCCATCTGAAGTTGGAGGAAGCCAGATCAGGGATGGTGGTTCCTAGGTCAAATGTTGCCAACCAAAGGTGGTGACAGTGGGGAGATAACCTCTTTATTAACAAATCAGAAGCTACTCTCTGCATCTAGACAACTTGTGATCCCACCCCTGGCCTTCCTGCAAACAAGGCAAGCTCCATTTTGGCTTTATGATAAATATAATTTAAAGATCCAAGAGGTGTTAAAACCCATCAGTCACTCCTTAGCTGATCTTAAATCTTCTTCCAGATGATCTATATCAGTTGAGGTATTAACGAGTTTTCCGATTTCCATTCAATCAGCAAATCCAGCCTGTCTCTTGGCACACAGGCCCAGCGTTAGGTCATTAATAATTGCGGTGGAAATCAGTGGCCACAGAAAAACACACCCACAAATATACCCCCGTGCTATTTACGGTGCAATTTTCCTTCCATCCATTACAGTCTGTTTATTTCTAAACAACAGATTGAGCAGATTAGGTCTCATTTCATCCTTTTATTGTTTCAGAACACCATGCAGTGCTGTTCCTCAGTACTGCCTTTACTGCAGTTTGATTAGGGAAATAATTTCTAAAATTAGAACACAGCCAGTTGACCTCTACATCTAAATCCATTTGGGACATCTCTGGTTGTGGCTTAGAAAGGGCCAAGCTTGGATTTCACCACAAACTCCATGGCCTTATCCAGGGTCACACAATCTCAGATGCCCACTGAATGGTAGCAAAGTGTTAAGATATTCTCTATCTCTGCTGCCATCTAGTCTACCTCTGGATTTATGTACTCCAGATATGGGACCCCAACCTTACTGAGCCATTCTTAACTCAACCTTACAAACTGAGTTTGTTACTTGAAGCATACTGCATTGGAAACCATCCAGTTTAAGATTAGACCATCCTCCCTGCTTAGGCAGAACCAACCATTCCAAAGTCAAAATGCATATTTCTAGGTCCAAACATTTTGACGTCAAAATACAGTATTTTGCATACCTCGAGCCAGGGGACATGCTCCAAAAAGTGGGACTAGGACAAAGGGGTAGGTGGTGGCAGCCCCCCCCCCCAGTTTGTTTTAATGTTTGTTTTAAAATAGAGGATTATACCATTTTCATTCCATTCTGCCACATTAAAAATCTCAGCTTGGCAATATTGTTTGGAAGGAAAACACAATTAAGGCCTTGGAGAATCAAATTTAGCATGGAGGTCGCAGGTTGCTTAGTTCCTATGCCCTCTGGAGAAGCCTGGCCTTGTTTGTTTGCCTTAAACCAGAAAACCCATTGACAACAAATCATAAAATACCTCCACATATGCAAGAAATACATATGGAATGAAGATCCCCCCTCCCCGATCCAGATAGCTCCCACTCTGCTGTCGTTCAGAAGAGCCATGGAGACCTGGCTCTTCACCCAGGCCTGTGGTGAGGGAAAGCGAGACCTCTCGCTTCATCAGGCTTCCCATCTTTTATCTTTATCTTTTATTGATTTTATTGTAATTTGTTGTGAGCTGCCCAGAGTCACTGAGAGTCAGGCAGCATACAACTTTCATAAATTATTATTATTATTTACAATAATAAAAACAAGGAGTAAGTGAAAAATGGCAACTAGAAAAGCAGCTTTTCCCCTGTTGCTTCAAAACATCAGTGTCATGTTAAAGTATGAAAGTACTAAGATTATATTGTTACCAAGAAGCAATGAGAACATAGCACAAATTAGACTCAGAAATATGCTGGTCAAGAAGGATTCTCAACAAAACTTATCCTCCCTCCCACACTGAGTACAGCACAAAGGCCATAAATAGGTTAACCATAAACATGGCAGTGGTATGGTTAGTTCGTTTTGATTAGTTTTGGTTTTGCTGAGTATGGTTGTTAGTTTTTTTGGAGTTTGGGGTGTGCGTGTTTTGTATGAAGCCAGGCCATTTGGTGAATTTATGGTTCCATGTGTTATGCAAACTGAAAACAAGTTAATCTAGCAGGAGTGTTGCATACCAATAACTAATAGCTAATAATTAATAGCTAATAACTGTAATGATTTTATCATTACAGGAAATACATAAAATCGTAAGGTTGGAAGGGACCTTGAAGGTTTTCTAAATCAACCTTCTGCCCAAGGTAGGAACCCTCGGATCCTTCCAAACAAATGGCTTCAACCTTGGTTTGAAAGCCTCCAGTGATGGAGCACCCATTACTCCAAGGGCAGGCTGTTCCACTTCTTAGTGGCTCTCACACTCACGAAATTCCTGCTTATTTTGAGCTGGATCCCTGTCTGTAAAGCTTCCATACATTGGTTCTTGTTCTACCCTTGAAAGAATAAATCCACAGCCTCCTCCTTGTGACAGCCCTTAAAAGTATTTGAAGAAGCTACACATATTCTTAGTAAGAAAGATAGGGCCTGGATTCTTCCTATAAAAAAGTTAACACTCAGGGACTAAACTGGGAAAGTCACCACTGAAGGCTCACTTCTATTTCACATGGCCGTTGACCATCAGTGGAACTTTGACCCAAACTCATATGGCCACACATCCAGGTATCCTCCAATGGTGATATACTAATGGCAACAGGCCAAATGGGAACAGTCGGGAAGTCTGCATGTGTATCCAAACAAATCCCCATCTTTGGGGGTGTGCAGAGGGCAAAGACTTGACTTATCCCACCATTTTCCTTGTGCATGGCTCTTGTGAACAAATACTGTGTAAGATGGGATTTTTATAAGTATGTGTAAATACGCAGGGATGAGTCCAAATGATGGGTTTAATATCAAAGATTATTTTCCTGTTTGTCCCAGACTAGACTGAATCTTTGACCGAGGACAGCAAGCCTCATCTTATATTCATTGGATAAGCAAACCATTTCTGAAGGTCAGGGCTAGGAATAATGGAACTAGACCACTGTTTTTATCCCCTCTTTGTAACTTCCCATTAGACTTTACTGGACCACTGTTGGGGTAATTAGATTCAACAGAGTTTGGGTCAGATCCAGCCAACTCCTCTGCTCAAAGTCTGCATTCAGACATGCTTAAACAGGTTCCTAGGGGTTTGGGGGTTTGAACAATACATTTGAGCCATAAACTAATCTAAAAGGTTGGATCTGCATAATAACTCATCCACCACAATAACCCCACCGAGATTTATTTATGTTAGTCAAACATTTGCCAGATGCCTGCACTTGCTAGATAAAATTTACCTGAGTTGGTTAAGTGTTGTATGAACACAGCCAAAATGTGTGAGGAAGGTGAAGTAGGTTAAACCTTAAACCTTCACCTGCTGCACGAAAGGAAAACACTTTTTATTTTTATAGAAAGTCTCCTCCTGAGATTTCTGTTTTTCATTCGACTAAGACTAGCCTTACTGTTAAAACTAAATAAAAACATATTGAATTTACTTAAACTCAATATTCTGTCTCTGATTCCTGGGGAAAATGAATGGTTCATGGCCCAACCTCTTCCACAAAAATAAAGCAGGAGAAAGGCCTTTGTATCCTTCAACCTTCATAACCCCCACTAAAAGTATAATTTCTTTGTTGACCCTTTCTGCCAATGGTCCCGGCCAAGAGCAGACAGGGCGGCGGGTACTGAAATTGGCGACAGCCTCCCAGCCCTACTCAGGCACCAGCGATGGGATTTTAATAGATGTATTTTCAAATTAGTTCTGCGGCTTTCAAGACTTATCAGTTAAATGAGCTTTTTCAAATTGATTCAAAGGTCACCAGAGAAGTTTCCACCTCTCTGTTATCTCCCCGTTAAGGTACCAGTGGCAACAGGCAACAAGGAAGGCAAAGCTCAGGAAGAGATGAAGCAGGTTATGGTGATCGGGGAGTGGGGTGGAAGGAGGGAGGGAGGGAGAAAAGGAGAGGGAGAGGGAGAGAGGGGAGGGAGGGAGGTGGACCATTTTAGTGGGCAAAAGGAAGAAAGGAAGGAGAAAAGAACAACAAAGGATAGGGAGGGGGAGAGAGGGAGGGAGAAAGAACAACAAAGGATAGATAAACTGAAGGGAGGGAGGGAAGAAAGGAAAAAAGAACAACAAAGGATAGGGGGAGGGGAGGGAGGGAGGAAGGTGGACCATTTTAGTGGTCAAATAAAGAGGTACTACACAGTAAAATGAAGAAAGTAAAAGGAGTGTTTTGCAAAGAGGAAAAACAAGATCAGAGAAAGAAGGGAAATTAGAAAACACAGCACAAAAACAATGAACAAATGGAAATGCGAATATTTAAAGAGGGTAGGCAAAAAAGCAGGCAGAGAAAAAACAATGAGGGGGAAAGAAGACTGTATTTTATCCCATGCAATATCTTAAGTTTAGAGTGCTGGTTTGTTCTTTGATGTTTACTTTTTTTCTATTAAAATATAAGGAGATGTAAATACAGTAGATGGGGCTAAGAAACAAGGAAGTAAAGAAACAGGAAAGATGGATGAGAATTGGGGGTGGCTGGAGAAATTGAAACTAACAGGGGTCAAACAAGCAGGAAAAAAAAACCCTCTTATTTCCCTGCAAGCAAATTAAATGGAACTCTTGATATGAATTTAACAAGGCCTCTGGAGTAGTCGGCAAAGATTTATCCGTTAATTATTTATCATAATTAAGTCCTGTTAATAGATTGGGCTGCTGCGGTTCTGAGGATATTTCTATTTATAATTAATGTGTGGAAGAGTAAATTAGAAGATGTTTAAATGGAACCCTTCCTTCCTTCCTTCCCTGGGATTTAATGAAATAAAACCAAATGTTGTTTTTATGATTGGCAAATCTGAGTCCTAGAAAAGAACCAGCCACAAGAATTTCTCTACAGGTTCATTTGGTGCCACTGCAGCACCCAATTCCAATTGCAAATTCGAAGTGACTTCTAAAATATTGGGAAGCAAGGGTGGAAATCAATTATGTGGTCGTGAAGATGATGTTATCTTTTAGTGACGCTTGTTTAAAATCAGCTGTTCCGAAAGCCTTTTTCAGCAATGAAATGCTCCTGGGAAAATATTTTAAAGGCCCTGCATTTACATCTTTACTCCAGGTCACCCCAAAATCTTTCTGATTTTTGCTGTCTTTTCTACCACTTCACAGGTCGGCTTATGATGCGTACCTTTCCAAAAGTAAGCCTGTTAAATTCTATGGGATTTGCATCCAAGTAAGATTTGAACTGAAATTCTAGGCAGGCATTCTCAGGAGTGGAAAAGAACGTTACTTCTGAGCAAAGAGGCATAGAAAGATATTATAATTCACTTCTAACTGCTGAATCTTGCTGATTTTAAAAAAGGGGGGAGTGTACTTTTCCCCACCTTCAAGTAATATTGCTGGGAAGATCATCATCATCATCATCACCACCACCATCATCTTGAAACAAATTGGCCTTTGATTTCTATACCATTAGGAAAAGTTGGAAGAAATTCAGAGGGGGAATCAACATTTTAGGAAGGCTGTGTCATTTTGAAAGGTATTCTTTTTCTGTCCCTTGGAATACACGGATATTTGGGGGGTGAGGAGCAGAGGTGAGCAACAGCTCTGCGGAAAAATTGGAAAAGGAAAAACAAGAGTTTCTATTGAAGGAGCAGCTCCACCCACCATCGTCCAAAGAGAACTGGTTCACATGAACTGGAAACCTAAAGGCTTTGCGACAGGGAAGCCGAGGACTAAGGAAGGGCAAATCACATTTTAGAGGGAGGCAGTTGAAACTCCTTTAATTTGGGTTCCACAGATTTGGGGGTTCCAAATATTCTAGGAAAGGAGAAAAGCGGACACTAGTAGCTTGTTACCCGTCAACCCAATGGGAGAAGAGAAAGGAAGGAAGGAAGGAAGGAAGGAAGGAAGGAAGGAAGGAAGGAAGGAAGGAAGGAAGGAAGGAAGGAAGGAAGGAAGGAAGGAAGTGGGGAGCACAAATCTTTCGCATTTCCCCAGTGAGAGTTCCTTCTGGGAGCCATATAAATTAATGGAGGCCAAAATCAAGCACTGGGGGGAACGGGATCCTAGGATCCACATATATTTGCACACACACATTCACATACCCCTTAAAGGTCAAGGAGCCATAGATAAAAGGTGGGAGCAGCAGTAAAACAGCTTATTTCTTGGCAAGAAACAAACTGAATCGTACAAACTACAAAATGAAGGCTTGGAGGGAAATCATCTTCCTTTTTGCAAATGAAAACAGGTTATTTTACTTTCTTTCTCCACTCAGATCTTTGAAATATGCCCTTTCTTTTTACACTTTGCAGTTTAGCCAGCTTTATTTTCCTTCTTCTTTCAACTACTCCAGTCCTTGCTTCAAGACCAGATCACACACACCCCGGGGGTGGGGGGAGATCCACAATCCACTTTAACATCCCCTGCAAGCTGGGTGGATTTCTAAAGCCTTCACTGCTTTTTTACAGGTGAGTTGCTGGGGCTGCACCTTCACATGAGCCTGTAAATCAGTCACACCTTCAATGCCCTCTTTTTTTTTTAGGAAAAGGGAACTGACAGAACCTGCAATTTAGGTTTGACATACTGTGGGAACCCAGAAAATGGATTCATTCATTAACCAGGTAAAAGTGTTATGGGTACAAAACCATTAGAGACCTTGCTTTGTCTTGTCATAAAGAAAATAAATTAGGGAAAATAAATTAAAATTTTTATGAATGTAATTGATGACAAAAAGAGGGAAGGAAATAGAAACTAACATGAAATCAGCCAACATTTAACTCTTTCATTCCGTATCATATGCTGAAATGCTAATCACAGTTTTAAGTATGGTATATATATTGAGAGAGACATTATTCTTTGGAGATACAGTAAAGTAAAGAATTAAGCTATATTTTGGTTTCCTCCCCTTCCTTACTTTCTTTTCAAAACTTTTGAGATATTTTAAATAAAAACAGGCACTTAGTGGGAATAGACTGAAACCTTTATCCAATACCAGAGACTCAGCTGGGAGGGATCTCCCAGCATATCTTATTTGGAGATTCCTGTGCCTATTCCCAGGAAAGCCACATCTTTGGATGTTACTTTGCATTTACTCAGAAGTAAGCCACTCTCTGTCCAGTGGGCCTTCCAGTTCAGTGAGAATGTCCATATAATAGAGGGAACAGGAAGAGGAATGCAGAACTACCTCACAGGGTTGTTGTTGCAGTGACAATCAGTAAGGTAATGCAGATGAGTTTGTGGGCATTGCATTGCTCACTTATGTTAAGATTCCAGTTGGAAGGATGGCTTCTGACCATATTTTTTTAGAAAAATTAAAGGACAAACTTGAAAAAGGGGCAAATCTGAAAGAGGTTCATAAGGATAAAAAATTTTAATTGTTTGTGTTTATAACTTTGCTTTAAAAAGGAAAATTCAATAGCAAAACCAAGAAAAACTTTACAAAAACACAGATTCTAATAAAATATCTAAAATCAAACAGTATCTGTATATTTATTTTAAAAACACAATTCAATTTTCACACTTTTGACATGAATGTGAAAGACTGTGCATTAAGTGGTACCATTTGTATGGTAAAAGTTAAATAACCCAAATAAAGAACAAAAGTGAGTTTTTGAAAAATAAATCTAAAGGACAGCTTTCTGAAATAAAGGACTGCCCTCTATTATAAAGGACATACAGTATGGTCACTGTACTCAAAAGACACTGTTTATGGAGGCAACTTCACCAACAACCTCTCTGGTCCAGACTTTGGCCAAAGACCCCAAGGGCGCCCCAACATGCCATTTGGCAGCACCCTGCCTCTCTCTAGGCCACCCCAGGCCTCCCCAGGCCACGCCCCCTGACTCCTCTCCAGATCCTCTGCAAATTGCAGATTGCTTCTTTTGAGCTTGATGCTGTGGCTTCTGAGTCATTAACAAAGTAGGCTGGCGTCTCTTGGGAGGCAGGTCCCAACCCACTTTTTTTTTTTAATCCTTCAGTCGAGGCTGCCTGGACAAGGCCCTGCAGTTTTCTTAGCAAGGTTTTTCAGAAGTGGTTTGCCATTGCCTCCTTCCTAGGGCTGAGAGACAGGGACTGGCCCAAGGTCACCCAGCTAGCTTGTGCCTAAGGTGGGACCAGAACTCACAGTCGCCCGGTTTCTAGCCTGGTGCCTTCACCCCTACACCAAACTGGCTCTCTTCCAACCCACTTACTTGGGACCTTTACCTTACTCTTACCGCAGGTGAGATTTGACCTCTGAGTAGTTACCACGTCTATCATTATGCCACGATCGCAATCTGGCAAAAGCAATTGCCTTGAAAAATCAGTCCTGTATTCTACCGGTTGCACACGCAGGCAGGCAAGCCCTTCCCAACATGGCGCTCGCTGCCCGGGGAGCGTTTTTCCACGCTCCTTTTAAAAATAAGACCCACCGACCTGAAAGGGAAGCCTTCACTTCTGCAGTCATCGATCCAAAAGTTTCCCATCGGTTATTCTAGACGAGGAATTAATTAGCGACACTAGTCGTCTTCTCTTTCTCTCGGCCCAGGGATCAGGGGCGACCCAGGCAAATCCTAAACAGCTCTCCTTACTCAGGAGTCAGGCCCTCCGGGTGGAATTGGCCTCGTTCCCACGTCAGTGTGCACGGCTTCCACGTACGACATTAGTACAGCGCGATCCTAGCCTTACTCGGGTGTAATCCTCGGGGAACTGGGTGGGAGCAGCGCGTTTCCAAAGAGCAGAGCTACTATTTCGACCTACCCGCCGTTTCCAGTTTTCGTCCTTCCCTAAAACGTTTCCAGCCTGCCCCGTTGGGTGCACGCACGCGTCCCGGGATCCCCGATCTTCAAAAGAGTGTAAATAAATATTACAGGCCCTGGAAAGCAAGACATCTCTAAGCGTAACCCTCCGAAAAGGCAGCTGAAATAGAAAAATAAACCTTAGCTTCCTTTTATTCTCAGCAACGCTAAGACAACCCTTCCATTTTAAAGATGAATTCTTACCAAAAAAAAAGAGCCTTCTTTTCGGGTTAATAGACGGGCAAGTAGCAAAGAAAAGGATGAAATCACAGATCCGAGGTTGCCAAAAAAAAAACGCCTCCCCAAGCCAAACGGGAGAGGGAGCAGACGGAGAATTGGGGGAGGGGGAATCAACCCAACTCGTAAATTCTCAGTTGCGCATCCAGTGCGGTTTTAATTTCTCACTTCCTTTCTGTAGCTCTCGAGAACAGCAGAGACCTGTCGGGACAAGTGGCGGGGTGTCAATTCGATTTAAAAGCAAGCGAAGTATGGAACGGGGGCCGTTTTCGCACAGAGGTGGGGGAAGATGCAGTTCCCTAAAATGAGCACCCCTGGATCCGGAAACCCTTCTTTACGCGGCTCTCCGCTTGCGCTGCCGTCTCGCATTCGACTGCATACAGTACACGCATCTGCACAGAACGCGATTCGGAGCCAGGGCAATAGCGTGGTAGAAGCCGCGGGGAGGTGAGGATGGTGTAGACGGTTGCAAGTTGCCACCGCTCTTTTAACATGCCAACCCAACTCCTTTGACTTGCGTTTTTTAGAATATATGCAGTGGCTATTCTGCATCTCGCTAGGGCTCTTTAAGGGTTGTCAAGCGTTTTCAAGCGCAGATTTAATAGCGCTATTTAATAGAAATTCATCACTGACAACCGCAGCCTGGAAAAGTTGCAGGCCGCTCTGGCCCGACTCACAGCCCCGAGTCCAGGTTTCCAGAAGGGAAGGAAAGAGTTGCATTATTAAGACTACTTAAATTGGACGGCGTTCTTAGGGAGTCACACCATCCCTCCTTTTTCCATAGATTTTTCCACCAGCACCCTGCAGGAGGTCTGTCTCTCTTTTTTCATTGTAATAATTTTTATTATTATTAATAAGAGCCCAACCAGTCATTTTGAAAGGGATAATTAGAACAGGCACCTGCAGAGATAGATAGGTTTCTAACTGGAAAGTGGGGGTGGGGGAAATTTTCTTAGCATCTAAAGAGTTTTCTTGTTTCTAAAAATTCTTTATGTAAAAACTGAGGCCAGAGCAAGAAGACTGGACAGCCAGAAAGGGCCTTTGCTAACAGTAAAGATCCTCATCTTGATTTCAGGGTTGCCATTTCCTTTTTTAGTAAGTAAATAAATGAATGCATACAAGCAAGCTATAGCAAGAGGCCAATCTCATGCAGAACATAATGCCACCGAATCATGGTTCTTCTGAAAACTGCCCCAAGAAACGAAGGCACAATTTGATTTCTGTCTCTGCCCCCTCCATTTTCTGTTGTCTCCCGTTCTCCTCCAAGCAGAAAATATTAAAATATTGTCCATGCCTTTGCTTTGCGGCTACTTTGTGCATTTATTTCACTGGCTTAGGAAAAATGTCCAGAGGTGGAGAAATCTCTGATCTGTTCATGTGTCTTTCTATTTCACCCCACTTGTCTGCATTTCATAATCTTCCAGCCTCTGGCTCAAGAATTGCATCGCCACTGGCAAACGATATGTAAGTATAGATACAAATGGAGAGATTCACTTTTCTATACATCAACTCACATTTCTATTCTTTTGGTGTCGATGTGGATTAGTTTGTACACACCCACAGCCACATATTTACACACTAGAGATAGAGAATATTTTAGGTGTGTGCATATCACACTCATATTTTACACATATACAAGGAAAGACCTAGATTGTGCTCTCAACCTTTTCCACCCAATTCTTTCTCTCCCTTTCCTTTTCCTTTGTCCTCCCAACTCTTCCCTCCCCCCCCCCCTTTAATTCCCTCCCAGATTGGGGGTCGAGGAGATGTGTTTGTCAATACCATGCTTGCTGTTTTGTGCTTGGAATCGATCGCTTGGCTGATTTTTTTTAAGATTTCTGGCCCGTTTGTTTCATCTAGCTGCAGCGTACTGGTTTGATTTCTTCCTTTTTCTCTTTCTTCCCCACCCCGATGACTCCATCTCTTTAAAGAAGGAAGGATTGCTGAAACAAACAAATAATGCTTCCTTCACTGCCTGAGAAGGCACCTAAAAAACCCTTCCCACCTCTGTTCTGTAGGAAAATAATCTAACAGGAAAGGCACAAAGAACAAATTAGGCAACCTGCAGTTAAAACTAACTGTGATGCTGAATGGAGAAAGGGAGGGGAAAAAGGGAAAAAAACAAGAGAGGCCCATTTAGAAACTCTCCAGCATGCTGAGTAATAACTGTAAAATATCCTCACACTTGTCCTTCAACACCATGTGGAAAACAAATCTGTAGCTTCTGATGTGATAATAAAGATGTTTGTTTTTAAGATCCCATCAGACTCTTTGTCATATTTTCTGGAAAACTGACTGCTGGCAGACTTAAGCCTTTTGGAGGTACAACCCCACTGTCTACTAGCATGTGTCTGAACATGTACATGTATGTGTTCTTAGAGGGGAGATGGGCAGTGATAAAAATTTGACAAATAAATAAAATATTCTCTCAACTTCCCTTGAATCATCATCTGAATGAGGATGCTTTCTTAAATGGAAGATAAAGAAAGAGCAACAGGTGGGAGAACAATTTAGCCATTTTCCCTTATAGGGGATTTCTGTAGGGGATTAATCATGATTAGTTATTCATCGATAATAGTAAAATCTGATAATGAAATAAAACTAATACATATTGGGCACAAAACGCTATGGGGAATTTCTTCAGAAGTCTATTGACTCACTCCAAAGCAAAGGATGCCTATATTTACCCTTCATCATGGACTAACTCACCCACTTTGAGACTGAATCTATATTGCTATAATGCTCCCATATACAAACAGCAGAATTCTGTTTCTCTAATCAATTCCCTAATTTTGAAAACTCAGTATCTGTATTCATACAATATGCATAACAAGGTCAGGTGCAAACCTAGCAGTTGCATTCACACAATATGTTAAACTTCACTAGATTTAAACTTGGTCAGTTTGTGTGTGCGTCTGCATATGACATATGTGGCTTAGAGTTTGCATAATTTCAGGTTCAATGTGTTGTGCAGAGCATTAAAAAAACAAGCTAATTCCACAACCATGTTCAGCATGTTGTGTAGACACAGCCAGTGGCTGCCCAAAGGGTAAAAAAAGATGTTGCTGTCATGGTTGACTAGATTACGTGGCCAGATTGTGTGGACCTGAAGAGCTACATAGAGATACATTTTCTGCAGAGGTGTCCATCGGGATGGTCAAAAAAGTCAACATGGCAGCTGCAACCACATGCCAAAGCCATGTGTGATGCCGGTAAAAAATGGGTGGGATTTCTATCACGTGACTGCAGCTACCATCTTCATTTTTTGAAACAACACCCCCCCAACACCCCTGCTTTCTTGGAAGCTGAATCCTTCCCCCTTTTGCAACATCCACAGATCAGCTTTCTGAAACCTGTCTGAACTTCTAAAATAAGCTTAATTAGGTTACTGAACAAACTCATTTTGGGGATTCATACCATACACGGAACCCTAAATTAAGCAAATGGGCTCCCTTTGTGCAACGTGCTAAGCCATAAATAGCCAAGGTTAAGACTGACAAGCTTAGTTTGTTGAATAATAAAAGCTGCTGGGTCTTAAAGGGGCCTGATTAAGCTCATATGCAAAGGCAGCTTCGGTGTTGGACTATAATGCCCCAGATTCCCAGCTCTGCAATTCTGAGGGGGGCCATTAAGAAAATTGGCTGATGTAACCACACAGTTACTTATATTTAGACTAATTAACAGGCCAGCAACCAAGGACCGGGGTCACCATCATGAACCCTGCTTGGCACTAGATTTGGCCTAGTGGCCAACCCCCCCCCCCCAACCCTCCTTCTATGACTTGGCCCAGCTTCATGAACTGAATTACAAACTAACCACACAGCTTAGGTCCACACAATACACATATTAAAACCACTTTTAAAAGAGAGTGCAACCTAACCTTTAGCAAGCTCAACATTTATACAAATGCAGCCATTAGGCTCATAACTGACCTGATTAAGCATGGTTGTGTGATACAGCTAGATGCATGTTCACCCCAGAGGTTTCTCCTGGCCCCCATCAACAGTTTAAATGCTCTGCTCCATTCCTGGAATACGTCGATGAAGATTCTCGGTCATCCAGGTGGAATGGTCTGTAGGTTGAGTCATGGCAACTGGATTTCTTTCGTTTTGGTTGAAAGTGCTTGGACGAGCAGCAAAATGTTTCAACCAAAACGAAAGAAATCCAGTTGCCATGACTCAACCTACAGTCCATTCTTGGAAGTGCATAGAAAGCCAACACTGACCTGAATGTACATGCATGAAAATCTCTAAAGCAGTGTTTCTCAACCATGGCAACTTGAAGCTGTGTGGACTTCAACTCCCAGAATTCCCCAGCCTGGCTGGGGAATTCTGGGAGTTGAAGTCCACACAGCTTCAAGTTGCCAAGGTTGAGAAACACTGCTCTAAAGGGAGAGAGAGAAGAAAAATCCATGTTCCACTAGGGGATAGTTGTGGTGGTAGAAGCTTTTGATGATCTAGGAAACCCTTTATATGTTCAAACTATGTTGCTGGACAGAGAGATCAAATATGGCAACACGCACACCAAAGCCAGGTTCACACATCACATTAAGCCTTGATGTGTTCACTTTTGACCTGTATGAACTCAGCTGCTGTGGCTTGTAAACCATGAAAAATGGTTTAGTGTGTCACATGAACCCAGTAAATCGTGGCTTATTGAATGCAATGTGGTTAATTAAGCCATTGCTTGGCAAATGTGCAAATCATCAATCAGGTGCTGCAAGTTAAGCCTGGTTTATAAACGGGAGTGCTATGAAATTCACAAAAGAGAACAGTAAAGATTAAGACTCTGCTCCCAATCTATGGAAAAGCTGCAGAGGACCCAGCTGGGGATTTAACAGCAAGGCTGCAGTGTCTCTCCCTGGTAGCTGAAGCCCGGGCTGGCTGGTTGATCTGAATAGGAATAGTTAACCTGAGTAGGAAAAATATGAGTTTTCCAGTTTTGTAGGGTTGGTGGGACTCATCCTGGAAAGAAGCTACATTTAATTCCAGGCACAGTGGCTGGTGAGAAATATGGCTTTCAAAATATGCATTTGGTTATTAGCTTAACATCCCCAAATTAGAACTGTAGTGCAGATACCATCTCATGTTTGTCTTTTTCTGGGAAGCCTTTACAAGGGGAATAAATGGGCACCTTGACATCTGCAATTTCATTTCTTTTTCCTGGCTTGATTTTTGTGCCTCCGGGTTTTATCGGGGCGCTAAGTCCCGCAGAGAATGTCCTGAGTGGGAGGCAAGACACATCCTCAATAGGCGCCGTGTTCCTTTCCCCAGCCAGCGCTCAAAGGCTGCGTTCACACAACCCATATAACCTGATTATCGATTTCACGTTTCTGGATCCGCACAGATTGAACTCAGCTAATAGACTGGATGCGCGAGCCATCGAAAGCAAGCCAAGCGACGTAGGCTCGGCATGTTGTGCCAATGGCACAGGGCTCGCACGGTTCAGCCCACGGTGCGAAAGCAGTCGTGTCTCCTGAGCATACGCAGAGTGCCGCCTTCCACACGACCCTCCCGCCCCTTCCTTGCCAGCCGGGACCTCTCGCTTTCGAGCGTCCTGAGCCCCCGCGCCTGCCCTTCCCCTCCTCGCCGGAGTCAGGCCGGCCCGGGAGCCGCGGGCGAGGAGCCTCGGCGAACGAGAGCTGCAGCTGAAAGGAAGCCAGGGATCGATCGATCGATCGGGGACACGCTGATGAATTAGGGAGGCCTAAGCAACCTCCCCACGCCTGGGCGCCCTTACCCGGGATAATGACGCGTTTAAATGCAATCAGGCAAATGGGAGCCCCGCCGGCCTGAAGAAAGACCCGGGCGGGAGGCGGAGGCAGATCCCCGGGAAAATCGGGGGGGGGGGGGTATGGACCCAGCGAGTAATCCTCCGCCCCCCCTTGCCCGGTTCCCGAAACCTTCCACTTTCCTGCCCCCGACCCGCCGCTCTTCTGGTTTCTCCGCCTCCCGTTCCTGTCTCGCTCCCCCCACGATACTTTCGTCCCCTTCCCCTCCACACGTGCCTGTCCGTTTGGGCGCGCTCTGCTCTCCAGACACAAAAGGCGCCGGAGGAGGAAGAGCGGAGCCCTTCCCGGCTGGCTTCACCCGTCGCGCGCGTCCCCCGCGGTTCGACTTTCGCAGCGCGGCTTCCCTCCAGCCCCGCCCCACCCGAGCTAAGCCAGGAACTCCGACTCTGGGTCTCGAACCGCGCAGGGACGGAACCGCATAGAAGGGGCCAAAGCAGAGTCTGGCTTCCCCTGCGCTGACTTAGTTGGACCACTCTTTTTCTCCCCACCCCGGCCCTCCTCTCCTCCTCTCACTTTTCTCCCTTTCTTTCTTTGACTTCCTTATCTCATTCTGGACATTCCCTCTTTCTCTGAGAGAGAGAGACTCGTATCCCTCCCTCCCTTTTTCTTTCTTTTTCTCCCTCCCTCGCTCCCTCCCTCTTCCCTCTCTTCCTCCTCTGTTTTCCTTCCTTCCTTCCTTCCTTCCTTTCTTTTCTTGCTTGCTTGTTTTTCTTTTCTTTCTTCCTTTTCCTTCCTTCCTCTTTGTTTTCCTTCCATCCATCCATCCATCTCTTTCTTTCTTTCTCCACAACTTGGAGCCCTCTGGAATACAACTGCCGTCGCCGTCAGTCGGAGAGGCCATCGCTGCGCACGCCGGGAAAGAAGCCAGCCTCCCTCCAGCCCGGCGAGGATCTTGTCGTACACCTCGCCTGTGGAGCCGGCGGCCCATGCCGAAGGCCGGATTTCTCCCGAAAAGGAACAGCCCAGCGGACCTGGCTTTCCTACTACTACTCGGTAGTAAATCCCCAACGACCAGCAAGTCCGGCTGCCGAAGAGGGTCTGGAAGAATGAGATCGCCCATATTTTAGCCAGATGAGGAAGAAGAAAGAAGGGCTTAATATACGATATGAACATTTTTTTAAGTTGACAAAATGCTTTGGCGTCGGTGCTCACCTGTTAAAATTGGGAGTTTGAAAATAAAAAACCCGCCCGTATCCGGCTATCCTTAATTTTAGCTGTGATTTTCTGCTGCCCGCAATCCAGCGAGATCTGAATCGGCCTGTATAAGATCTCGTTATCTTCTCCCTGTACTATGCAATAGTTTGGGAGATTTTTTGTCCTAACAAGGTTATTTTTTTAAGAACCCCCTTTTCATTTTCCTTTAAAAAAAAAAATCCTTGTCTCCAGATCCCTTGACATTATTGCAGGCATGTAACAGTCTTGTTCCTCTGTGGTAGCCAAAAATCAGAAAGCGTCTAGTAGCATCCTTTAAGACGAAGCATTTCATTATAAATCATAAGGCGCTTTCTGATTTTTAACATTACTGCTATCTTTCCAAAAGATGTGATACCAGAGTCCTGCGAATTCCTGTGGATTTCAAATGCTCTGCAGATTTATTTTGCTTTCTTTCCATTTAGCACTCCCTGCCCCACCCTCCGGCCACGGCTCCCTCGATCCTATCTGCGATTTAATTGGCATTTAGTCCCAAGTAAATAAGCAATAAACGCCAATCGAATGAAATCTTAGCCGGGCGCTAACCCAATTCAATGTCGTCTGGTATACGGCTGCTTAAGCGCGCATAGGACCGAGCTGTTAGAGATATATACAGTTTCTATTACTGGTAGTAGTAGCCGTTCACAGTAGTAGCAACAGTACAGTGTCACGTCAACTGGTAGTATTTTACTTCCTGCATTTTCAAGAGAATGAACACGATATTATCAGCATTACTTTCTCGCGCGCGACCTTCGCTGTGCAATTCCGTTCACATTTTCCTGAACAGAAAGTCAGCGGATTGAACTCCTGAGCAGTCAGGCCTGCGTAGGCTTATTGTAGGTAAGATTGCTTTCCCACTATTACTGTAGGGAAAATCAGCATTTATTTATTCGTTCATTAATTTAATTTACAGTATATGGCCCTCCATCTCAAACAAGAGACTCTGGGTGGCTAACAATTAAAACCAGCAAAAAACACAACAAAATAGAGAACTGACAGTCCAGGTAAACAGTAGTATCTCCTACTACTCGCGCTACAAGATGGAGGCGCCTGAAAATGAATGCCTCCCGGTAGCTCAGATTCAACGTGTTGCGAGCACGTAACCCCGCTACTTTTACCCCTCAGGATCCCCCACCCCACGGATCTATATAGGAGATTGTGAACGCCACGTGGTGTGCATCTTGCTGCGCAGGAAATGGGCTGCCGAGAAGGGCGTTTTCAGCAGTCTCGGGCACTTCCGCCCCAAGAAAGCCCCATTCTCGGGGGAGGAACCACCGAAGAGTTGCCCGACCCCGTTTCGCTCTGCTCAAAGTTCACTCCCGTTGCATTCAAGAGGCCTATTCCCGGGAAAGCGCGCCTAGGTAGAAACGTACCGAGAAGACTGTGTTCGCATGTCATGCTTAATTTAACCGTGGCTTATTCAATTAACCCAATTTTTTGGGCTGGGAGGACAAAGGGCGGGATTCACCCAATGGGATACTTTGCGGCTCAGTGACTGCAATGACTTAACAGGTCTGCGTGCGGATATGTGTGTTGGGCGGGGGGGAATACGATAAATAATGAAAGTCTTTGCAAAGTCATACTTTTGAAACTGGCTTTTTTACGGAAAAAGACACCATCCCCGGCTAGACGCACCTTTTCCTCTACAGTCAGTCCTAAATGCATTTATTTAGAACCAGACTGAAGTCGGGGGTGGTCTTTCAAATTGTAAAGGTTTGGGGTGGGGGGGAAAGGAGGGCGTAACATTGTGAAGGCCTTTGGCTCGTCCAAGTAGTGGGGCCTTACATCTGGGATGTCTTCTGAAGATCCGCGGTAGGTAGTTGTGGGAAGAGGATGGAGAAAGAAAAGGCAAGACTGTGGAGGGAGGGGAAGGCAGGTAAAGGGGAAGCTTGGATGTAAATAAAATAAAATAAAATAAAATAAAATAAAATAAATTTTGATTTGATTTGATTTGATTTGATTGACTGTAAAATAAGGAAATTTGATTTGACTTCCAAATAGGTCTAAGAAAAGAGGGAAATAACAGAAGGGGGGTTGTGCAACCGCCTTTTCAGAAATACCTCTTTTGGGCAGGCGGGCATCCTTGGTTGAGATGGGTGGGTATAGGAATTAAAATAAGTAACATAAATAAAATAAACCTTTGCAAATGGGTCTCCAGAACAAGAATTCCCTTTGAAGCATCCCTAAGACCCTGCCGTTGCATTTAGTCAGAAGGGAGAGGTGCAGGGCAGGACTGGGATGACCAAGAAAGCTGCCTGGCATCTCAGGTATGGCCAACGTTTCCTCCATCTGGGGAGGAATTCACAGGACCCTTGTATTTCATTTTCTTGAAGCGTCTACTTTAATTGTTTAGGCTGCAGGAAGGGAAGTTGGAAGGGAAAACTGCAGATGAAGGGAGGAAGGCAGTATATTTTGCCCCAGTTTTATTTGTGTTTGCTACTTCATTCTTTTTAGTGAACACAACCCCAAAGCGTGTGTGGCTTTTTAAAACGCTATAATTCCGTAAGAGTCCAAACGTCGGCCCCCAAATCTAGGAAATCAGGGCCTAATTCACTATTTAAAATATTTAAAAATCACTGTTAATCAGCAATTGCCCATTTTGCTTCCATTTCACTTCAGTTCAATTTTCGAACCATTCCACCCACAGTTAAAATTAGATAAATATAAGACGGGAGGGTCAGTATGATCCAGACAAATTCAGGCACTTTTATTTTCGGGAAAATAAAGTTTTTAAGAGAAATAGGCGCTTTTTTTTTCTTTTTCTTTCAAACTTCTTGTTGCGAGAGGAGCTCTACCTGGCTCGGTTTTTCGGATGGAAAGTAAGCCTCTTTCCTTACTTGCGCCCACAAGTAAGTGGGTGGGGAAATGCAATCTCAGGCTTCAAACGAGCGGCTGCCAGTTAGTGGATGAGAAAAGGGCGATCCTGAAAGTGCGCGCCTGGAGCCCAAATTGGCTTGCAAATGTTGCAACCCAATTCTTGCTTCCTGGTAAATCTGACCGAGTCTCAGGGATCCTTCCGGGAAGGGAACCAAGACATGCTGCTTCTGGGGTTGGTCTTCCGTAAGACCCCATCCTTCAAAAATGCAAAATTTGGAGTGGGCCCCCTCCCCTCCAAAACTTTCCCCAAATTATCACGGAGTTGTAATGTTTCACCTTGAATAAACCCGTATGCGAGTTTATTCAAGCCTGCATATTTTCTCTACTTAATTTTAATTACACGTGGATGAACTCAGTTTGCTTCTTTGTCTCGACCAAACTCGCTCGTTTCGAATCGTGGTTCTGGCCGAGAAAAAGTTGCGTCTCTCTGCCCCATGGGGCCAGGGATTGCAAGGCGGAGCTATGTTTGTTGGTTTATTTATCAAATTTTTATCACTGCCCATCTCCCCCCTAAGGAAGGACTCTGGGCGGTTATCTGGGAGGTATATCCAAATATAAATACAGAAATAAGACAGTATTCAGATTTGCTCGCTCCCGGGCCTGGTGTTAAGAGCAGGACGGAAACCTGTAAACCGAGGTAATTCCCTCCCCTCTCCCCCTTTTTAAATGGCCCGGAGTGGGTGAGTGTATTTAATTCTCCCATTAAGTTGATAGGGCCGCGACTAGTCAAGAATAAAGTGGGCAGGGGGGGTTCTTGAATCCAGGCAGAAACTTGAAGCTCGGGGTCTCGGTGTGCGTGTGCGTGTGTGTTCGAAATCCCTCCGGTCGCCTCGAATTCCACCGGTCTGTTGGATCGTGAGCGGCTTCTTTTTCCTCGCGGCTGCTGTGGGTGCCCCTCCCCCCTTTCTCTCCACCTTTTAAATTATTATTTATTTAGCAGCATCGGAAATAAAACAGGACGGTCAATTAGAGTGAACAACGGGGGTACTTAAAGAGCCAATTGTGGCGAGTGTTTAAATCTTTATTTACCAGAACCTTGTAAAGGCTGGGGGACAATTTGCATGCTATTAACGGCTTTTCAATAGGGCATCGACTGGAACTAAAAGATGCCACTCGCCCGCCCTAATTAAACACCACCGGCATCACTCTGAACACTATGCCGAGGGAACACGCTTCGCCCCCATAAATAATTCCCGCGCGAGACACCTGGAAGGAAAGGGAGGCCGGCCCGAAGAAGCGCCGCCGGTCCAGCGCACCCCGCCGCCCACGTCCCCAGCCGCTCTCGGCCGGTCCCGGGCTGAGCTCGGCGCGCGGTTGGAGCTGCTTCGGGGACTCGGGAAAACCAAGCGCGAGTGAGGCGGCGGAGCTTCCAGAGGAGAGAAGGTGGAGGGATGGGGGGAGAGGGGTTCCTCCCTCCCTCCCTCTGGTCTGATTCCTTTTCTTTACCTTTTCTCCTTCCTTTCTTCCTTCCTCTCTCTCTCTTCCTTCTTATCTATATATCCATTCTCTTCTCCCTTTCGCAACCTTTTCCCATCCTTTCTATTATCTCTTATTTCTTTTCCCCTAACAAATCTCCTTTTCTTCCCTTTCCCTTTCCTCTTCCTCCCTTTCTTCCCTTTCCCTTCCATCTTTCCTTCCTTCCTCTTGTCTGATTCCTTCCTTCCTTCCTTCCTTCCTTCCTTCCTTCCTTCCTTCCTTCCTTCCTTCCTTCCTTCCTTCCTTCCTTCCTTCCTTCCTTCTTCCTCTCTCTCACACATGGAGCCTCCTAGCTAAGTCAATGGCTATTTCTTTTCCTGCCTAGCCTCATCTCATCTCTAAGAACCACTTTTTAATATATTGCCCTGCCTCAGATTGGCTCACTCGCACTGCGGCCTAGGCCTACGAACTCCAGACTAGCCAGACGTGGTTAACAGCAAGGCACAACGCTTGCTCACTCTCTTGCACCACCTCCTCACCACAGTAGTTAAATAAATTCCACCTGAATCAATGTGGATTGCTTCTACATAAATTACTTTAGGAAAGCCTCGCTGGTATATGTGTGTGTGCTGAAAGATTTTTTTCCTCCTTTCCTCCCTCTTCTCTGCTTCACCAGTCTCTTCTTCTTGCCTTCCTATTGATCTCTTCCTTGTGTGCATGTATTCTCTTTATCCTATCTTCTACCCACCAATTCTGGTCTATCCCTGCATCCTTTTATTTAAAATGAGGAGTCTACCACATTTGTACAATTAATAAAATAAGTAGAATTAAAGCTTAGTCTTGCAGTTGTCTAAGCCACCACACTGCACAAAAGACATTCCTTCTCCTAAAAATATTTTAAAGAGACAGCAACTATGATTTAGATATTTGTGAGAGATTCATACACGTTTTGTGCACCTTATGTATACGAACATATATAAAGGCATATGTACATGCCCCTGTGTGTGTACGTGTGTGTCAAAATAACTTATGGCTGTATATGCAGAATAAACATATAATTAACATTTATTCATTTACAGCATTTTTAAACCATCTTCCAAGATTCACAACATATCAGAAGGTGATGCTTTACTATAAATTATGGGATTTATTTTCATCTGTTACGGGTGATAGTAAATATAATACTATATAATAAAGATAACTCTAAGAATAATTATAGAAGTAATAAATTTAAGAAATACAGATGTAAGTTCCACAGAAGAGCTTAAAGTCCATACATCCACCCAACAATAGAGACAGGTGTGGAGTTACCAATCCTGTTCACATTTGTTACAAATACATCCCATTAAATCCTGGGACTTATTTTTGAGTGGGTTTCTGTAAGAATTGTCTGAAGCCTAAAAGTCTGAAGATGATCCTGGGTAACTTCATCTTGAGTTCTTTGGTTTATGAGATAGAAGTCATATAAAATGAGGGAGGATGGCTGGGTGGGTTACTCAGGTGTCATTACCCCCCCCACACACACTTCTAGGAAATTTGTTACATGAATGGATGGCAAGCATGTAAGCCAGTGTTTCTCAACCCTGGCAGCTTGAAGATGTATGGACTCCAGCTCCCAGAACTCCCCAGTCAGCACGCTGGCTGGGGAATTCTGGAAGTTGAAGTCCATACATCTTAAAGTCGCCAAGTTTGAAAAACACTGATATAAGCTGTCATGTGTGAAACTGGAGGACTCTAGACTGTGCTTTGCATTCTCAGAAACGGTGTCAAAAGTAGATGCTTTGTAATTCTCCCATTGGCTTCTCCTGGTGGGTGTCTGCAGGGTATGGTCAAAAAAGTCAAGATGGAGCCCACAATGGTGCGATCGCTGCAGTGATCACACTACTGTGACTGCCATCTTGACTTTTTTTACCACACCCTGCAGATACCCCTAGCACAAGGGAGGGAGCTAGCACAAATTGATTTCACACTATTTGGACAGAAATGCTGGTGAAACTCCAATGGAATCAGAACTGATGGTTGTTGCTCATTCCTCCAATCAGGGAAACTAATTCCAAGGAGACTCCTATCTGATATCACTGCTTCTTCTGTGCATCAGTGACCTAACTTGGTTAGTGAATTAACCCATTTTATGGATTGCATAATACTCCAAACTAGCGTCAGATTCCCACAACAGGCTACCGTACAGTTTAAAATTAAGTAGGCTTAACACGTAGCACAAATGCATCTGCTAGACCTTCAACTGGTCTCACTAAAGAATGCAGCCAGCCTTTCTCACTCTGAACAGAACAGTGGCTGGAGTCCACACAACAGGCTGCACCAAGATATGGCATGGTTGGTCAATTGCATATGGCTGTCACGAGAACTCTGGCATTGTCTTAGCAAGCTACATGAACCAAACCATCACCTTAACTAGTATGTTTAATATTTTTAAGCACTACTTATTAGGTCAAACACAGCAATCGTGTTTTGTTAAACTAGGTTTAGAGTTCAGCTTTGTGTGAACCCAGACATCTGGTGGGCACCCACAGAAGAGGGAGTTTCTGGATTCATAGTCTGGGCTTCCAACCAACCTGAATGAGAAGGAGGTTTACTCATTCCACTGTACCTCTTATGCACATGGATGTAAGGGCATCATTCAGTACTATGACAGCGCAGTGATTAGCTCTACATTGGAAGAGGTGTCCTGTTGCATCTCTGCAAGAGTCCCTATATTGCCTTGGCATCCTTCCTATCAAAAATCACCCCAGCTGGATGTCTCCTAGGAAGGGGGTCCCTCCATGGGTTGTCATTCTTGTTATACATTTAACAAGTAAAATATTCCAGACGACAAGCAGGAAACAGTGCTCTAGTTTGTTTTACAGAAAACACACTGCCTTTGCACATCAACATGCATACCTCTCTATACACCTTAGAGCAGTATTTCTCAACCTTGGCAACTTTAAGATGGGTGGACTTCCACTC
The DNA here is from genome assembly GCF_035149785.1 of Candoia aspera. NCBI lineage: Eukaryota > Metazoa > Chordata > Lepidosauria > Squamata > Candoiidae > Candoia > Candoia aspera. The sequence continues at coordinate 333,004,944 of NC_086153.1, forward strand.
CCAGAACTCCCCAGCCAGCGTGGCTGGCTGGGGGATTCTGGGAGTGGAAGTCCACCCATCTTAAAGTTGCCATGGTTGAGAAACACTGCCTTAGAGAACAACATCCCCACAGCTTCTATATGTGTGACTACATCACAAACAACCCATCTGGTGGACACCAGGTTGGAGAAGGCTGTGCTGGAGGCAGACCTGGGGGAAACATCAGGCTGTGGATTGACAGGCATCTGTGGATCTCCTTTGCTGGCTGTAAGAAGAGTGCTGACAACAGAGACAGAGGGACCAGGTAGCTCGTCTTTAGCTCCACACCCAGCCATCTTTCTGTTGTTGCAAAAGGACAACAGAACCCAAGAAGAGATTAATATCACAAATCTCTTGGCAGATATACTTTGAACACTCTATTGCATGCCTCACAGACTGGCAGCTGGTCTGCTGCATCATGATCAACCATTCCAGGCATGAACAGGAAGTTTGGCCCCAGTGTTGCATTAAAGACAGGGCACTGGGAAGGGTGTGTGTGTGTGGTACAGACAGGCCCCTGCAGTGAAATAGCTGAGCTGTTGGCCTAGAACAGGGAGATTCTCTCTCAGCCACGCAAGTTCTCTAAGTGACTCTGAGCCGGTCCCACATGCTCAGCCTTGTCTACCTCACAAGGTTGCTGTGGATCAATGAGAGAAGGGGTGTCATGTACACCACCCTGTGTACTTGGAGAAGAGGTGCAGTATTCATTCTCATAAATTGGTGACTGGGGTGGCCTTAAATTGGTTTGGGGAGCAGAGAGACTGTGCTCCTAATTCATGTCCTCCCATTTTTAGGAAACTAATTTCCCCATGGACCAGTGTTTCTCAGCCTTGGCAACTTGAAGACCTGTGGACTTCAACTCCCAGAATTCCCCAGCCAGCACTGGCTGGGGAATTCTGGGAGTTGAAGTCCACAGGTCTTCAAGTTGCCAAGGTTGAGAAACAGTGCTGTGGACTGTGCAAAGCCTTGGAAAACCAGAGGCAGTCCCATCACAAGAAAAGCCACGTGCTGGGTCTGTGGATGTCCGAGATGAGGCGGCTTGTGGCAAATTAGGGGATGCAAATGTTCAGATCTGTACAGTATGTTTAAGTATGCTGAGAATTGTCCTTTCCCTGTAATTGTTTTTATCAATTGAATTATTGCTTATCTTGAAGGGCCGTTACGGGTTACGTGCTCGTTCTGGGCTTCTTTTTAGGTACAGCGTAAATTCAGCTTTACGTTTATATTCATTATCCTGACTGATCTGTCTTTCTAAATTGTACACAAGACCTGGGAATAAGTAACTGATGTCAGTATCGGCTTTATTTAGTTCTCTTTTACCACCTGAGCGTGACAAGACAGCTTAAGAAAGCCCCATTGAAAGGTAATTGATCCGTTTCAAATGATATTTTTGAGGATGAAATGGAAGAAACTACTTAAAAGGTTACAGGCTCGAGCTTCAAAGTGGATCCCGCTGAATTCAGGGCAGCCGTATTTGAGGAAGCCTGCTTTGAACTGTTTTATTTATTCAGGGCTGTGAATATTCAGCTCCTTTTCTTAGCAAAGGGCAGGACTGGACCAGAATCGGAATGTGTAGAATCCTACAAATTTAAGCAGGCAAGCAATTCTGCCCTTAAAATCTGAGACGTTCGAATGATCCCCGCTGAATTTTAAATCTGAAGTCTCTCTGTGTCTGTCTCCCACTCCCATTTCTTTTAGAAAATCAACAGATACCTCAGCGGTATTGTCACTTCTTTTCTTTTACAACCACCATATCGACTGCAGCCAAGGGTTAACTATTATTGCTCTCTGTATATATTTGGCTATAACCCATGATTTTGATTGTTCAGTCCTCCTGCTTTGGGATTTTACATTTTTAACAAGAATGGGTGTAATCCTGTAGATAGTTTCTTGGCTGGAAGGGATTGAATGACCCCGTTTCAGAGTAGACTTTGCTTAGAATTGCACTGCAAGTGTCCTAGTAGTTTCTATGTTAGGACATTCGAGTCTGCCCCTCCTTGGTTGATAACGCTGGGTGACAATTATACAGAGGAGAATCATAATTTCAGGTCCACATCTTTACTCCCTTCTTATTTCCCCCCCACCCTCCACGTACAAAGAAACTTACAAACTGAATTGCGGGAAGAAAGAACGAGAACAAACGAAAGGGAGGAACAGGGGACTGGGTAGACCCAGATTTATAATGGAGTCCGCGCACCTCTCTCTGTCCGTATTTCCTTGGTTCTAACGGGGCGAAGAGAAAGCGATGCGTACACCTTGATATGACGGTTCCCCCACTACCACCAGGACCAGAGGAGGAAAGAAACGGTGGAGCGTTGACAGGAGAAGACAAAGGCAGGAAAGGGGGAGGGACAATGTGGCTATGGAGTTAATCGGCCATGTTATTGATTAGGGGGCGAGTGAAGAAAGGGAAGAAGAATGAAAATTCTGTTCACAAACCAGATAAGAAGGTGCCAAGTCGTTGCAGGCTGGGGAAAATGGCAGTTGTAGTCCAACCCACCTGGACACCAGGTTGGGGAAGGTTGCCTGAGAAATGGGCCAATCCTAAGACGCCTCCGTTTATCCTAGAGAAGACTGGAGAAAGAGAAGGTATCCCTGGCTGGCATTTTAGATGGAGCCCCTATTGGTGTCAGGCTGGTGGTTTTCCTGCAGAAATTCTTCGTAATTGTAATTGTTCACTCTTTGTTAGTACCATAGATGCCCCGTAAGCCTGCCTTCAGACAACAGCTTAACCCGGAATTTACCCATTTTCCAGATTCACACGTTACACGGAACCATAACTTAACCAAACAGAACCGGTTTTGCCCAAGTGGAAAATCTGACCCCACCTGCCCCCAAATCCAGCAAAGGTTAAGAAGTTATGAGAATGCAGAGACTACGTTGTGGCCTGATCTGGGTAAACTAATGTGTGAAGAAAGCCTTTCTTCTATCATATCGTACGTTGAGCTAATAATAATATGATGATGGTGATGGTGATGTGTCATAGTTATTTCCCTCACTTCCACACATTTGAGTTACTCTCAGATATATACTTTTGAGGGTTCATGTTTAAACTAGAGCATTTATGAACAGTGGGGAGAAAATGTGTTTTTCCTTACAATAGGAGAACTTGGGATCAACCCATAATAAGGATCATGTGTGCTACCTTGAGTTGTACAAAATAAAGGAAGGAAGGGAGGAGGAGGAAGGGGGCAGAATATGGACTAAACCATGGAACTCACTGCCACAAGATGTGATGCCAGCTGGGAACGTTGGAGGCCAGGGCAGGAGGCAAAGTGGGGCAAGGGGAGAGACCTATTACAAGCTAAGATGAAACGTCCAGGTTCAAAGTCTGGGGTATCTCTGGACCCCTCATTCTGGAGACCAAGAAGAGAGGTGGGTTCTGCTTGTCTGGCCTGCTTGCGGCTTCCCAGAAGCATCAGTTGGGAAAAGGTCTGCTGACTTTGGCCGGTCTCCGCTGGGTAACTGACGCTTTCCCCATGTAAATAACCACAGATAATAGCATTCAAAGATTGCTTTCCCCCATTGATAGGTAAGTTGGTAATTAAATTATAAACCAACCCTGGATTTTGCGGATGAAAGATTGAGGGTCAAGGAGCACCGCTCCCCGGTTTCCCCAAAGGAGCCTTTGCTTGGACCAGGAAGAGATTCTTGATTAGAGCCTTGGGAGTAGGGCTGCTTTCCCCCAGTTGAATCACCCTGAATGGGCTCTCCCATCAGCTCCCGAATGGAATCGGTTTCCTCCGCAACAGAGGTGGCCAAAATGCTGCTGCTGTTGTTTCGTTTTAGCTCAGTTTGTCTTTCCTTCCGTACCTCGAGAGAGAATTGATCGGCGCCGCCACTGGTAAAATGAAGGACCAGGAGTGTCTGCAGGTTGTGGTCAAAAAAGTCAAGATGGTGGCCACGACGGTGCGATCGAAGCTCATTAACCACAACCTGCAGAGACCCGTGTGAAGGACAGAGCTTATCCACCAGGAGGGAGAGGAAAGGGAGAGCAGGGACCGCGGGGAGGCGGGGCGGGGGGCAGCGGTCAGAGGCAGCTGGCCTTTGGACCTGGACAACTGCTCGTGGTTAGGCCTGGCGTGGGTGGGTAACCAAACCGGGTGAGGTTTGTCTCTGTCCTGCAGGTGGAGACCAAAGGAAGGTGGGAGGGGAGGGGAGAGGAGGGGAGGGGAGGGGGGGAGGAAAAAAGAACTAGGCATTGGGGAAAGGAAAGAAAGAAGAAAGCCGTTCTCCCCGCCAAAAAATCCCACCCCACACCCAAAGCAAGGGGGAAAAAGTGGGGAGGGGAGGTTCTGTCAAGGAAGGGGACTGGATCCCCAGAGCTCCCACCTTTGAGCTCTACGCTTCCAAATGACAAATGGCGGGATTTCCCCCTCCCATTCCACAGGAATTCCAACTCATCCTCAGGAATCGATCTGGCAACAGATTCAAGAGGGGCGAAAGGAGACGTTCATTCTCCGGGCAAGACAGAAATCGCGGGATTGACTGCCGGAAGCCGAGTCACGGCTTTAGAATGTAGCGGGGGAGCAGAGCCTTCTGCCTATGACGAACGATTAGGTACCATAAGGTAGTGGAGCCCCCATGTTCAGGAGCAGTATACCTTAGGTGCGAACGAAGAACAACAGGCCTGCCAACCACCTTCCTGCCCTTCTAGGTGACCTAGAAGCTTCCGTCTGATCATTGTGAGAAACAGGGGGCAAAGGTAAATCTGGTCTGCGGTCCAGGAATGATCTCCTCCTCCTCCGCCTCCTCCCCTCCCAAAGTTTGGAACTCCTAATGGCTGCTGTCCTCTAAAGGGCCTCCTGTCTCTTCCTTCCCAGTTCCCACCTACAGAGGAGCGAGCAACCAGCTACAGAACAACCCACTGGCCAGGGCAGGGTTGGACTTTGGGGAAGGGCGAGAAAGGCGAGGGAGAGTCCCTCCTTGTGGGGGGAGATGGGCGGTGATAAAAATTTGATAAATAAATAAATTTCAGACACTGAGCGGGGATTCTAAGCCTATCACAGGCATTCCTTTTCATCCCTTCTCTCTCTCGAACACCAATCCACCTTTAACCCTTATTACTGGGGTGTGGATTTTTAAATTAAAGCTACTTACCCTTTTTCTCTCTTAAAGAGCACATCAAGGATCACACTAATAACCAAAGCATCGTCAAAAAAAATCCTTTATATAAATCAAAGGACGCGTGTCTTCTCTTTTATCAAGAGAGATTTTTAAAAAGTATCTTATTAGAAATTAACTCTGGCCTTTTTTTTCCTTCACTGTCACAAATAATCGGCGTGTGGGAATCAGTTGTACACAGGGCAGTTCGATTTCCCTAATGCAAAGGAGGTGTCTAAAGTGGTGTAAGGATGCACACACGCACTCACACTACGGAAACACAAACACAAACCCAGCTGCACATTAAATGCGTTTAAAAACTAGCCGGCTCAGCCAAGATGCTGCCGCTTACTCGGCGAGCGAAGCTGCTTTATGAAAGCGCGGCGCGATGAACCTTTGGCTGGCGTCAGCCACATACACCCCGAAGTCTTTGTGGAGCAACCTATTTCGTGCCTGCGCGCGCGCACACACACACATACACACACACACACGGTTCGCCCACGGTTCGCCCACCTCGCGCTAAATCTTAAAGCCGGTTCACCAAACACAACTGCAGCTGCCTTTACAGAGCGCGCGGTGTCCGAACAAAGAAACCAGAGACTGGCTCGAGGCGATGCCCAGTTCACACAACCTGCTAAGACAATGGCTGGGTAACCACAACATAGTGAATCACCGGCTATCCAACCGTGTTCTAGCCTCCTCGGAGCGTGTTGTGGAACCCAGCCAGAGAGAAAAAAGAATCGGGATGGGTGGATGGATGGATGAAGAGACACACAGCACCTTCCATTCAATACGATCTGTTCGACTGGCAGTTGGTTTTAGGTACACCTCCATGTACTGTAGGCGTGTGTATGCCTACACACGTGTATACATAGGACATATTGTACATACACTTATGCCCAATAGCATACATCCGTTCTCCCTAACCTGGCCTATTCTAGGTGGGTTGGTTTTCAGCTCCCATCATCCCCAGACGGAACGGGAGCGATTCAAAATACGCAGGGCAAGTCATTCTTCAACCACTGTCATTTTAAACAGGCGGAATTTGGGGGGCATCTGCTGAGGAGCCCGCGGACCGACTCCTTTCCTCAGCTGTGCAGCACCTGGCACTTGAGCGATCAGGTGGTTCTCCGTGGCATCCTCGCCTGGCAAGGAACGCCAAGCGCTTTGGGAGACCCCAGACGGAGGGACGGAGAGAGAAAAAATAACGGGGATGCGGTGGAAAGAGCGATTTGACAGAAATCTGGCAATAATCGATCGCGACGCAGTGCGCGTCCCGCGGATCGGCATACTATACACACACACGCACGCAGGCAGGCACACAGAGGCATTCCTTGAGGAGGGTCAGCAAGGGGTCGGGTGAACCGCCAAAACAAAGGCTTTGCGTGTTGAACAGAGGCTAAAGTGTCCTGGGCACCCTGGCTACCCGGCACCCGCGCTGAGACCCGCGCGGGGCTGCTCAGCGGGGCCCCGGTCACGACCCGCAAAGCCACGCGCCGCGCCTCCCTTCCTCCGTTCCTTCCCGGCCTCCTGCTCCCGGAGTTCTTGGCTTGCCTGCTCCTTGCTCCCCGCCTGCCCGCCTGCCTAAGCCGGCTGCGTCCAGCCCGGCGGGTTGGCTCGGCCCGCGCGCCTCTCGGTCCGCTCCCCGCAGCAGCCCGGCGCTTCGCCCCCCGCCCGGCCCCTTACCGGCCAGCCTCAGGGCGGACATGCGCTGGAATTCGGGTTCCTGCAGCCATTTCCACATCCTGCGGAAGGTCTCCCGGCCGGACTTGAGTTTACTCCAGGGCTTGGGGTTCCGCAGCAGGTCGGAGAGGGTGCCCTGCGAGCGGCACAAGATCCGCTGGGCGAAGATGGCCTGCGGGATGCTGTAGCGCTTCAGCTCGGCCGTGATGCGCTGCGCCACCTCCTTGGTGTTGATCTCCTCCACCTGGCCGGCCCCGCCGCCGCCGCCGCCCGCCGCCGAGCCCGAGCCCTGCCGCTCCCGCTCGGCCAGCAGCGAGCCGTTGGCCTGGCCGTGCGGGTGGGCGTGCGGGTGCAGGCCGTTGAGGGCGGGCATCATGCCGGCGCCCGGCGCGCCCAGCCCCCGGGCCAGGTGCTCCTCGCTGCGGGAGAGGAGGTGAGGTTCGAAGCCGTTGGGCGAGAGCAGCTTGTCGCCGGCCAGGTGGCCGCCGGGCCCGTAGGGGGCCAGGGACTGCTGCCCGTTGTGGAGGCCGCCCAGCCCGTTGGCGAGGGGCGAGAGGGGCTGCCCCATGGCGGGCATGTCTTTGGGGTAGTGGCCGTAGAGGTTGCCCATGGAGGCGGCCAGGCTGCGCTCCTCGCGCATGAGGGCGAAGCTGCCGCTGACGTTGCCGGCCAGGCGCTGGTGCGGCGCGTGGTGGTGGTGATGGTGGTGGTGGTGGTGGTGGTGCGGGTGGGGAAACTTCTCCGAGACGGTGGAGATAGGCGGCAGGTGCTGCAGCGGCGTCAGCGTGGTGTAAGTGCTCATGCCCGAGGGCGACTCGCAGGCCATGCTCATGGCCGGGTGCAGCGGGGCGCCCAAGCTGTGCTCGGCCCGGTAGTCGCCCGCCCCGTCCAGGATGGACGCCATGCTCGAGACCATGGCCGGCCGCCCGTGCGAGGAGACCAAGTTGCGGTGCGTCGACGGCGGCGGCGGGGGAGGCGGCGGCGGGGGAGGCGGCGGCTGCCTTGCGTGCGCCCCGGCGGGGCTCAAGAGCTCCCCGGCTTGGTGGAGGTTGCCCAGTCCGTCGAGGTTCAGCTCCATCGCTCGGTCGGTCTCCCCCTGCCAGCCGATCGCCCCCGCCTCCTCCTCCCCTCCCTCCCTCCCCCTCCGGATCTCCGCCTCCCCCGCCTCCTGCCCCGCCGCCTTAAGCCAGATGGCCAGCCATCTCAAGAGATCGCCATCCGCGGTTCCGGACGCCCGCAGCCTCGGCTGCGGCGACAGCAACAGCAGCGACAGCAGAAGCAGCGGTAGCGGCAGCAGCTGGACACGCGAGCGGCGGCGGCGGCTCCCCTCCTGCCCGAGGCTGCGGGGATGGGCGCTCGCCTCTCGCTTCGCCTTCTCGCTCGCCTCCGCCTCCTCCGACGTTCGCCGTGGCTGCGAATCGCCGCTCTGCCTCTCAGCTCTGCCTCCCTCTCGCCTTGACGTCACGGCTCCCAGCTCCGGCCTGTCCGCCTCTCCCGCCCGCGCGCCCGCGCGCCCTGACGCGCGTTCCCAAGGCCACAGGGGCACGCGCGCCTCGGACCCGCCGCTGCCGGCTCGCTGGGAGAGGACCGAGCGCCCACCTGCCGGCCTCGCCTGCCGGGCGCTCGGCTCCTGTGCGCCAGCAGTGGCCGGGCTCCCCCTCCACCTCGCGCGAGAAAAAGGGAAAGCTGAAGGGAGCGCTCGGGGGAAGGAGGAGGAGATGGAGAGACAGAGGCGGCGGGGGCTCGGGAAGGCGGCTGGAGAAAATCAATTCTGGCTGCTGGAGGTTGAGCCAAGCGCAGACTCGACGCCAGCCAGCCGTCCCCAACCTGGGGCCCTCCGGAGCGGGCTGGGCTACGTCGCCCACTACTGGCTGGGAACGGGAGGCCGACCCCTCCGGAGTTGGTGGAGTGCAAGTGTGCGGGAAAGAGCCGAGATTTATTGGAGTGAATAGGGTGTGGAGAGGGGCAGGGAAGACGGGAGGGAGGGAGGGAGGGAGGGAGGGAGGGAGGAAGGAAGGAAGGAAGGAAGGAAGGAAGGAAGGAAGGAAGGAAGGAAGGATCCAGTGAGGAAGAAAGAGAAGAAAGAAGAAGGAGTACAAGAATGGAAAGAGGATTGATCGGTCCCTGAAGAAAGAAGAGAGAGAGATCGGTGTGCCAGGAAGGCAGAAAGACAGACAGGGAAAGCTAGCAGTAGGAAGGCTGTCTTGGGACAGGTTGGCGGAGTTGGGAGGACGGCGCTCAGTTCTTTGCCTGCGGTCCCCGTCCCCCCGCCCCGGACTGTATCAGCAAGCCATACATCACGGCACTCCATCGCGCCTAATCTCCCGGTCCATCTATCACGGGCGTTTCTGCTTTATTGCTCCATCCATCCAAGCTTGGGCGTGCGCCTGGGTGTCCACACAGTAGGCTAGCAGCAGCCACTGCACTCACTGTCTCCCCCCCCCCCCGTCTTTTTCTGGTTCTGCCTTTGTGTGGATCGCCCCTCCGTCCGCCCGCCTCCCCCCGCCCTGGCCTAGTCCCAAACTGACCTCTCTTCCTCGGCTCTGCCCCCCCCTCGCGTTTCTCTGCTTTTGGAGCTAGCTGGGGGCGCGGACAGAGGGGGCTTCTCCGGCTCCGCGGCACGGCCCCCTCCCGCGCTGCCCTTATCGATCGCCCAGCTCGCCGGGAATGGAGGAGGGGGAGGAAAAGCTTTTACTTGGGACTGCAGATGCTCTGTAGGCAGCCTTTAGGGAGGGGGAGGAAGGATGCTTAGTGAGGGTGGAGGCGACAGTTGAAATCCCACCCCCACCCCCGCACATAAAAGCACAATTCCCGCCGGCTCAGCCCTTGCGCTGAGTCCCATCGGAGCGCAGGGGAAGGACCAGGAGCTCGTTTCGAACGGGTCTTCAGCCCAAGCCCAGCGCGACCCCGCGGAGTGGACAAAGCCAGTCAGTCGCGGTTCAGGAGGAACCAACGCCAGGCGTTCCTGAGCCCTCACAGATTTATGAACGGAGAACCTGTTCGTTACGTCCCCGGCCTTCCCTCTCCGCCTCCCCCCCCCCCCCGCCCCTCCTGAGCCTCTGAGCAGCAGCTGCCGAAGCCCAGCCCCGGGTTCCCTGTTGCTATTCTGGTAGTGGACTTTGGCAAGTCCAACGGTCTGGCTTGGAAGGATATAAAGGAAGGAGAAAGGACGAGTTTAAAAAAAGAAGGGCTACTCACAAGCTTTGCACCCCCGTCCAGCAAAAGAAAGGACCCCCCCCCCCCGCCACACACACACACACACACAGACAACTCAAGTACACTGGCAACAGAGCTATCACAAAGATTCAAGTTCCCTCTGTGATATTCACCTTTCAGTAAAAGCAGCAGCAATTTATCTCTTTGATTTACACCGTGCTGCTCTAGACTGGGGAGCATGCAAGGCTGTTAACAACATTTAAAAACAAAAGGTATTAAAAATAATTAAAGGCTTTAGTTCCTTTTACTTGTGGAGACTGAAGAGTTGTCCTGCAGGCGGGACTTTCTGAGGTGTTTGCAAGAAATCACAGATGAAGTAACTTCAGGCACAAACACGGATTAACCCATCGTTCTGAGTTCACACAATATTTTGAACATAAACTGACCAAACGAGTTGGGTTTACCCTATAGTATAAACCACAAAACAAGCTTAACAGTAGCCAAGATCAGCATCTTGAACAAATGCATCTGCTAGGTCTATGAGACTTGATTAACTGCATTATGAGAATGCAGGCACCCTGACTGAACTGGGATTGAAAAGGCAACTTTCCCCCTGGGGTTCTCCAAATGTCATCCATACTGACTAGGGATTTTGTCAGTATTTATCATCTATCTATCTATCTATCTATCTATCTATCTATCTATCTATCTATCTATCTATCAATCATCATCTACCTATATATGTGTATGAACTAAAGCAGCATCAAACTGCTATGACTTGGAAGCTGTAGCTTAACTTGGAAGCTAAGCAGAGTCAGGCTAGTTAGTATTTGGATGGGAGACACCAGATGATCCCAGGGTTCTAGACTAAAGTGTGAAGCTGAAGAACATCCTGAAAGAAGACACTGGCAAACCATTTCTGTACTGTTGCCAAGGAAACTACCTGGTTGTGTCCCTGAAGTTACAGGAGTCAAGCTCAGGATAAAGGTACCTCAGATATCTTTGCTTTTCAGAGAAGCTTACCTTATTTTCATGTCAGAGATCAACTCTGCCAGAAAGTTAATATTAAAGAAAAAGAACCCTCTGAACAGAGACAGAATGCTCTCCTTTCCACCTGAACATTAGGAGGAGCTCCCACCTGTTAGTCCAGTTTGACCTTCTCTTAGTGTCCTCAGGCGGGACTGGAATGCCATCTGTCTGGGATGTTTTGATTTGGAGTCTTGTACAAAGCAGGGGTTGGACCTGACTTCCCAAATACAGCACAATAATCCTTCCAGAGCAAAATGAATACTCCTGTAGTACCAGAAATAGCAGAGAATATCTCTAGCTCAGGGTTGAACTGTTGGGTTCTTGGTTCTCTGAGCTTGGTTGTTTTCAAGCAGATGTTTCGTTACCCAGGCTAGGTAACATCATCAGCACACAATGTTGGAAATGCTATATCTGGCTTTTGGAATGAAAGAAAATTAGGCCCTTTGATCTGATTCTTGTGTTAGGCATAGCTTTAGAAAGTGTTTCTCAGTGCTTTAAGCCTTAAGGTGTTTGGCTGGGTTTTGACTAAATGAACACAGCTGCTGTGATCCATGTAACATGGCAGATGGCTTAGAATGATGCATGAACTCAGTCAGTTTTGGCTTGTTAAAAGAATCATGATTAAACAAGCTGTGGCTAGCACAGTGTATCATGATGTGTCAGCCTGGTAGGCTTAGCTGTGGCTAGAGACTGGGGAAAGGAGATGAGACAGGACTGTACACCAAAGGAAGCAGAATTCTGTGATCTATTGAATAATAACATTTTATTCAAAGATTCTTGGAAGTCTTCCAGTCTGTCTTTCAGACCCAAGCAGGAAGTGCTATGCAGGATCTTGCAACTATACAATTTCTGATAAATGACATCCAGCCTCTGTTTAAATTTAGCGAAAGAGAGCCAGCTATCTCCCACTGCAATTTTATTCCACACTCCAGTACCTCTTATTATTTGGAAGTGTCCCCTAACGTTTAATGGAAACCTGTTTCCTGGAACTTTCTACTGTACTTGGATGTACAGTAATTTCTGCTCTTGATTTTTGAGCACAGCTTTCATGCTATCCACACTTCTCCTCTCCAGGGTAAAACTACCCAGCTTCTTTTCCTGCTCTTCAAGGAACAAGGTTCCTCCATCTTTCACATTTTGGCCATGCTCTTCTTCGTTCTTTCTAAAACATGCCACTCAGAAATGGATGCATTTCTCCAACTGCAGCCTACACATCAACATCTACAAAGCATCATTGGTTGAGTAAATGCCACCTCCCTGCCTCCCCCCCCCCCCCGAAGATATGTCAAATGCAATAAAATCCTTGATGGTCACCAGTGAATTATCTCAAACTGAGGAGGGGGTGAAGGACCTTCCCTGCTTCAGATATGGGGAAGCCACAGTTGGTCAGAAAGGTCCAGTCTTGGGTGGGATGGATCAAAGGTGATTTGTCTCAAGAAGGCCAAGGCTTGTTGTCCCACTTCACTTCTGAAACTCTAGAAACCGTCCTACATATCAGTGTCAGAAGTCAACCTTGGAGAAGATGGTGGATGAGGAGGCAAGGAGAGGCATTTTCTCTTTCTCCTGAAGATTTGTAGGAGAGAGAGAAAGGAAATGAATGGCTTCAGTTCCATGTTCCCACCTGGAACTTGTAATGGTCTGTGAGAATGTCCTCAGAGACAGGAGGAGCAGCAACAGCAGCATCAGACTAGGCAACAGTCAGATAAGAGGCAGCTTAGCCCTCAGAAGAAATGGGGTGTGGCAAACATCTCAGACCCTCCCTAGTTTCTAGGACTGTAAAAGCAAAGGGGGAGAGATGTATTTTCAGACTTGCAAAATTCTGTTACTGTAACCTTACAGGAAAGGTAGTGTTAGTACTCATGGTGGGTGCTTCTTGTCTGGGCTACCTCTAAGAGCTGACAGAACCAAACATGGAAAATAGGCAAGAATTCCTTTTCAGCCTCTTCTGGCTTATACTGCAGCCTTCTTAGATTTTAGCCTTGCTAAGAATACTGGGATTTGCAAGTGGAGAGTGCTAGGCTGGATAAGAGTGTTACACTCCCTAGAAGAAGCCATGGCTAGAAAGAATTTTGCAGCACTTATATCAGGAATCATGACTCCCTGCAACATTTCGTTGTACACCTTGTGTGGTCAAACAGGTACTATTTCAGGAAGAGCATGGAGATGGATCTCCACCTTTTCTTCTCTTTCTCCAGAGAATCAGCACTCACCCATTTTTCTGTATAGATAGTTTGGACTTGAAAAGTACAAAAATAAAAATGCCTTCAAGTCAAGCTCTACTTCTGATGACTCTGTGCATGCTGTTTTCTTGACAGTCATACAAACAGGATTTGCCTCTGCCTTCTCCCTGAGAGTTTTGTTGTTGTTCCTAGATCCCTGTAATTGTCTGATGGTTTCCCATCCAAATACTAACCAGGTTTTTTTTTTTAATCCATTCAATGGTAGAAGTGATTTGCTATTGCCTTTTTCCCAGGGCTGAGAGAGAGTGACTGGCCCAAGGTCACCCAGCTGGCTTTGTGCCTAAGGTGGGACTGGAACTTACTGTCACTGGGTTTCTAGCCCACTGCCTTAACCACTGCACCAGACTGGTTTAACCCTGCTTTATTCCAAGTCCAGACAAAGTCAGCCAAGGGCCTGTCTTCTGCTGAAACTTTGGGGATGTAGATGGATCAATGTTATGGTGGTTCTTTGGCTCCATAGGATGCTGCCAGAACAGTGACCTGTTTAAATGCTGTGCAGCTCCTTAAGGAATAGCTCTGGGCAGTGTTTCTCAACCTTGGCAACTTTAGGATATGTGGACTTCAACGCCCAGAATTCCCCTGCCAGCATGGCTGGCTGGAGAATTCTAGGAGTTGAAATCCACATATCTTAAAGTTGCCAAGGTTGAGAAACACTGGTTCTGGGTCACTCTCTGGCCTGTCTGGGGATTTAAGGGGCCTCCTGAGGACTGGGCCTTGGTGAATCCCCTAGGAACTGTCCTGGGTGCTGATATTTAAATTAGAAGACAACTGGCAACCTCAGATTACTATGTTATCCTTCTCAGCCACAAGTTAAACATCAGCCAGCAGTGGGATGCAGCTGCAAAAAAGGTAAATGCCAGCAGGAGCCTAAAGTCCAGATCCTAGGAAGTAACTGTTTTATTCTCCTCTGCCCTGGTCAAACTCCACTGGGAGAACTGTGTCCACTTTGGGGCAACATAGTTCAAAAAGGAGAGTAACAAATTTAAGCAAATTCAGAGTAGGGTTGCCATGATGGAGAAGGGTCTGGAAACCATGGCTTTCAAGAAGTTAAAGGAAGTTTAGCCTGCAGAAGAGAAGTCTGAGGGGAGATATGATAGTAGTCATTTTATATATGAATGGTTGTCACACAGAAGGAAAACTGGATGATTGGCCCAAAGGGCAGGACCAGAGCCAATGGATAAAAACCACAAGGAAGGAGGTTCAGGTAAGAAGTCAGGATGTCCTTCCTGACCATATGAGCTGTCAGCCAATTAATAGGCTACCACAAAGAATGGTGAGTTCTTCTGTGCTGGAGGTCTTCAAACAGATGCTGGATGACCATCTGTCAGAAATGCTCTCGTGCAGTCTTTCTCAACCTTGGCAACTTTAAGATGTGTGGACTTCAACTCCCAGAATTCCCCAACCAACTGGCTGGGGAATTCTGGGAGTTGAAGTCCACACATTTTAAAGGTGCCAGGTTTGAGAAAGACTGGTCTAAAGGATCCCACACTGAGCATGAGGGTCTGATGAGATGATCTCTAAAGTCATTTCCAACTATGGTTCTCTGTAGATGAAATAGTTGTGGGAATCTCACAAGCAAAGGAATGCATGCAATTGGTGCTTTCCATTGCTCCTGTGGCACCTAATAATATTGTGTAATATGGTACCATCTCCACTGAAGATGGAGAGACCCTCTAGATGGAAAGGTAAAGTCTATTTGAATTAACTCCTGGAGACTTCAGGGAAAAGTCTACGCAGTGTTCTTGGCAACAGTATAGAAGTGGTCTGTCACTGCTGTCTTCTAGGAAGTTATTTCCACTCTTCAGTTTTGGTGTTCGTTGGTAAATTTTCATCCAAATACTAACCAGGTCCAATTCCACTGTGCTTTCTGAAATCAGCTAAGATTGGCTAGGTTGTCCTTATAAGCAAGGCATAACTAGATATTCCACAGTTAAGGGGAGAGAGCCAAGGTGTTGTAGTGGTTAAGGTGTTGGACTATGACTGAAAAGACCCAGGTTCAAGTCCACCTTTAGCCATGGAGACTCACTTGGGAGACTTTAAACCAGTGACCCCCTCAGTCCAACCTACTCAAAAGTTTGCTACTGTGGGACAAAATGAGCAAAGAACCTGATGTATGCCACCTTGAGCTCTTGACAGAAAGGTGGACTATAAATCTAATAAATAAATATGATAGACTATGCTAAGTAGAATCAAACTGGGGTAGTATTAGATGGGAGACCAGCAGTAATTTCATTTTAGAAAGCTAGACTGATGTTGCCAGGGCTGAATTAGTGGTGAAGATTTCAGTCTAACTTATTTGTTTATCCTGAGAGATTAGATTCAGGAGCTCAAAGTGGCATATGTAGCACCTCTCCTCATATTTTCCACACAACTTGTTAAATTAACTACATGGGAGGGCAGGGATGCAAAGAACAACAAGCGCCCAACAACAACTCTTACATAAGAGGAAAACCATGCCCGTCTCTGAGAGTGGCACAACCAGAGAGTGCAAAGGGCTTCAGATTTGACCCAATACATTCTGAATTGCTATTTCCTTTCCCTTAGATCCAGACAACTGACCATTTCCTGGAATAAAATAATGGTGTTATTTCTAGCCAGGCATATCCTGGGTTTGATGGACTTGTTTAAAGAAGTCAATGGTAAAAGCCCTTCCATATTGTTGCTAAGATCCCTTTATAAATGTGTCTATGTAGTCACTTGAATTGGAGCTCAATTTGAGGGTGCCTTAATTAGCACAACCACCAATGGATCAGTCCTTTTCATTAGCCTTTCCTACACAACTCCTGTTGAAGTTGGTTTCTTCCAGGCCCTGGCTGAATCTACAGGCCAAATGGAAGAGGGAAATGGTTTATTCAGGGGACTCCTATCTCATATTCAGCTGCCAACCCCCAATGGACATGGGCAAAATAGGTGATGGCCCAAGGGCACTTATATCTTTCCTTTTGCTCTAGCCTGGGTGTTATGCTTCCATCATAGGAGCAGAGCACACATCTGCCCCCAGTTTCATCATGAAGGAAGTGACCTCTTTTGTCCTTCCTTATCTCTGGAATGTCCTTTCAAAGCCCCATAGATCTCCTGCTCTCTCAGAAGGCTCTGTCCTTTCTGCCTGGATGCGCTGATATCTGGGATCCCTTAGAGATCCATAGATTTTCACCTCTGCTCTTTCCCCTTTGCTGACACTTCTGCCTGGAACATTCTCACAGAAACCCACCAGACTGTTCCCTTAAAAGATGCTGTAGCACAGGGTTTCTCAACCTTAGCAACTTTAAGATGTGTGGACTTCAACTCTCAAAATTCTGGGAGTTGAAGTCCACACATCTTAAAGTTGCCAAGGTTGAGAAACCTTGCTGTAGCATCTTCCTGTCCTTTTTGCTTGGAATTGCCTCTGAGAATATCTGGAAAGCCCATCTTTTGCTTCTTGGTATCCCGCTTCAAAGCCCCTGTGTTCCACCTTCCCCAGACCTGCAACCCCACCCAGAATATATGAAAAGCAAATTGCAGCAAGACAGCCATGTGAGCAGTAAGTAAACAGGAATCTGGTTGCGCCTTTTCCAACTAACACATTTTGTCAAGGGGCATCAGCTTTCACTGCAGCTCACAAAAGCTTATGCGTTTTAATAAAATTTGTTAATTGGGAAAGGTGTGACCAGACTCCTTATGACTGGAAGGAAATAAATGGATATGCTTCCAGTATTACCTTCTGTTCTCCCCTGTTTGTTGCCGTCTTCTGTATTGATTATAGGCTTATTTCTTACAACTTTGTAAAGTACCATACATGAAAACAGCTCTGTATAAATAAAGCATCATTCCTATTGCTTCCATTAAAAAAAAAAAACAGCCTGGAAAGTCGTCCCCCCCCCTTTACCCATCCCCCCCCCATATTTATAGCATGGCTGGAATGGCTGCAATATGTCTTCGGCTCTCTGGGTGGTGTTAGCTGGATCTTCTTTCCCTCCGCTCTGTAATTAATAAAATATAATTGAGCTGTGCTTGCCTGTTCGCCTTTCCACTGGGCAGTGACACCCCATTGCTCCGATTTAATCAATACAATGTCATTAGGCAAAAGGGAAGAAAATGTGCTAAAGCATTGAAGGGGGGGGGGTTGGGGGGGTGAGCTCTTTCCCAGAAAACGACACAGAACAATGGAAGGATCTTAAGTCCCAAATGATGCCTTTCGAAGGAGTAGAAGTTTCTTTCCTCTGTAGCCTTGCCATATATTTAAACTTTTCTCTTCCGTATTTATTAATTACAGATTCTTGGGGCTCTTTGTCTCCTCTCTCCCATGTGCAATGCATTTGTTTTCTCTGAGTCATATTAGTTGCAAACCCACCACCTCAGTTTACCCCCAGCACCAGCCGCAGATATTAAAAAATAGTATATCCAGGACAAGGGTTAAATTTCAGCTTTTCTCCCAAACACCTTTGTTTTTAGCAAGAGCAATAGTTTCCTAAGAATATAGGAAGAGCTCTGTTGGATCAGGTGCCAGATTGACCTAATCCTGTATTCTCTTTCACAGATCAAGAATTTTGCCCCAAAGCAGCAGATCTTCAATTATGCTCTACAGCTGAATGTGGAAATACTTATTATTATTATTGTTATTATTATTATTATGGTTGGTTGCACAGTCAGCCAGATGTTTAGACTGGATTTGGCATTTTGTATCATCATCATCATCATCATCATCATCCCACCTTTTTTAATTTGGTCAACTCAAGGCAGTGAATATACCTAATATTCCTGCCTCCTATTTTCCCCACAACAACAACAACCCTGTGAGGTGGGTTGGGCTGAGACAGAGTGACTGACCCAAAGTCACCCAGCCAGCTTTCGCGCCTAAGGCAGGACTAGAACTCTCAGTCTCCTGGTTTCTAGGTCAGCATCTTAACCACTACATCAAAATTGCAGGGAACAGCTGTTGTTAGACCTCATCATCATGATTTCTTTCCCTTCTGACCAAGGATGGTCATCTCAGCTCACAGAGTGTAGCATATCTTGTAGCAGATCACCCACCAGATATTTGAAAAACTCAGTGCTTATTATGGTACATGCTGTAGGAGAGACACGTTGACAAAAATTTGGAAGGATTCTGGTAGCACCTTTTCTGACTGGCACACTTTGTTAAATTAGTCATGAACATGACATTTAATTAATAATTTAATTCAATCTGTCAGTTAGGAAAGGTGCTACTCCAGATGCTTTCGGATTTTTGGAGACAAAAAGCTCAGAAATCTCTATCTACCTGATTTTGCTGAATGGGAAATTGTGTTGCTGGTGGGATGCTGAAATAAATTTGAGAACCTTGACTGGCAACAAAATGGTGGGGAGTGGGTTGCCTCTGTCCTCTAGAGCAGTGTTTCTCAAGCTCAGGAACTTTAAGATGTGTGAACTTCAACTCCCAGAATCCCCCAGCCAGCCTGGAATTCTGGGAGTTGAAGTCCACACGTCTTGAAGTCACCAAGGTTGGGAAACACTGTTCTAAACACTAACATCCTACCCACCATAGCTAATCTATTGAGATTTGCATTGGCTATCCCAGGATCCCCATAATTCTCTCTCCTGGAAAGCCAACACAAAGGTCTCAGGTCAAGGCGGAAGGCCAAGCTGGGGAAACCACAGAGGTCAAGCCAGATTGATTGATTGATTAGATTTATATTTCACCTTACAGTCAGGAGTTCAAGGCACCCTACATAGTGCTCCCTCCTCCTCCTTTTTCCCATGACAGGTCTGTGAGGTAGGCCTGGCCAAGAAAGAAGGACTGTACCAAAATCTCACAGGGAACTTCTGGAGACTAAAACCTGCTCCTGGTCCAGCATCTTCACCGCTGCACCACATTGGGTGTCTAACAAGGTCTCTAACTTTGGTGTGTGCTGGGGTGAAACATCTCCACAACTGATCCCTAGTTTTCCCTACATGTTGGTAGCACCTGATGCTGAGCTTCCTAGGCTGTGCCCAGGGACTCTAGCCCACTTCACTATTATTTATATATTTGTATTTTTGACATTTCTGTCTCACTTTCGCAACATAAACCAACAGCAGTCTCAAGGCAGAAACACCATGTCTTCTCTTCAGTGTCTCTTTCCATATTGATTAAGCATTGCCGTTCATTTGTATAGGTCTGGTATTAATTCGCTTGGATCTTGTGTCCATTGAACTGGATGTTGTATTCATCTATGTTCCAACACACATACTTAGCTTATTTCATTGCCTGGCCTTACAGCCTCACTTGGTAATTTTTTTAAAAAAAATATTCCTTCTGTATGGTTATATATAGAGCCAACCATCACATCTGTCGATATGGGGCAGGTTATAAATATCTAAAGAAATAAACAAACTTTGACAATGCAGAGTTCTTTCTCTTTCCAATGAAACCTATGTCACAATGCATCTTTTTGTCTTAAAAGTGCTGCAGAAACTCACATTTTACTTGCTTCCCAAAATTTCAGAGGGGAGGGAAAAAACCTTCTCAAAATTTCATGGCTTCAGCTGCTTCGCCTCCCTTAGCACAACTTTTGAACTGGTTAAAAACCAAGTCAGGAAATGCCTTGGCCCTTGTCCAAGGTGGATTAATTTATTATTAATCACCCATTAATAGTAATAATTTATTTCTTTGCAAAAAATGAATTATTAAATAGATGCAGCATCATTGATCAACGCAGAACTACTGAATAAAGAACATATCAAAAGTCCTGCATCCTGTATTCTGCAGGATTCAACAAGATGGTTCTAAGATGCAGTGAAGCAGCACATTTAAGGCCACAAAGCACCTTCTATGGTGGCACCTGGCAGCTGACCTACAAAAGGATAGGATTGCTTTTGAGACCAGCTAGGAAGTTGCTGTACATCAAGTAGCCCATTTTGCTCAGGATTGGCAAGAGAGATTGTCAGCAGCTTATCAAAATTTCAGACAGGAGGAGTATTTTCCAACCGCAGAAGCTGGGACTTGAATTTAAGATTTTGCACAACCAAACAGTGGTGCAGGTAGGTAGTTTTGGACCCTGGTCATAATGTGGGAGGGGGAAGATATCCAAGCCTTACTTGAAAATGAACATATAATTACATAAGATACAATTTGTAATATTTATGTTGTTATTTATGATAACCTTTACTGGACTTTCAGTGTTTAATAGGGAGAGATGAGTTTCTGAAGATGGGTTTATAGAAATCAGGGTGAGGTATGGAATGAAGAGATGTTTGGTTATATTTTAAGAGATAGTGATAAGTTGTTCATGTTGATTATACTTGCTGGGGATGAAGGGGGAGGTTTCTTTTTCTATTGTTCTTTCCCCCCCTTCTTTCTCCTTTTTTCTGCAGTTCTTTTAATTTTAATTTTTTAATGTATTTATTTTGTAGTTATAAGTTTTACTTGTATAATATAATATTTTAAAATGTTACTGGGGGAAAATAAAGAAAATAAACACCATTCTATTTTCAGAGGCAGAGAAAAAAAGAAAATAAATGACGGAGGGAGGGAGGGAGGGAAAAAAGGAAGGAAGGGAGAGAGGAATGGAGGGAGAGGGAAAGGGAGAAGGAGGGAGGGAGAGAAGGAGAAAGGGAAATACATACAGTACACACATATCCAAACAAGAGCATCTATATTTATGTATACTGCTCTAACAATCACTTTGTGTCTAAAAAATGTTTCTATAAAACATAGAAGATAGGATGTGATGGGAATTGATATCAACACCTCTGTGTCCCTGTCATTCTTGATCCCAGGCCTATTTATTTTTTACTTTGTGGGCAATCCTTTGGAAGTTGCCTTTTGCAGGAGGTCTTAGATGTTGGCTTCCAAATTCACTCTTCAGCCCTGTGCACAAAGCATGTTCAATTTTGCCCAGAATTCCCCTCCCAGATCTGAGGGATGGGTATTAATTCATTGATCACATTTAGCACCTGCCTTTTCTCTTCTTTAGCCCAGGGACAACAGCCTTGTGAGGTAGATCAGACAGAAAGAGATTGACACTAAGGAGGAAGCAGATTTCTCTGTCTCAAATTCTGCCAGAGTAATTAGATCAGGTTTGGGGTAGTTTGGGTTCTCACTTCAGAACAGCTGATAAGAGTGTCCTTCCCTAGCTCAGCTTTTGAAAGAAGAGTCAGGGTTCACCTGCTGCTCTAAGCCATTGTTTCCTTTAACAATGGTTTAGTAAATAAGATACAATGCCTCGATATTTCCAAGGTGCTAAGCCATAAATCAGAGGTGCACAATTTAAAGCCCCAGGGTGTCATGTCCCCCGCATAAAACATAAAACAGCCCCTAGAAATATGCCAAACCTATGATCAAACTGTAATTTTTAAAATACAGAACATGATCAAGTTAATTATGTTTAACTTAAAATGAGGAAAAACGCAGTTAAACCAAATTTCAGTTTTACCTTCATTTCCTGCTATTTTTTTAGAGTATGCCTCTGGTATACTCAAAGACCATGCAGCCCTCCTGGTCAAGCAAGCAAGCCCCCATTTCATTAATCATTTGCTTGTTTGTAAGATTGATATCCTAACTTCCATTGCACTCAACAACAGCCCTGTGAGGTAGGTTGAGCTGAGAAGGAAGGAATGGCCCAGTAAGGGTCTCCTGGGTCTCCCCACTCCAATCCAGCACCTTCCCTGATGCACCTGATTGGTTCTTGGGCTGAGGAGGAGGGACTGGCCCAAAGTCAGCCAATGAGCTTCCATGACTGAGGGAGATCTAGGACCTGGCTCTTTCCACCTCCTGGTCCAGCATTTTCGCCTCTATATCAGACTGGCTCAATGCAAATTATGGTGCCTGGGCAAATTCCATATCCTCAGCCCCAACCAACATAATAAACTATGTTATAGTTTAGCAAAATATGTGAACACAGCCAAAATGTCTGGGGTAGGTTCTGCCTCTGTTTATGTTTCTGGGCATATCAATAACTACATCTGTAGGTTATGTGGCTTATGTGTGTAGTAGGTAAATCTAAAACGATGAGCTATGAACAGCAGAAATTAAAATAGCTGACTGAAATTATTTAATGCCTATCTTCGAATTTTCCACCATGTTGGTAGGTCCTGAACTTGGTAATATTTGATGTAATTTTGACTCTGGAGTACCACTGGGGCAGTGACTATTCTATCCTTCGTTGCAAACTCTCTAAGAAATATATTCTATTTTTCTTCACAGAAAGTATCTTTCAGTGAAACAAGTTCATATATGAAAGTCATCTGTGTACAAGCCCCCCCCCCCATACGTTCCTCCAAATAGGACAGTGCTTTGCTTTCCCCTTCTACTTGACTCCAAAGGATCCCAATTTAACTTTTTACGCCAAAAGGAATTATTTTGGCTTCCCAAGCAGGAAGCAAGTCGTTTTCCCTGCTGGAGAGTGTGTGAGATTAATTCGAGGAAAGTTCAGGTATTTAGAAGGAAGGAAGAAAAACCGCTGAAAAGAAAGAATAAGGAAGGAAGGAAGGAAGGAAGGAAGGAAGGAAGGAAGGAAGGAAGGAAGGAAGGAAGGAAGGAAGGAAGGAAGGAAGGAAGGAAGGAAGGAAGGAAGGGAGAGCCATAGAGAAAGTGTAAAACTAAAGCGAAAGTATCAAAACTAGAAAGGAATGAAAAAAGGCAGGGAAAGAAAAGAGGAAAGGGGAGAAACTGGTTATTTTTTTCGCCGCCCCTTTCTTTCCCGGGTCCTTCGTTCCGTCTCCCCCCTGCCCCCCACCCCCCCGCATTCCGCAGATCTATCATAAACACTTCAGCTCCGACACGTAAAGATTTGTTTTCTCTCCTGGGCAATCGATAGATGCCCGGGGAAAATATATCCCGGCGCCTCTGCTGGCGCTCCCCCCAACCCCGGCCAAAACAACTGCGGCCCCCAGCCAGATTTGGGATAGAGCGAGAACTTTCCGAGTCAACTGCCTGGAAAATATCCGGAAAAGACTTTGGCGGAAGGAGAGAGAAGTTGCGGCCGAGACGGGGTTCGGGGTGGGGTGGGGACTCTTTCACCCTTCGAAAGTTGGAATAATTCCCGTACATATTACTAATCTTACAATAACGCGGGTTCATTATGGCCCTCCCCACTCAGAAGTTCAAGAGAAAGACCCCTGCCCTTAAGGAGCTGTCGGTAAACCGCGCTCCGTACCGTTGGTGCAGGCGGGGTTGGGACTGATCTTCATTTAGCCGAGAAACTTGCTTCCCTTAGCTTGGACCAGATTCTCCCTCAGGATATCCTACCTCGCAGGGTTAGTGTAAGGCTCAGATTCCGGGGTACGTTCCTCGCTTGGAAGCGCTTGCAGAAAAAGTGGAATATAAATGTAGAAATATGGAATTTATCAACTTAGGATGTGAGAAGCAGAAGGGGGAGCACAATGTCTTTCTCGCTGCAGTTGTAAGCTTCGCGGGGCAGAGATTTTCCCTGGTATTATATCTCTCTATCTGTCTATCTGTCTGTCTATCTCTCAGAAAAGCAAACGGAATTGAGTCCACGAATTATAATATATAATATTAACTCGAGTATCATCAAAGAACTCAGATATGAATTCTAATTTCAAGTCTTTCCTTTCCTGGGAGAGGAAAGTTTTGAGAGCCCAAAATCCGACAGATGCCTCATCCGGACTCTGAGAAGCGGTCTAACCAGGAGTTAAGGAATGCGGATTCCAAGTTATTTTCTTCAGATATTCTATTTTCTCCTCCTTGCGAAGAGCAAAGGATAAGTCCGATCAGTCAATATCGGAACTGGCGGGGTGAAGTAGACACAGGGCTTGTAGATACCGTTCCAAAAAAGCGAAAAGGAGGGACGATTTGGGTTCACACGGCTTGCTGAACTCTGCATCCAAGTTCACCAGCATTGCACGCGGCGCTCAAAGAAATACAACCACGGTGACTTAACCCACGGCCAGTTAATGCGAAGACAAAATATGCCAAAGGGTCGGACGTTTGCAGGTCTGGCAAAGTTCTGAGGGTCGGGGGAGAACCGCGGGCCCGTCGAAGCCAAGCCCGAATGCCTGGCGGGGAAACCGAATTCCCGCTCCGGTCCGTGCGTAGCACAGAAGAAGTCAGGTCACCTTCGGGGGGGGAAAAAAAATTAGAAGGGTGCCATTGAAAGCTATCCCTGACGGGTGGATCTAAGGAGATAGGGAAGTTTTACTCAAGAGTAAACAACAACATGCAATCCCAGATTGCAGTAGTAGTAGTAATAATAAAGTATGCAACCTCAACAACAACGTTCCTTCCTTCCTCCCTAGATGAAGGCTGAAGTTCCCCTCTTTTGAAAAGCCTGAAGTTTCTGCTATCGAGCTATGCAGAATTAATAAACAACGCTGGAGGCATTAAAAAGGGAACCCCTCCTTCTCTCCCTACCCCCCATAATATTAATTATGCACAGTTAATTTCCTGACCCTCCAGATCCGTCTCTCGTGGTTTAGGGGGGCAGAAAAATTTCAGTTTCGTGGGTTGTTTTCCGAAATGATCATACGTGAGTTCAAATATCAGAAGAATAACTTAATGATCATGCCTTTAGCCTGCGTCTAACTTTTCAGAGTTAAGGAGGGTTCTACATCGTGTTATCTGTGTTGCTATGCTGTGTTAATATGTGTACAATACCTCAGGAAGACAATCCGACCAGTGGATCATGCTGTAATCCCTCGTATTCCTTACAATTTTCATTAGCACATGGGTATAATATTAATACAATACAATACAATACAATGGCGAAGGAAGTTTAGACTCCTAATTGTAGAAAGGCAAAGCAAGGAAATTTGGGTTGGCTCTGGCACGCTCCCTCCCTTTCACTTTCTCTGCTCCAAACTTTTCTTTTCAAAGAAGAAAAGAAAAAGAAATAAACCGCGTCTATATTTTTTGCCAGGACGGAGTGCCTCTACGATTTTCTTTTTCCTGGCTGTGTTCAAAAGCAAAAAGCCCCGACATTTATTTTAGTCAGTTTTATTCTCGCGTTTTAAAGAGACTAGGTTTTGTTCCTTTATTGTTACATCCAGGGGAGGATGCAATATTTTATTTGCATTTCAAGATTTCTTTCAAATTGGCTGGTTTTTTTCCCCCTCTACAAGTTATTTTATGGATTCTTCACTCCCTCCCCAACAGATATACAGGATAACCATTTTTGCTGAAAATTTCAACATATTTCTTAGGGATGGAAGGTTTAATTGGAGAGTAATCCCAAGTAGGATCGGGGCATCTAAAATGACAGTGATTGTGGGTTGGAGAGGATCCCTAAAGATCTGATTCAGCGAAAGTGGAAAGGGCTGGCTGGACAACTACCCAAAATGCGAGTGATGGGCACCTCCAGGTAATAACAGCGCAACGCGATCCTATACGCGACTCTTCAACAGCCAGCCTTGCTGTGTTGATAAGCAGGTCCAAATTGCAACCCATCCTTGAATTTTGTTCTTCTTACTTGTGAGTAAATCTGGTGGGGATCCCGCTCCAAAGTAAGAGGTGGTTTTTATATTTACCCCCTTTCCAAACACAAACACCATTTTCAGCCGGTTGCCACCGAGGCCAATGGAACAACCTGTGCATAAACTGCGCCCTGCTCAGTGGGACCTACTTCTGCATAACGAGCTACAGGATTGCCTGCTGCAATCCTAAATGCCTTAGTAAGCAAGCTCAGAATTTACTCCATTCCCCTCCCGACTTGCAGAGGCTTGTCGTGTTACACGAATATGCCGCATCCTCCGGGTAAAGACAGTAATCCCACAGGTGCCGTTTTATGGACTCTGCGGTTCATGCCAGCGTTCAAAAATCCATGTTTGCTTTCAGTTTGTGCCCCTTGTGGCGGGCCGGGTTTTCTTAAAATGGGGGGGGGGCGGGGGAGGCAGAAAAGTTCAATAATTAGAAGGGAAATGTACAAAGGTGTCAGAAATCATTTCGGAAGAAAGACAATTCATTAACAAAACTCGGATGCTGGCAAGAAAAGAAAAAAAGGGGGGGAGGAAGAAATTACAGATACAGCTCTACAAAACTGAACAGGTGTGTAGAGACACACACGGATAAAGGCGATCCAGGAGTGTGAAAACAAACGTTTCCACTTCGAGAACGAAACAGGGTATTTTTCTCCATTGCCTCCTTAAAAAAATCTTTTCCCCGGTTCCCTCTCTCCTCCTCGCGGCCCCTTTTTCTTTCCCCCGGTGGTAGCCCTGGGAGAAGGAAGGGTGCCCTAAGCCCAAAATCTTAAAGGGAACATATTCCCTTAAAATAAAGATTAGCTGCAGAATTAGCTGCATAGATTATTCCAGCCAACGTGAAGCCGCCGAAGATTTCAGCGGGAACGGAAAGGGGTGGGTGGAAGATGTAATCGCCCAATAACTGGGATTAATCCTATTGAACCCAGCGACGTGCTTTTCGGTAAACTGGTTTCGGCTGGCGCGATTAAGACAGGGAACTGGGGCTCCTGTCTCCCCTCGACCTTGGCCCGGGCCTACATCGGGGCGAGGGACGGTGGGCCCGTCCGGGAACTCCCCTACGAAGAACCCACCATCCCAATTTCCCCTCTTTCAAGCCTATGGAAAGTTGCCCCCACACAGCAAACCCATCGAAATCAATCGGATTTCCGCGACAGGAGGAAGACAGCAAATCTCCCTTCGGAATTGCCAAGAATCACTAAATCCGCGGCCACGCCAACATTGGGGTGCCGGGTTTTATTCGGTAGCGCCAGAGAGCAAACTTAGCTTTGCCTCATTTTAAATTCGGAGTGGCTTGGGGTTTGGCCTGACTCCCTTGGAGGGGGTTACGCTGTGGGGGTGGGGGAGGATACGGAAAACCCCAAACCAACAATGCGGAAAGCTGCGGTTTCGTTGCCAATAGAAGGCACTTTGCAAACACGTCCCTCAGAAGTTCCTCCCCATTGAAAGGGAAGGTGGGTTCGGGGCTGTGGGTGGGATTTCATTGCAGGCGGCGGGGCTGGTCGCCGGAGGTGAGGTCGGGAGTAGCAGAAGGACGGAGGGCATTTTCAAAGGCGAGGCTACCCCAGGAGGCGCGGGGCGTTAGGGCCGGGTGTTCTGAGCAGTTGCCTGGAGGGGAGGCAGGCGCTGGCCGCTTCAGAAAATAAAGGGCTTGTCTCGAACCGCCGGAACACGCCAGTTCCCTGCGTGGCGGAGGGCCGTGTTCAGCCGTGGGCGGTCCTGGGTGGCGGCAGGTAAAGTGTGTGGGTACGCCTGTGAATGTAACAGAAAGAAAAAAACATAGGTTTGGGGGGTGCCTACATATAAGGTACACACATACCTTAAAAATCCATATATTCTATAGGTCCTGAAAGTAGCTCGGGTGTGATCTGCGCCCGAGTTGATGCAGGTTGAATAGAAAACGCGGGAAAACACTTTTTTTAGGAAGAATTTTGCCCACAAGCAAGCAAAGTAGACCCTACACGCACAAGGCGCCTTGGCCTGGCCTCTTTGCGCCACTTCCCCTCTTCAGGCTGTCAAGAGGGTGGGGACACTGCTGGGGCGGGGAGGGAAATGGAAGGTGCCGAGGGGTCGGCCCCACTCCTGGACTCCGGAAGCTGCTAGAGAGATACCTTAGATTTCTGCCAAGTCAGCGAGGAAGAAGGAAAGTTCACTTTGTCTGCTTTAAGACCGCCCCAGCCGGGCCTTTAAGTGATCCCTTCGTTCGCTTTGAAACCCCAGGCCTTGGATTTAACAACTCCCTCCATTAAGGTCAAGGGCTGAGTTCCCCACCATTTTGTTTCTTACACTGTATTTCTTTCGCTTTTGACAACGCCCGGCATATTTTGGGATGGCCTCCGCTTTGCAGGAACTTCCCCCTTTCTCTAAACGGAGCAAAGTCCGGGTTTCCCCAGATTGCAGGCTGGTTTAAATCAAAGGAAATTATTCTCCTTTTCGAAACAGGTTCTACAACTTTGCCTATTTAGGATTATGGCCGCTTCGTCTTTATTAACAACATGGTTGGTTTCATTCTTCCAAGCAGCTGTCGCCTGAAAGCTTTTCTCTTCCCTTTCGCTCTGCACTGAAAAGTGCTGTTCTGTAGTCTTTTTGCCCAGCGCCACACCGTTTAAAACAAAAAGTTACGGAAGGATTTGGGAAAAGATGTGGCGAGGAGGCGACGCCTGTTGGCTTCGGTATCTTTATTTCTTTCCCGAGATGGCTGCCCCCTAATTCCCGTGGCGTGTTTGCCGCCTCTTTATTTTATTCTTTCGGTTAACTAATTATTGTCCCTATTTTGCGTGAAAGGATCGGAGTGGGAGGCTGATAATTCTCTGACTGATGTTTTGGAAATATAAATCTGCCACCCCAACGCATGAAGAGTGGAAATGGAGCAGGCTGCGATTCCCTTCCTTGATAGTCAAAAAGGTGCCTGCATTTTCCAGCTCTGTGTGTTTAATCAGGGCTAGATCTGGGCTACCAGATACTGACGGCGGCAAAGAGACTGAAAAAAACTCCAGCTCTCCTCTGCTATCTCGTGGAAGTCCGGATCTTTGCAGTTCAAATCTGAATATTCTCTCCGTTTACCCTTACAGGGTAAGCAAGTCCGTGAAAATGTCCCACTTTCATGCTTCAGAAGCCGGTTCCACCAGCATTCAGTGCAGCCTCCTCAAGACCGGGAACCCGCATCCGTCTCCTCCTCCTCCTCCCTCTTCCTTGCCTTTCTTTCTCTTAAAGTAAATTCTCCCCGCTCGTCCCTACGGACCTGATTCTGCAGACGGACCGGCTTCCGGCCGCCCTGCTGCTCACGCCCTAAGAAGCGGGTCCCCGTGTGCGCGGGTGGGTCGTGCCAGCCAGGACGACCCCGAAGCCCAATCCTTGGCCTGTTTTTCTCCCCAGAAGCCACGCCCGGCCTCTTTCCCTGCGGGTCCCTCCATCCAGCCCAGATCGGCCGCGAGGCCGAGCTTGAGGCGTCCTCTCTAGATTTCTCACCCAACATCCCGGAGAGATCAAGTTGCAAGACTTAGCGAAGATTTATATCTCTAAATTTTGCGATGCCTCCCCCACTTTTTAAAAAAATCAGTGTATTTCTTCCTTTCTCTGCTTATTTCTTTATTTTGTCAAGCTGGCTAAGCCGCCTCTTTCTGTCCGGCCTTCTTCGCTCAGCACAATTCTTCTCCTCGCTATTTCTCCGGTGCATCAATAGGTACATCCAGGAAATTAGCATGGCCGCTTCGCTACTTAATTCGCCGCTCGGCTGGTGTGCGGGCGCGTGTCTGTGTGCCTCTCCTCAGTACATTCTTCTCCTCTTCCCCCCACCCCAAGCACCAGGCCCCCAAATGACCAACCAAGCCAATTGTAATCTGATTTTTGCTTTTAGGTCCCCTCTGAGATTCTGAAGGTAAGGACTCTTAAGGACGTAAAAAGAAAAACATAACACGTACTTTCCTTTCAGCCAGCCAGGCCCCTTTGCCCGGCTCCTACTTCAACATTTCTAGCTTAATGATTCACTTGTTAAAGCCCCCTCCCCATTCATCTTTCCCATCCCGGGCGAGTGAAAAAGTGCCAAGGATTGCGCGTTGCTGAAGGGAGCCCGGATGCAGCCTGCTCCGGTCCTCACGCAAAGCCAAAGAGGTCGGATCCTGCGCCAAATTGATCGGAATGGGAGTTTAATTGATCGGACTCGGCATCGATCGGCATCGATCCCTTCCCGCCGCTTAGCAAGCCTACCGCGCACCCCCACCTCCACCCCATTGCAGCAAAGGGCGGGGGGGGGGGGGAGGAGGTAATCCGTCGACGGGTGGGTTTCCTGTATGTATAATTTTCTTTCATGGGCCAAATCAGCCTCCTTCAAGCGACTGGGCCATTTGATGCGGTTTAAATCTTAAAACAAAATAAAGCAAATTAGTCAATCAAGACCTTCAGCTAAGAGAGAGAATGGCAGAACAAAAAAATGAAGACGAGAAAGAGGTGTCGTAGGTAAGGAGATGGCAACGGAAAGGCTGCCCTGCCCGTCTCAGGATTAATCCTGCTGATTTCAACGGCAATGTATTGGAAAAAATGGCTTTGTGAGTTTTAGCCACCAACCGGGCTCCAAGAGAGAAAGAACGAGAAAACTTACCAATTTTCTCCTTTTCTCCACCCAGAGGTTCCCTCAAGAGCTGTTTTGGCCCAGAAAACAGGCAAGCAGCTCTATTGCTACTAATTCAGTAAAATCGCCCTTTTACCAATTTACCCTTCTCTTCATTCCCAGCCGAGCCAGCCCCTTAAGCCCTTCCTTTGCTCCCTCCTCCCCACACCCCAGCTTCTCTTTTTACCTTTTCAGCCCCCACTTCATACCTAGGATAATTCAAAAAGGCTTCTTTTTCGCCCACCAAACATAAGTTTCCAGCGCTTTGTGCCACTCGATTTTTGATCATTTGGCAACGATCCGGGGGAAGGGGAAGAGAAGGCAACCCGCGGGAGGCATGGCTTGAGGGCGGACGACACCCCTGGGCTGCATTCCCCAAAGCATTTATTCGGGAGCAAGCTGCGTGGAACCCCACGAAGCAGACAGGCAGTGGTTCCCCCCTCTGGGCGCCCAGTGGCGGGGGGGGGGAGAAGTTGGATCTACTTTAGCGTCCTTCTAGATCCCACCCCGTGCGCTACACCCTCTCTCCCTCTCTGCTCCGCGTGGGCAAGGGCGCAATTCTCCAGAAACCCGCCGGCTCGGTTGCCCTGGGAATCCTTGCGCGCTTTCTTTCCAACTGAGGGAACCCTCCTGCGCCTTGGCCGGGCTGGGCGCGCGCTTGGGCGTCCCAGAGCCTTTTCTGGAAGCTCGAGAATTCACTCGCCGAGCCTGGCCCCCCATCTCGGTGCAGACAGCCACCCTCACACCACCCCTAAGAGGCGAGTGCGGAGTCCAGCAATAAGCCGGCTCGCCTTTGGTAGCCAATAGCGATGACAGGTCCTTTCTCAGAAAATCTTACTTGGCGTTCCACCAGGCGTTCTCAAGCTACTGTCTGGCTACCGGGCGTCGAAAATCCTCCTCGTTCTACTGCAGATCCCCAGAGATCGACTGATAGATCTCTGTTAACTTTCCATTTCTATCCTTCTGCAGCCAGATACCTGCTCTGTTCCTTTAAAAGGGGCACAGGGAAAATCCATTTGTCACCTGATAGATACAGACTCTTGTCTTGACAATTTTTTCGCCACAGGACCATGCGGCTTATTGACTGACACTGGACTAATCATCCCAACCTACCTCACAGGGTTGTTTTTATGGAGGTAAAATGAAGGGAGACCTCCTTCCTCATGTCCAAAGCCTTGAGTTATTGGAGAAAAGGCAGGATCTGTATGCAGTAAATAAATACATAAATGAAATAACTTAGAAGGGGAAGTTTGCAAACTTGCTCCTTCTATACCTTGATGGAAGGTTGTTTTCTGAGCTGTCTTCCTTAAAGATAAGGGATGGCTGCCATGTTATCCTGTTCCCGTCAAGGGAAATCACCTAGTAATTGTAAACTTATAAACATCTCTCCCTTCAGAAAGACCAGAGTCTTTGAACAGATAAACCTGCATCATTCATCCTGAGAAAAGATCTAGACTGGTCCAGATGAATGGGTGGGATATGGAAGAATGTAGGGATGGAGGCAAAGGGAACCCTCATGTTATTTTGTAAAATAACAATTAAAAAAGAAGAGCTGGGGGAGGATGAATTTTTCAGTTTGGGAGCCATTGTACTTCCTTTACTCTTTTCCTCAGTACGAGATGAGCCCAGTTATACTGTACCAGGACAGGGGAAGAATTGAGGAGCAATCTTCTGTCCTTGGCTGGTTTGTGAGCCTTTGCTGAAAAGTGGATGACAAATGGTTGGACTCCAGTTCCCATCATCCCTAAGTACTGCCTCTGCTGCTAAGATCTGGAGCCCTATTTGATCAGATTCCAGGTTTTAAGAATTTAAATTTAAGAATTTCATAATGGGTGATTAGTTCCTAAACAAAATCAGCAAACTCCAGATTGGCAAAAAGAAAAACCTTATTAGGGGCAGCAGAGTTACATTTTCGTTGGAGCAATCAGTCTTGAAGAACACAGGATGGACAGAACTGAAACAAGCTGTAGAGCAAAAAGTAGGTGGGAACACCCCATCTTTCTCTAACACTTTTTTATTTTTCTGATATCTTGGGCTGAATAGGCCTTTAGGAGGCCTGAACTGAGCTCTTACATAAGGGCCTTGAAATTAGGCTACAGATTGTGGGAAGCCTAGGATTACCACTCCTACAAACTAAAGCATCAACAGCCAGATGTAGAATCCACAAGGTGCATCACATCGCTGGGCTCCATGACCTGTATTTTGACCTGTAGGTTGCATTCACACAGCACACTTAATCCAGTTGCTGAAGGAACCCACTGTCTGAGTTTGCAAATGACACCAAATCAAAACCAAACCAAATGGCCCAGGGTTACGCAACATTTTTAGACACAAAGAAATAAGCAACCAAGGTTTACCCTCGAGTGGGTGAAGCATCTTGGGTGCACTTTGCCAGACTAGCAAAGTCTAGTCAGAAGGAGGGAACAAAACTTCATTTTATTCTGCATCCCAGTTCCAAGAGCATCTTTGGCTTCTTAAAATGCCTGTTAAGGGAAGTAAAGCAGAGCGACCTGCTCATTTCATTTTGTCCTTAGAAGCACGAGGGCTGTGCTGTTCAAGAGGCAGCTAGGGGTGTGTGTGTGTTTAGCATTTGTTGTTCAGAGATACAGAATCACAGAGGTCAAGCTTCTGTACTGGACAAGGAAGCATAAGAGATCAGGTCTTGGCGCTGGCTTCCGAACCACTGGCTTATCCTCTTGTTGAGTTCCAACAAAACCCTGAACCTTCAGTACAGGTTCACAGAACAGAACCACTGTGTACAGATAATGTGCTGTACCCCTTCCCATAATAAACCATCTTATACCCCAACACATGACTGCCTGTTTCACATGGCCTACTGAGATCATGGCTGGGTATCCTCCACACAACTCAATCACAACTGTCCTACGTCATTTTAACCTCATCCCGTGAGTTGTATGAATTCAGCCCCCACTTCTGTTTTTTTTTTGGACATTTGTCATATATCATTTTTATATTTCTAAAAGCTATTTGATGTTGAATGTTGAACTTTAGTAGTGGATTGAAAAACAAGCCAAGCCAAATGCTACTATGGTGCTATTTTGCTTTTATGATGTTTTGCTTCTTATGCAGTTCTCTAATTTTGTCTTCATGTGATTGCTTTTTAATCTCCTTGTAGGTCATAAACTAAGGATGTCAAAGAACCTGATTCTGCTGCCAGCAAAGAAGACGGAGTACACGACACTCAGTGACTGACCACTTCCTCCTCCAACTCCCATCCTCCCTGCCCAGTGGCCACACTATCTCAGGCTGATGGGAATCAGAGTCACTCAATGTTCCACCTGCCACTGGCCACCCCAAAGCCTTGTCACCAGCTCTTTCTTTTTCCTTCATAAATCTCCTCTCTGTTGTCTTTTTCTTAGTATTGAAAACTAATTAAACAATCTGTTAGCTAACACGTTAAATTAAGATCCACTGCTAGGTTTAATGATGTTGACGGAGGAATTGACAGAGAGACAAAGAAAAAACTGCTAACGTGGTCCTTTTCCACCTCTCCCAGAGTGAAAAGGGGATGAGGGTGTTGTCAGTCTGGGATCTACAAAGTAGAGATTCCCATCAAAGAAACATAAGAAAAGCCATAAAGGATCAGACTAAAAGTCCACTTAGTCTTGCATCTGGATTCCAGATGTCCTATGGAAGACCACAAGAAATGGGATGGAGACATCAGCTGCTGCTGGTTCCTTACCTGATTTTTAGAGGTACACTGTCACATAGAGGGCCAATTCTTAGCTGTGATGCAGAGTCTCATCCCAGGAAATTATGAACGGCTTTCCTGGATTGGATGAAGTGTCCTTCATACCCAAAATTCTCTTTCCAACAGCAGGTAGAGCCTCCAGAAGGGAAAGAGAAGATAGAAGAAGCACCTGTTCCCTTAATCTTGTTCCCCTGAATCTCAGATAGATTGTCTTTGCCAGCTGCCATGGTTGGTGGTCATTAATAGCTCTACCCTGTTCCTTGAATCTGTGCAATCATTTTGAAAAAGGGAACAAACTACCAGCAGTCTTACAGCAAAGATTTCCACAAGTTAAACATGCCATGTATTTACTTATTATCGAATTTATATTCTCCCTGTTTTTCCAACACTCAAGGTACTTTGCAACCTTTCTTTCTTGTGTATTACTTTCATGAGAATATATTCTGTATTGTTTTTATGATTTGCTACTGTACACACTTCAGCATGGAATAAAGCACTTTAAATAAATAAACCCTCCACTTTTATCGGCCCTGTGTGAGGAGTAACATGATTTCCATCCAAGGTAGAGCATCAGCCTTGAAGCCCAGGAGATAACTCAAGGGCAACAAGGAGAGAAGAATGGGAATAAATGAAGCCACCAACTCAAAAAGGAGGTTGCTGGCTGCTTCTCTGCATGCTCACTGACTCCTTCCAGACTGAAAGCCCCACTTTTTTTGTCCAACATGATTATAACATTTGGCTGCTCCTTGTGCTGAAATGCATTAGCTAGAAAGCTGCTTGTGGCATCTCTGCATGAATTGCTACTCTGCTTGCCTCCTTTCCATTAGCCACTCCTACAGAAGCTCTAGGATTGCATTCAATGGGATTAGATTATCCTCATGCAAAATAGGGTTGTCCACCTGGAAAGCAGAGTCTAATCTAAACTGGCCTGATATGCTGAAGGATGTGTGAATTTCTGCTGGATCTTTTGCAATGATGAAATATACTTTTGCCAAACATTTCTCTCTGACACCAATACACCTATATAATCCCATTACAATAAGACGTTGCCTCTTTGAATGATCTCCTTGCCCAGGATTGGATCATTCCAGTGGAGAGGTGCACCCTGAGCTATGCTAACACCACAGCAGCTTGTATGGAGGGTGATTAATTCCTGTATCTTCATAGTAAATACTAGGAAATAAATCAAAGAAAAGAGTTCCTGGCTGTCACAACTGGTAAACCATGTTTGTGATGCCCAAGAATAAACCCACTTTTCTTTCACTCCTGCTTTGGTGATTCTCAGCTGAATACAAGGAAAATCCTTTGGCTTTTTCCAAGTGGTGTGAAGGAAAATCATATTGCTTTGAAGGGAAGGCTATCTTTGAAATCTGTCTGGGAGGAAGGGAGAGAAAAGGAGAAATCAATGCTTGCTATATTGTGAGATTGAGGGAGACAACATCCATCTATCACTTAGAGCTTTGATAGGATTAGAAACGGGTTGTCAACAACCAGTGGTTTGAAGAGACCATCTCAACAGCTTCTACTCTCCCCTGGCCATATCATCATTTGTTGATTCATCATTCACACACACATTAAGACACAAAAGGGTAGATCTCCAATTAGCCAGGGTTGGAAAGTAGAATTGTCCCCATATTATGCCATGATTCTGCATAGAACAGAAAGATGTTAGATTATGGATAACTCCAGCTCAGTTTTCTACTGGGGCAGCAGATCCAATGCTGGGAAGATGGCAGGAGATGATTGGCTTGTTATAATTGTGTAACTTCAAAAGCACAAACAGAAGTAGGTTATAAGACATATATCCCAGCTTGGGAGTGGGCAGACCATCTTTCTGGGTAAGGGACTCATTTGGAATTTTGAGAGCTTACCATGGGCACACTCACAAAAATGGCTGCCATGATGTGCCTCTCCAATCACAAAAGAATAATTTATAAGAAGCAAATTGGTGAGATTACTCAACAACTCTATTGCCTTCCATGCCAGCTTTGCTCTGTTTCTCTCCCCCACCCCCCACCCCCATTCCAGGGCAGATGGGCACAGGTCCAGACAAAGCATGAGGCTGTGACCTATTGTTTTCATTTTCTAAGAATGGTTTTTGGGCCATATGGGGCTCAGAATTATTCTTGTAAATAAAGAAGGTGTAGAGAGCTCATCTTTTGCTTTCCAACATATCAACGTCCCATTAAAAAAATTAAAAGCTAAAAAACCTAAAGTCTGATGTGAAAAACACAGTGGGGGGCACATATGATAGCAGACAACTACATTTGTAGCTGTGGACATCTGCGAAGGCAGTGGATAATTCTAGACCAGAGATAAACATATTTCATCCATCTTTCTCTTTTCTATTGTTTCGTTGTTCACCTGTTGCTCCGACTTGTAGCCTACCGACTCCTCCTTGAGTTTGATTTAATGAGAATTTCTAAAATTAATGCTAAATTGGTGCCTCTCCCGCTTGATCCAGCTCTCAGTTTATTTCATCTTGCCTGAGCCTTCTGTATTGTCAATGCGCATATCTGCAAGGATGAAATTCTGCCAGAAGGCAGGAGAGGGAAGGGGAAGGGCAATACTGATTTGATTGCTAGTTCAGTTGTATCAAGCGTCTCCTATTGTGCTTTGCTGACGGGCTTATGCTCGCCTGCGCACCATTCCCAACACCCCAGCAAGAAGAATTTGGACATGGCCTCAAACTGCATTTTTTTTCTCTTTCCAGTAGCGTTCTGTCCGTTTATGATGAGGAAAGGGCACAAGACAACCAAGCAACTACCAGTGGCAACCTGTACAAAATTTAAAATACAAATAGAATGTTGCTGTTGTGTATTCAGTCTGAAGAAGGAGCACAACACTGAGAAGAACCATGTTTATTGCAACCACCACTGGATGCCTGGTTTACAAGAAAGAGGGCCCCCGAACAGTGGGGCAGCAAAGATTTTTTTATAGAAGTTGAGGGCTGCAAGGAGGAACATCCTACAATCTGACTGGCTGGCCAGTTTGGGGAAGCTGGGCCGGTCCTTGTCAGTGTACCTGTGGGGAGTCCTATTTAGGCAAAATGGGCCTTTCAGGAGGGTAGCAGAGTTGGGGAAGCCCACTGTTAAAGGAGATAATACACTGAGGTCAACAGATGAGGGAAGATGGAAGGCTGGGGTTTCTCTAGGCTGCAATTCCCTTGTAAGGGTGGCCCTTGCGCCATGCTGTGAGCTGGTGATGAGGCTTCTA
The DNA here is from genome assembly GCF_035149785.1 of Candoia aspera. NCBI lineage: Eukaryota > Metazoa > Chordata > Lepidosauria > Squamata > Candoiidae > Candoia > Candoia aspera. The sequence continues at coordinate 333,042,079 of NC_086153.1, forward strand.
TTCTTTGGTTTAGATGGGACTGCAGTAGGCTGACCATACGTCCTGTTTTGAATGGGACAGTCCCGTTTTTTTAACATTTCCAGACCATCCTGTTGTTTTAACATAAATGTCCATTTTGTCCCATTTTCTTAAAAGCCTTACTTAAAAATTTGGAAGTTCCCGCGAACCTGTCAGAATGCGGTCTGACTTTGAGGGGAAGGAGGGGGAGCTCAGCAGAAACGGCGGGAAAAAAGCCGCAGAGCTCAACCCAGCGGGAAACCTAAAAAGAAAAAAACAGGATCAGCTGATAGGCGGTGATCAAAGGGCCGGCCAATTGGCTCCTGCCTTGAAACAGCGGGAAGAAAAGAACGTAAAAGCACAGCCGGAGGAAGAACGGCTTGTCGGGGACAACCATTCACTAGACTCTCCAGCCCAGTCTTGCTCTCACAAATGAAGGAATCCGAAGATTCCCAGCCCGAGAAAACTGGAGAAGTTCCTGCCTGCCGATCCAGCCCTGCCCCGTTTTGCCATCCCAATGTCCCATTTTGTCTCAAGGAAATATGGTCAGCCTAGCCTGCAGGGTCAAAGAGATGAACTGGGTTTTGACCCTGGCCATACCTAAAACAGGGGTGGTGGGGAGTGCATCTCCATTTTGTTTGTTAGATTTATTTTCTCCACTAAATTGCATCGGCTGTACTTCAGAAATAAGTTCAGGGGTTGGTATTTAACCCCTGGCAAGGTGTCAAAAAGGTATAATGGTGTAATGAATGTCTGTTGGAAATGTTCACAGGGTGAAGGAACATTTTACTATCATTGGTAGACCTGCGAGAAGGCTAAAAAGTTTTGGGACCAAATATGTACTATTATTCAAAAGATTCTCAAAGTGAACGTAAAAAAAACCCGGAACTGTTTCTCTTGGGTCTGATGGAGAAGGAGTTAGAGAAACAACACGGACCTTTACTTTTATATACGATTACTGCTGCAAGAAGGGATGTGGTGGTGCTGCGGGTTAAACCGCTGAGCTGCTGAGCTTGCCGATCGGAAGGTTGGCGGTTTGAATCTGCATGACGGGGTGAGCTCCCATTGCTAGTCCCAGCTCCTGCCAACCTAGCAGTTCGAAAACATGCAAATGTGAGTAGATTAATAGGCACTGCTTCGGCGGGCAGGTAACAGCGTTCCGTTCAGTCATGCCGGCCACATGACCAGGGAAGTGTCTACGGACAAACGCCGGCTCTTCGGCTTTGAAACGGAGATGAGCACCGCCCCCTAGAGTCGGACACGACTGGACTTAATGTCAAGGGAAACCTTTACCTTTTTACTGCTGCAAGACTTTTACTGTATATGCATAATGATGGAAAGATCCACAAATACCTTCAGTGGAAGACCGGATTATTAAATTAACAGATTTGGCTCAAATGGCAAAGTTAACAGCTTTAATAAGAGAGAATAGTGTCTCTGGATTTGTCTCTGTTTGGCAACCACTTTTAGACTACTTGCTTGTGTTGGAGAAAAATGAAGCTTTAATTGTCGGTTTTAGTGATTAAATGGTTTGTTTTGAGAGAAATAATGTTAATTTGGTTTAATTAATGATAAGAGATTATTTTCTTAATTGTATCTACAATATATCTGTATTGGAGAAGTCGGAAGCCACCTTTCGTTTTTTCTTTCCTATCTTTTTTCACTTCATAGTTTTTTTCCTTTTTCTTTAGTACTATCTTCTCACTTTTATATATTTTCTATTTTGTATTTTAATTATGTATTTTGAAATTTAATAAAGTTCTCGTAAAAAAGAAAAAAGAAATAAGTTCAGGGATTTTGAAACTGTAAGAAGAAATCCAGATGAAGAGGGGCCCAGGAGCTTCTCTGTGACCCAGAAAATTGCTGGAAAAGTTACAGCCCAAACGATACCACTGGGAATTCCTGAGGGAGACAATAGCTGACCATTCACTGTCTTACTACACCAAATGCCTTTAAAAATGTTTCTAGTCCCTGATTATTTATTCAGTCCATACTCTTCAGCCAAGAGGTTCACAGCAGCAGCATCTTGGTCCTTTGCTTCCTCCTCTGTTTATTTCACAGAAATCCTGTGAGGCAGATATGAGACCACCCATTTCATGGCAAAATGACCATTTGAGCCCAAGGCTTTCTCCAGCTGGACTTCTCCTTCCCAGGTCTCTTATGATCATGGATAAAAGCTTTCAGGGAGGCTGGTGACATGGGGAGGAACCCTCTATGTGCAGCCAGAGTTTTGATATTCTTCAGTTGTGACGGGGAAATAAAAAGAGGTTAAAGTGTAAGCAGGTTCTGAAGGCTCAAGTGCCACCCCAAGAAGCCTTGCTTGACATAATTGGCTTTCATCATAAATTTCATCTTTTCCTGGTCAACAATGGGCATTTCTTAAAGTGCATCCAGCTCTTGTCTAGGAGTATCTAAAAAAATCAAGGCAAATTACAACATGCGTGTTTTTTGTGGGGGGGGGGTATTAAAGAACAAAAGATCAAACATGAATCTCACAGTTTCTTTGAAAATGTGGTTCAGTTTTAAAGGTACTTTGAAAAAAATAGAGGTGGTCCCTGCCTCACTACATTAAAACACGTCCTTTTGCAAAGCAACAGCAAGCTGAAGATGAATAGAGGTGGTGGGGGGGCAGAGGGAAAGGGAAGCAGGCATTGAGTGCCTTTATCAATATTTCTCCTGAAAAATGTATAATGCATTTTCTTTTCTGAAAAATTAATAACCTTGCTTTGTCTCTATTGACTTTTTCTCTGGCTCATGGTGGATGTCCAGTGGAAATTGAGCAGAAAGCGAAAAAAGCTGGCTGACCCTCAGCCAACCTGCTCTGGAATCTTGTCAATGGCTGCACGTTGCCGCCTTCCAGACACCAAGTCTCTCTAGCACTGCAGGAACAGAGATCTTGGAAATCTTATTCTTGTCCATTGGTGGCTCTCTCCATGATTCGTTTGCATTGGTCTAAAACAGTGTTTCTCAGCCTCAGCAACTTGAAGATGTGTGGACTTCAACTCCCAGAATTCTCCAGCCAGCCATGACTTCAACTCCTAAAATTCCCCATGCTGGCTGGGGAATTCTGGGAGTTGAAGTCCACACATCTTCAAGTTGCTGAGGTTGAGAAATCCTGGTCTAAAAGGAAGAGGTAGCCTCTGGGCCTCTTGGTTAAGCTATGTAGACAGAGAACCAGGGTAGGAAAAGAAACATCCATGTTGAGATGCAGAGGCTGAGATGTTGAACTAGGACTCAGGAGATCCAGGTTCTAGCTCTTCTTCAGTTATGGACATCTACTGGATAACTCTGGGCCACTTTCTCTCCCTCTTTCCCCAGTCAGCCTCAAAACAAGGACAGAGTTATGATCCAAGCTAGAACAATTTAGAATCATGTTCTTGGTTGAAGGTGGCTTTCAGTAGAATGGTCATTTTGGCTCTCCTGAATGACTCCACATCAGGAGGACAGGAACAACGCAGTTGGGGCTACTGCTGAGAAAACAGATGAAATTTATCCCAAAAAGCCCCTTTCCTATTTCTTGTATGTTCTACCTGTAACCAGAGAACATTCCTTATGGCAGGGCTACCAAATTTGACTTGCAAAAATTGGAATGACCAGTAGATGGCAGCAAAGAGATTTATAAAGAATTGGCTGCCATCTAGTGGTCCTTTGGATTGTTGCCGCTGATTTTCGTGTTCATCAGTCAGGATTATATTCTAAAATGCAACCCCAGTTTATGGGGCCATGTTACCATTACAGTATCTCCAGTGGGAAAAGAATCAGCTAATATGGAATCAATCTGAAAATGCTTGATGGTAAATTCCACATATGATCCTGTCTGTCTGTCTGTCTCTACCTGTCCCTTTATCTATCTAAACTTGTATTGTTATTTAAAGCAGCAATTGGCATCTGGGAGGTCCAAGGAAAAACCCAGCCCTTTTTTT